>NC_057812.1:671772514-672094932 GCF_018294505.1 Triticum aestivum
GACGACACCTTAGGGTCGCCCGCCTCGCTAGGCGGCACGGCAAGGGGAGGCATCCCGCTCTCCATCATCTCCGGAAGGAGATCCCTCGAAGACGAGCTCTGCTGAGAAGGGCTGAGGTCCGAGCTACAAGGTAAAGGTTTGGTTAATCTTCTTAGATATAAATCAAGGATTTCCCTCATCCCTCAAAAGGAAAATCTTTCTCCAATTACGGCTCGCTGGAGGGCTGATCCCCTTGAGGGCGTAGTCCGGCCGAGGAACTCCCCGGCGTCGGACCCTCTGACGAGGATTTTCTCCCCCGCTTCGAGGCCATGGTTTCTGAGTCGTCAGAGGCGGCTCTCTTCTTCCCCTTAGGAGAGGAATTGTCGGTTCCTCCCTTCGGAGGAGCCTCCTTCAAGGAGGCCATAGCTTCCTTGTCCTCCCCCTCCAAAGGCATTATCTCTAGCATCCTGACCAGCACGGGATCCAGCCTGGTTTCAGGAAGGGGAGCCGGACACCTGATCAGCTTTGCCTTCGCTATCCACTCCTGTTTAAAAGGACGGCTCTTTTAGGGGCAAGTTTATGACAATTATACGGATAGAAGGTCCGGGCACAAGGTTTCTTACTTGAGTATCCGGGCGATTGCGGCTTAGGCCTGCATCCTCAGTTAAATCCGGGCACATCTCTTGTGATCCGAAGAACAGTTTATACATCTCCGCGGGTGTTGCGCCCATAAAGTACTAGAGAGCTCGCAGTCCCTCTGGATTAAACTCCCACAGGCGAAGGGGGCGAGGTTTGCCGGGAAATATTCGGCGAATCAGCATGACCTGCGTCACCTTGACCAGGCTGAGGTCTCCTTCCAAGAGATCTTTAATGCGGCCCTGTAACAAGGGCACGTCTTTGGGCAAACCCCAACCTAACCCTCTGTTGACCCATGACGCTAGCCGTGGTGGGGGACCCGAGCGAAAGGCAGGAGGCGCCACCCACTTGGTGCTCCGGGGAGCGGTGATGTAAAACCACTCTCGTTTCCACAAGACTAGCTCCTCTTGAAAAGAGCCCTCGGGCCATGGAGCATCAGCATTTTTGCTTATAACAGCACCTCCGCACTCTGCGTGCCATCCCTTGATCATCTTTGGCTCCATTTTGAAGGTCTTGAGCCATAATCCGAAATGAGGGGTAACACGGAGGAACGCTTCACACACGACAATAAACGAGGAGATATGGAGGATGGACTCCGGAGCTAAGTCATGGAATTCCAGCCCGTAATAAAACAGCAGTCCCCTCACAAAGGGATCCATTGGGAAGCCCAACCCCCGAAGGAAGTGAGACATGAACACCACGCTCTCACTGGGCTGGGGACTGGGGATGACTTGCCCTTGAGCAGGCAACCTATGCCAAATTTCGCCGGTCAGGAACTTAGCCTCCCGCAACTTTAGTACGTCCTCCTCCATGACGGAGGAGGGCGTCCATCGGCCTTGAAGGTCAGAACCGGACATTGTCGAAAGTCCGAGGCGCCCGGAATCTGGAGCCTAGGGTGTTAGAACTCGAGGCGACGGGCGAACTTGTTTTGGGATTCGAGAAAAGGAGTAAGGCCCTGGTCTCTTTATAAGAGGTTGAATACCAGGAGCCCTCCCCGTAACCGTTTGGGACTCGCCTTTAATCGAGAAAACATGCTAACGGGCATGATTGGGTTACCCACGTCCGTATTGATGAGAATCCCGTAAAAGGGGGGCACACGATCTCTGCTTTGACAAGACGTGCCAAGGAAACCGCCTCACAAAACACGCTGAGGTGGAAAAGTGAAAATGATTTGAGTAAAGGACTTGGCCGTAGTGCGATGACGCACTGCGGAATACGTCAGCAGATTTGATTTGTGTTAATATTATTCTCTCTATGGCAATATGTGGAAGCTTATTTTGCAGACCCGGACACTACTCTTGGTGTTTACAATCTTCTATGAAGGACTTGGAGGAGGAACCCGCCTTGCAATGCCGAAGACAATTTGCGCGGTGGACTCGTCGTCATTGAAGCCTGGTTCAGGGGCTACTGAGGGAGTCCTGGATTAGGGGGTGTTCGGGTAGCCGGACTATACCTTCAGCCGGACACCTGGACTATGAAGATACAAGATTGAAGACTTCGTCCCGTGTCTGGATGGGACTTTCCTTGGCGTGGAAGGCAAGCTTGGCGATGCGGATATTCAAGATCTCCCACCATTGTTACCGACTCTATGTAACCTTAACCCTATTCGGTGTCTATATAAACCGGAGGGTTGTAGTTCGTAAGCAATCAACTCCATATACAACAATCATACCATAGGCTAGCTTCTAGGGTTTAGCCTCCTTGATCTCGTGGTAGATCTACTCTTGTACTACCCATATCATCAATATTAATCAAGCAGGACGTAGGGTTTTACCTCCATCAAGAGGGCCCGAACCTGGGTAAAACATCGTGTTCCCTGCCTCCTGTTACCATCCGGCCTAGACGCACAGTTCGGGACCCCCTACCCGAGATCCGCCGGTTTTGACATCGACACCCACCATCAAGCTGATAAAGTCGGTGAAGATGTGGCAGCGATCGTACTTTTACGTCAAGAGCGTCTTCGCGAGGGGCGATTGGGTCAACCTGCCGGCTTCCGAAGCTGGCCCGCCGGCTGGGAGACTGCCCAACTGGTCGTACCAGGCCAAGTCGCTGACGCCTGCGGGAGCCAGCGCCGTCGCGCGACTCCGAGTGTTGGTGCAGTCGGAGGGCTTGACTGGTCCAGACCTGCTGGCCGCCTTCGTGGCACGCCGAGTTCTCCCGCTCCAAGGTCGCCCCCACATGATGTGCCAGATGAGCGGGCACTGTGACCCGAGTCGGATGTGCACCAAGGACATGCCTCACGAGGAGGTGGCCTACATGGTGAACTACCTCTCGGACAACAAGCTCCTGGAGGACTAGCGGTTTGGCAAGGAGCCGTACTCCCACGCCAACCCCCCACCCACATTGAGTTGCCTTTTCTTTCTTTCTTTGGATTGTCTTCTTTCTTGCCGAGTTTGTTTTGTGCGGCCTGACCAGTCGGCTTTGGTCAGAATCCCCTCCTCCATCCACCAGTCGGCACCACGGGGCCGGCCATCGAGTTCCTTGCCGACCGGGCAAAGAGCGACGTCGACGACCCCGATCTGGGGGTGGCGGCTTTGGAAGACAACGCGGAGGGAGGAGGCGGCTCGCGGCTCGGGGCCAGCCTAGAGGACTGGCCTGATGACGATGAGGAGGTCGCCCCCCGCCATCGGCCAGGAGCCAGCCACCCCGGCGCGGGCTCTTCTGCCGCGTCGGGTGCTTCAGGCGGTGGGAAGAAGCATAGGGCCGTGCCGACCTTGTTCGGCAGTCGGCCGAAGAAGCCCAAGAGTTTGGCTGCGGCGACCCAGCGGGACGAGGCGGTTGTGAAGGCCATCCGCTTTCCGTAAGGAAGTGAAGAAGCCGTCACTAGTCTCCGCATGAATATTCCATCTCAGCGCTTTATTCTTTCTTTGTGGCTTTGTTTGAGTCTTTTACTTGCTTCCCTTGCTTCAGGGCTCCCCTCACTCTTGAGAGGGTCGTCGCCGCCTCCGTGATGGGGTCAGCGGAGACGTCCGCCACCACTCGGCGCATTGACCCCACCGCCGACCTCCGGGAGGCGATGGAGCGGAATGCACAGGAGAAGCGCAACGAGGAAGAGGCGACCCGCCTGGAGAAGGTGGAGTCCGATAAGGCGGAGGCCTCCGCCAAGAAGAAGCTGGCGGAGGCTGAAGCCGCCACCGCAACGAAGCGACAGGCTGAGGAGGCCGCGCACCGCCAATCGGCGGTGTTCGTCACCCCGCTGAACTCTGCGCTGCCGCCTCCGGAGTTCACGGGGCAGACTAGGGAAGCCGGCGGCGAGAACCCCATCCTGGAGAGGGAAGGCGGCGACTCCTCCACGACGGACGTGATCGTTCCGCCGCCACCTCCGCCGCCGTCTGGGGGCGCGCAAGGTGAACAGTCGGCGGACCCGTCGGTGCCGCCGACTGAAGATGAGGCCGTGGTGAGGCTACTCCTTCATGTCGGCTCGCCAACGTGTTGTCGTCTTGAGAAGGCGACTTCGGGGCCACGCCCCCTGGAGACCGGCACCACTAGCTCGGCAATCCCAGACGCCGAAGCGACGAGCGCCACGCCCATTGGGTGGGTGCGAGGAGGCGGCACGGGGCCGCTGAACCAGGCGCTTCTGGACGTCCAGACGAAGCTGCGGGCTGAGGGCGACGCAATTGTCGGATTCGTGGGTTCCGGCAGACCCTTAAGGTTCGAACACTGGGGTGCGCGCGGAGATTACGCCCTCAACCTCACCGTCTCGCAAGGATCTAAACTACTAAGAGAACTGCAAGAAGACACAAGATTTATACTGGTTCGTGCCACCATTGTGGTGTAATACCCTACTCCAGTGTGTGGTTGGTGGATTGCCTCTTGGGGCTTGTGATGATGAACAGTACAAGGAAGAACAGCCTCGCGAGGGTCTGTTCTTGGCTGGGGTGATGAACTGCTAGGAGGAGTTCAGTCACCTCTCTCTCTCTCTCTCTCTTGTCGACGACTCGAAACCCGAACCCCTTGCTATGTGGGTGGCTAGTCCTATTTATAGAGGCCCTGGTCCTCTTCCCAAATATTGAGTGGGAAGGGAGCCAACAATGGAGGGCTAATTTGAAGGGGGACAGCGAGTACACTTATTCTGACAAAAGTAGTCTTCGCCTGCCAAAGGCTCTGGTGATGACGCCATGCTGGGCTGCATGGTGACCCCCGTCTCGTAGTCCTCCTGGTCTTGGTCTCGTTGCACCGAAATGGCAACCTTTGCCTGATGTCTCGGTACTCCGCGGCTGCGCTTGCCCCCTTTGCACCAAAGAGGAAAGAAGGACGCTGCGCGCGCTGGCGCCCGCCCGCACCCTGAGTCGTCATGGCTTACGTCATGGGCACCTCGCGAGGTACCCCGCCTTGAACTCTCCGCCTCCTCACGAGCCAGCCTGATGAGGCTGCGCCTGAGGATGCGCCGTGTCGTCCGCCTCGCGAGGCTTGGGCCCTCGCGAGGGTCTTGAGTCTTGTGTTGATGAAGATGGGCCATGTTGGGCCCCCATTGCGCCACGCCGCAGGCCGCAGGCAGGCAAGTCTGGGGACCCCCATTCCCAGAACGCCGACAGTAGCCCCCGGGCCCAAGGCGCGCCTGGACTTGGCCGTGCCGAGAGGCGAAAGGGCAAGGGTGAAGCGTCGCGGGCCCTAACAGCCTTCGGCCTTGGGCGCCGCATCGCGGTTGATTGGATGTGGCGTCTCCACTTCCCCACGGCGCCTCGGTGATCGCGCGAGTTGGACAAGTCCCTGCATGCAAATCGTGTTATGATTACCTGTGATCGTGGAGGCTGGCGGTTGGCCTTCGCCGGCTATAAGTACGGCACCGCGCGTGCCCTTCCAGTCCATCTCTTCTTTCTCTCTCCTTCACCTCAGTTGTTGCTCCGTCTTGGTGCGATGGCTCGATCAAGGAGGTACTCGGCTGTAGAGAAGGGGAAGGCCCTCCAGGTTGGTCCTGCCTCTCCCCCGCCCAAGCGCGGTAGTGGTCACCCTCGGAAGCATCCGGTGGCCGCCCCGGTAGCGTTTGGTGGTCATGGGGGCGGCCCCCAGCGTGGCGGCGGGCGAGCCGCCGTGGCCGAGGGACGCGCCTGGGTTGCGCGCTCCCCCAGGCCGCGCTTTCGCGCTGTGCAGGCACTGCCAGAGTTTGTCGTCTGGTCGGCGGAGCCGATCAGCGCCTGGCTCCCACTCCCTCGCTTCCTCCTTGGTGAACTCCCGGCCGGTGCTCCTGGTGGCCTCTGGCTCCAGGCGGAGGGCTGCTTCAGCAGGTCCTCATGGGTCGCACTGGAGGTCTTTGCCAGCGGGGGCTTGGCCTTCACTCGTGGCTGGCAGGCGTTCGCCTGCGCTCGCGGCCTGGAGCGTCGGTGCATTCTGCACTTCAGGTTCGACGGCGACGCCACCCTCTATGTGAGGGTGTTTGGGGAAGATGGTCGCCGCACGGGGTGCTGCCCTGAGGACGACGACCGCGTCCGAGGCCCCGCTCCGATGGCGATGGAGGAGATAGCGCCCGCGCGGATGGCGGCGTCCGCGACTCCCCAAGCTTCATCAACTCTTCCTCAAGCAACTCCTCCAGCGGTGGCAGCAGTCCGCCCCCGCGCCGTCGAGCTTGCTTGGGAGGTGGTGGTTCGTCCGCCCGCCGTCGTGCCCCGGTGAAGCGCGAGAGGGAGTCCGCCTGAGGCCCGGAGGCAGCCCGTGTCGCCTCCACGGGCCGATGTGAGGAGTGATGCGCCGGGCTCATCCTTTCCTTTTCCTTTTGTTTCCTACGTAAGACAGAACAGCTGCATGGAGCCCCGCTGGGGCATGTTGGGAAATATTGCCATTTTAGCTATTACCTTGATCTTATTTTTGCGCCTCTTAACTACACGCCTGTGCGTAGGTAGTTTTTGACCCCCGCTGGGGGGGGGCGACCGACCCAGGCCCTGTGTGTGCGTCGCGGTGCCCGAGGGGCACGGGCTAGAAGGGGTGCTCCTATAATGTGCTAGGGCCACGAAACCTTCCCGTGGCTAGGGCAGAAACGCTCGCGAGGATGTTTGAGCACCATCCCTCGCGAGGTCGTTTATGAGAGAAACCAAAGCGAGGAGCGAAAATCGATGAACCACAAATCAGCAATAGCGATAACTCCAATAAGACTTCAAATGCAAGTAAACACGTCAACTAGGGAAAGCAAATGAAAAAGCCGCGTCCGGCACCTAATCTAGTCTTCGACGTCTTCTCACCAGCGCGGAGCTAAGTGCTGCCACTGGGCGTGGGAGGGAGCCCCAGGGTCTGAGGCCGGCGCTCTTGAGACTCTGGGGCGTGTACAGCCTCACTCATTATTACGTGAGAGTGTCACGGGGCGGCGAGCTTCACATGCATTGGCCTTGCTTCATAGGCTCCGGGCCTTTTTCCAAAGCGCGATAGCTTCACAGGCACTCGCCTTGCTTCACAGGCTCTGGGCCTTTCCAAAAAGCGATGATCTTCACAGGCACTCGCCTTGCTTCACAGGCTCTGGGCCTTTCCAAAAAGCGATGATCTTCACAGGCACTCGCCTTGCTTCACAGGCTCTGGGCCTTTCCAAAAAGCGATGATCTTCACAGGCACTCGCCTTGCTTCACAGGCTCTGGGCCTTTCCAAAAAGCGATGATCTTCACAGGCACTCGCCTTGCTTCACAGGCTCTGGGCCTTTCCAAGAAGCGATGATCTTCACAGGCACTCACCTTGCTTCATAGGCTCTGGGCCTTTTCAGGGGTAGAACCTCCGGAGGTGCTGGATGTTCCACGCATTCGGGACCGGCACTCCCTCCTGAGTCTCCAAGCGCGCGGAGCCAGGCCCGGAAACATGAACAACCTTGAACGGTCCCTCCCACATGGGAGAGAGCTTGTGCAATCCCTCCCTGGAGGGGACCCGCCTGAGCACGAGGTCTCCTACCTCAAGAGTCCTGGGGCGGATGTTGCGGCAGTGATATCGCCACAGCGCTTGCTGATACCTCGCTGCTCGCAGCGCGGCCTCCCGGCGACGTTCCTCCCCCAACACGAGGTCCATCCCCCGCATGGCGTCCTGCTGCGCCTCGTCGAACGCCAGGACCCGCGCGGAGCGACGTCTGACCTCGTGAGGGAGGACTGCTTCCGCTCCATAGACCAGGAAGAATAGGGTCTCCCCAGTCGGTTTGGTCGCGGTGGTGCGGATGGACCACAGCACGGACTGAAGCTCGTCGTACCAACCTCAGCCACAGGCCTCCAGCTTCTTCTTGAACGTCCTGGTCTTGAGGCCCCTCAGGACCTCGGCGTTGGCTCGCTCGGCCTGGCCGTTGCTTCAGGGGTGTGCCACCGAAGCGTAGCATATCTGCGTTCCAAGGTTAGCACAGTATGTTTTGAAGAGGTTACTGGTGAACTGCGAACCGTTGTCTGTGATGATATGGTTCGACACCCCGAATCGGCTCACGATGCCCCTGATGAACTTGACCGTGGAACCCGCGGGGATGGTGCGGACGGCCTCTACTTCAGCCCACTTGGTGAACTTGTCCACGGCGACGTAGAGGTAGCGGTAGCCCCCTGGCGCCCAAGGAAACGGGCCCAGGATGTCCAGCCCCCAGACTGCGAATGGCCACGAAAGGGGTATAGTCTGCAGGCCCCCTGCCGGGTGATAGATTTGCTTGGCGTGGAACTGGCAGGCCTCACAAGCTTTCACCAGTTCGATGGCGTCACTGAGTGCGGTGGGCCAATAAAACCCACTGCAGAATGCCTTGCCGACGAGGGTCCGTGATGATGAATGATGTCCACAGTCTCCGCCGTGTATATCTTCCAGCAGTTCCTTTCCTTGCTCCCTGGAGATGCAGCGCAGGGATACATCGTTTGGTCGCTTCAGGTAGAGATCTCCATCCTTGATGCAGTATGCCGTGGCCTGCCGTGCCACACGCTCCGCTTCCTCCTCCTTCTCCGGCAGGGTCCCTTGTGTTAAGTAACTCCGGAGCTCCATGATCCAGCACCCCTCCCGAAGTTCCATCGTCAGGAGCAGGCGTGCTCCCGAGGCCGGGCCACAGACCGGGGCTCCTGAGGCAGGTGGCTGGGGGAGCTCCTCCCGAGGCGGAGCCGTGTTTGACAATGATGGCAGGGCTGAGGGCTTGAAGAGCCGCTCCTCGAAGACGCCAGGCTCCTAAGATAACCGCCTGGACGCCCGTTTGGCGATGTCGTCAGCCTCCTGATTGGTGCCACGGGGCACATGCTACAACTCCAACCCCCAGAACTGCTTCTCCATCCTGCGGACCTCCGCAAGGTAGGCTTCCATGTGCTCATCTTTCGGCTCATACACCTTGTTGGAGAAATTGACAAGGAGCTGCGAATCGCCCTTGATGGTGAGGCGTTTCACCCCCAGGGCAGCTGCGGCCTTCAAGCCCGCTATTAAACCTTCATATGCCGCTATGTTGTTGGAGACCTTTTCACCTTGCTGCAAACAGAGCTGTAAAGCGTAGTAGAGCTTGTCTTGAGTGGGCGATATAAGCACCGCCCCAGCCCCAGCGCCATGCCTGGAGAACGCCCTGTCGAAGTGCATGACCCAGCCTTCTGGAGCCTCGCTTCCCGGGGAGAGGGACCAATCTTCATCGGCCTTGAGGCCTGGTGCCTCCGTCCATTCTTCCACAAAATCCGCCAGCGCTGCTCCTTTGATGACCCTGGTTGTGCTGAACTCGATATGAAACACCTGCAGCTCTATGTTCCACTCGGCGACCCTTCCGGCTGAGTTAGGGCTCCTAAGCACTCTCTCTAGGGGGTATGATGAGACGACTTTGATGGGATGAGCCTGGAAGTAGTGACGCAGCTTGCGCGAGGCTACCAGTAGCGCGAGGAGGAGCTTCTGAGGCATTGGGTACCGTGCCCTCGCGTCCCGTAGCACCGTGCTAACAAAGTAAACTGGGTGCTCAACAAGGCTGAGAGCATCTGGGGTTGCTGCGCCCTCGGGAGGTAAGGGCGCCTCACGAGGCGACGTGGCCTCGGGAGGTGGACCATTCGGTCGTGCGGCCTCTCCTGCCCCCGGTGCATTCTTCGGCAGCTGACCCTCCTCAACTACGGTTGTGGCTTCTGCAGGCTTTCCTTGTTCCCGTCTTGTCTTGCCTCGGGCTGCCGCTGCGGTCTTGACTTGGCACTCCTCCCTAACCGCCACCAGGGCTGCGCTGGCGGAGTAGGGTGTGGCGGCGAGGTACAGCAGCAGGGGCTCTTGAGGGCGCGGAGCCACCATGACTGGGGGACTGGTCAGGTACCTCTTGAGATCTTGAAACGCCTTATCTGCCTCTTCTGTCCATTCAAAGGGCCCCTTTTTCTTCATCAGCTGAAAGAAAGGCAGCGCTCGCTCCCCCAATTTGGAGATGAAGCGCCCTAGCACGGTCACGCGCCCAGTGAGCTTCTGCATTTCTCTGAGGGTCTTTGGTGGACTCATGTCCTCGACCGGCTTGACCTTCTCGGGATTGGCCTCGATGCCACGATGGGACACGAGGAATCCCAAAAGCTTGCCCGAGGGGACGCCAAACACACATTTCTCTGGGTTGAGCCGCAGGTTTACTGCATCAAGGCTCGCGAAGGTCTCCTCCAGGTCTTGTATCAGGGTCTTGGCCTCCCGAGATTTTACTACAATGTCATCAACATAGGCTTCGACATTCTTTCCGAGCTGCGGGCCCAAGGTGATGTGCATCAGCCACTGAAAGGTTTCCCCTGCATTACGCAGTCCGAACGGCATGCATGTATAGCAGTATACCCCGCACGGGGTCAAGAAAGTGGTCTTCTCAACGTCTTCCACTGCCATCTTGATCTGGTGATACCCGGAGAAGGCGTCCAGGAAGCATAGCAGGTCGCACTCTGCAGTGGAATCGACGATCTGGTCGATGCGGGGGAGCGAAAACGGATCTTGCGGGCATGCCTTGTTGAGGTTGGTGAAGTCGACACACATGCGTTCCTTCCCCCCCTTCTTGGGCACAACGACAGGGTTGGCCAACCAATCCACGTAATGGACCTCGCGAATGACCCCGGAGGCCTCTAGCTTGCGGGTCTCTTGGGCAATGAAAGCCTGCTTCTCCGTGGACTGCCGCCTGGCTTTCTGCTTCACGGGGCGCACATTTGGGCACACGTTGAGGTGATGCTCGATGACATTTCTGGGGATCCCCACCAGCTGATCGGGCTCCCAAGCAAATACCTTCTTATTTGCGCGCAGGAACTTGACCAAGGCCTCCTCCTGCTCAGGCTCAAGGTTGGCGCCTATGGTGAAAGTGGCACTGGAGGACCCGTCCTCGTCGACGGGTATTTGCTTGGTTTCTGCTTTGTCCTGGGTGAACAACTGCTTCTTCTTGGCGGGCGTAGCCCCCTTGGGCTCAGGGGTCTCCTCATTGACGGGCCGTGCTGACGCCGCCGTCTTGAAGGCGAGCTTGAGTACTTGTAGGGCGTCCCCGGTGTCCCCGTGCACGGCGAGGGTACCGCTGCTCCCGGGCATCTTCATGAGGTTGTACGCCGGGTGCGTGGCGGCCATGAACTGAGCCAGTGCCGGGTAGCCGAGGATGGCATTGTAAGGGAGGTCGATGGGGGCGATGTCGAAGTCGACCATCTCCGTGCGAAAGTTGTCGTAGGTGCCGAAGGTTACCGGGAGCCGGATCTGTCCCAGGGAGTCGGATGATCCGCCCCCGACACCCGAGAAGGATCGACTGGGCCGCAGCCGCTCCCGAGGTATGTAGAGGAGGCTGAAAGTCTTGACCGAAAGCACGCTAAGGCCCGCTCCGCCGTCAATGAGGGTCCTGGTGACGGCCACCTGGCAGATAGTGGGGGTACACAACAGGGGGAGCGCGCCCGAGCCGACTGGGTTGGTGGGGTGGTCCTCCGAGCTGAAGGTCAGGCCGACCTCGTGCACCGCCCGGTCCGGGGAGCCCCCTGGCGTGCGGAAATGGTGCTAACCCAATGGGCAAAAGGCTTGACGTGGCGACTCGTGGGCGGCGCCTGCGAGCCGCCCAGGAGGGCCGCAACGACCGGAGGCGTTGATGTTGCGGTGCAGTTACTCCGTCGCGCGGGCGGATGCTGGGGTGGCACTCGCCGCACATTTCCCGCCGGGCCGGTGGCATTGTTGACGGTGGGCGACGGGGAACGACGAGGACGCCCACCGACGGGGGCTGTCTGGGCGACGCGAGAAGCAATGCCGGCCCGGCGCTCGGCGAGGGCCCGACGAGCATCAGACATGGATGCTGCGGTCGGAAGAGAGCGGAGTGGTGGAAGACGAATTCCGGCGCACCCCTACCTGGCGCACCAAATGTCGGATTCGTGGGTTCCGGCAGACCCTTAAGGTTCGAACACTGGGGTGCGCACGGAGATTATGCCTTCAACCTCACCGTCTCGCAAGGATCTAAACTACTAAGAGAACTGCACAGAAGACACAAGATTTATACTGGTTCGGGCCACCATTGTGGTGTAATACCCTACTCTAGTGTGTGGTTGGTGGATTGCCTCTTGGGGCTGGTGATGATGAACAGTACAAGGAAGAACAGCCTCGCGAGGGTCTTTTCTTGGCTGGGGTGATGAACTGCTAGGAGGAGTTCAGTCACCTCTCTCTCTCTCTTGTCGATGACTCGGAACCCGAACCCCTTGCTATGTGGGTGGCTAGTCGTATTTATAGAGGCCCTGGTCCTCTTCCCAAATATTGAGCGGGAAGGGAGCCAACAATGGCGGGCTAATTTGAAGGGGGACAGCGAGTACACTTATCCTGACAAAAGCAGTCTTCGCCTGCCAAAGGCTCTGGTGATGACATCGTGCTGGGCTCCATGGTGACCTCCGTCTCGTAGTCCTCCTGGTCTTGGTCTCGTTGCACCGAAATGGCAACCTTTGCCTGATGCCTCGGTACTCCGCGGCTGCGCTTGCCCCCTTTGCACCAAAGAGGAAAGAAGGACGCTGCGCGCGCTGGCGCCCGCCCGCACCCTGAGTCGTCATGGCTTACGTCATGGGCACCTCGCGAGGTACCGCGCCTTGAACTCTCCGCCTCCTCGCGAGCCAGCCTGATGAGGTTGTGCCTGAGGATGCGCCATGTCATCCGCCTCGCGTGGCCTGGCCCCTCGCGAGGGTCTTGAGTCTTGTGTTGATGAAGATGGGCCATGTTGGGCCCCCATTGCACCACGCCGCAGGCTGCAGGTAGGCAAGTCTGGGGACCCCATTCCCAGAACGCCGACAACAATCCAGAATTGCACCAAGGCATACTTGGCGTCGCGAGCAGCCGTCCGGGTATGCTTTCTATTTGGTCCTCTTTTTTTCTTGTTTTTGTTCCTCTCTGTGGGGGCGCGCCAGCGCACCCACTGGGTGTAGTCCCCGAGTTTCAGGTCGGCTGCTGAGCAGGCGGCCCGGAACTCCTATTGGTGAGTTCCGAGTACTTAGTTCTGTCTGAAATATTTTGTCGCAGGACTACCATAACCTCCGTGTCACTGCCTTCAACCACAACGTTGAAGAGCTGGGCAAGCGGACCGCCGACTTGTCAGAGAGCCGGAGTGAGTTCTTTTTCTTCTTTACGGGGGCGTGCTAGCGCACCCGCGGGCTATAGTCCCCAAGATTCGGGCCGACTCCTGAGCAGTCGGGTCGGATCTCCCCGGCGACCTTCTTTACTGATGACTTAATGCCTTCTTTTTTCCTTCTCTTCAGAAGCCAACGCTGTTCTTCAACAGCAGCTAAGCGAAGCCAACTCCGCGTTGCGCGCCAAGGGGGAGGAGTGCAACAAGCTCGCCACAGAGCGCGATCCGCTGGCCACTCAATTGGCAGAGCAGAGGGAGCTGCTTGCGAAGACGCAGAAGGAGGCAGAAGAGGCGGAAACCGCCCTCCTGGCCGAGTTCGTGAGTGAGCGCTCCTCCTGGACTGACAGAGAGGCAATGCTGGCCTCCGGCTTCCATGAGATTGAAGACATTGTTGATGGTGAGTTTCTTTACTTTCTTTCTTCGAGCTGCCAATTATAAATCATGTCGACTACCGGTTTTTGACTTGTTTCTTCGTTTCTTCCGTCTTGGCAGACTTCTTCCCTGGGCACTAGCAGGCCGTCATCCAAGCCATCTAGGCTAAACGTGAAGGTCGGAGGGAGGAAGGTGAAGAGATCACCGCCGACGCCCCCCGAACCCTTGATAAGCTTATCCTGAGCATCGAGGCTCGCCTTCGGCCGACTCACCGGATGCTGCGCCAGCTTCAACGTGTCGGTGCCCAGGCGATTGCTGCCTTGTGGCTGGACATGCAGGCTCCGCGCACCCCCAATCGGACTGCCGACTGGCTGGAGGTCGCAACTGGTCGTCTTGAAGCCTGGAAAGGTTCTTCGGCCCGAGCTGGAGCGCGCCGTGCTTTGGAGTTCGTCAAGGCGTGGTATCCGGTGCTGGACCTAGACCGGCTGGCCACACTCCGGTCAGAGGCCCAGCCGGAGCTGGCGGCCACGGAAGGCGCCCTCATCAAGCATGCGGCGACGATCGCCGAGTACACCAACACCAGCATCTTCGTCCCCGAGCGGTCTGAAGACGACGAGGAGGTACCGCCGGAGTGGTTTGGGATGAACCCAGACTATGGCGAGGACTCGGCGGAGGTGATCGGTTCCAGCGCCGAGGAGGAAGGCGAGGCGGAAGAACCAGAAGACGGAGCGGACGACCAGCCTCAGCTCGACCGTGCCTCCAGCAACAAGCCGCGTGCGACTGGGCTGACTGCCGCCGGAAGCGATCGAGCCGAGACTGCCCAGCCGGCTGCCCCAACGCCTGACGCTCCCGTCTCCTCCGACCCTCCAAATTCATCTGCCGCATCTTAGGCTGCCGCCTTATCTTTATTTTATCTGCTTTAGTAGTCTTTGAAGAACTTGTTAATTTGCACAATTCCACCCGCGGGGTGTATTTTGAACTTCTGCTCGAAGATTCGGCCAAGGGCCTATGCTATGTAAATATTTATCCGAATTCTATCTTTTCTTGCTCATTGCTCTTTCGGCTTTTTTCCTTTGCCGCTTTCCCTTAGTTGCCTGTCTTGCCAGTCGGATAGCCGCTCTGCGGACTGCCGTTGGATCAAATGCTTGGCTACTTTGGGAAGGCAAGTACTTAGCCGTTTCAGAGTTTTTTAGCAAGTTGAATAGAAGGCGGTGAGCCGACTGCTTAATAGTCGGTTTGCAAAAAGAAAAAAGGAAGGCTGGAAGCCGACTTAAGCTATGTTTTATGCTTTGAGTCCTTAGCCATTTTTCATGCGAACGCCCATTCTACCTTACTCCTGCCCCCCCGTACAGTCGCTCTGCGAGCTTTGGCTTCTGACAGGAGATGGCTTAGGCGCCACACACTACTTGTCCGGCTGCAGGAAGCATTTCATAGTGCAAGGTGGCAAGTCCCCGGGCCGACCTGTCGAGCCCGGTGCCAAGCGGCATAACAAAGAGTAACATACTCGTAGGCATATCATATAGACAAAAGAGGGTAGTCCCCGAGCTTGTCTCGGGGGGCCCGAAGTCTTGTTACTTTAATACAAAAGGTAGCATGGTACATACTGCATCAACTGTAAAATCTTCGAAGGAGATTTGCATTCCATGGCCGCTCTATCTCTTTGCTGGAGTTGTCCCTCTTGCGTGCTCGGGGCTTCTGAGCGTCAATCAGGTAGCAGGAGTCGTTGCCCAGCACTTTGCTGATGATGAAAGGGCCTTCCCAAGGTGCCGACAGCTTGTGGTGGTCGGCTGTTCGCTGGATCAGCCGGAGCACAAGGTCGCCTTCTTGGAAAGATCTTAGCTTGACCTTCCTGTTGTAGTATCGGCGCAGGCTCTGCTGGTAGATGCTGGACCGGCTGAGTGCCAACAGCCGGCCCTCTTCCAGCAGATCGACATCGTCTTGACGTGCTTCTTCTACTTCCTCCTCGGCGTACATGGTGACTCGCGGGGAGTCGAACTCTATGTCCGTTGGGATGACGGCTTCGGCACCGTAGACGAGGAAGAAAGGCATGAAGCCGGTTGACTTGTTTGGAGTCGTGCGCAGACTCCAGAGGACGCCTGGCAACTCATCGAGCCAGCAGCCAGCCAAGCGCTCCAGAGGCTCGACCAGCCAGGGATTGATGCCGGACAGGATGAGGCCATTTGCTCGCTCCACCTGGCCGTTTGACTGTGGATGGGCGACGGACGCTAGGTCCAGTTGGATGCCCTGTGTTGCGCAAAAATGGGCCAAGGTGCCTTTGGCAGAATTTGTGCCGTTGTCGGTGATGATGCTGTGTGGTATGCCGTACCGAATTGTGATGTCGGAGATGAAAGTCACGGCAGTCGGACCATTCAGTTTCTTGATTGGATTCTCTTCTATCCACTAGGTGAACTTGTCCACTACGACAAGTAAGTGAGTTAAGCCACCTCGTGCCATCTTGAATGGTCCCACCATGTCTAGACCCGAAACTGCGAAAGGCCAGGCAATGGGATGGTCTTGAGTGCAGAAGCCGGCTGGTGCGGCTTGGAGCTGAACTTCTTGCACCAATTCCTTGGCCTCTTCTAAGGCAGTCGGCCAGAAGAAACCGTGTCGAAAGGCTTTTGCGACGAGTGCTCTTGAAGCCGCATGGTGGCTGCACTCGCCTTGATGGATGTCTTTGAGAATTGCTTGGCCTTGCTCTGGCTCTACGCAGTGCTGGTAGACACCAGTGACGCTGCGCCTGACCAGCTCTCTATTGACTATGGTGTAGGCTGCCGCCCGGCGTTGTACTTGCCGAGCTGAGGTCTCATCAGTCGGCAGCTCTTTGCTCACCAAGAATTTGAGGATGGGCTGGGCCCATGAGGGTGCTGCTATTTCTTCGACTGCCAAAACTGCGACTTGGACGAGGGCGGTTGGGCTAGGAGGCGGTGGGTTGGAGTCAACAACCGCTTGTTGGGTTAATGAAGTCCCCGGGCCGACTGTCGCGACTCTTGGGCCGAGTTCTGGAGTCTTCGAGCCCGCCGCCGCAGTCCCCGAGCCGGCCTTGACTGTGGTGACTTTGGAGCCATCTGCCAAAATCCCCGTACCGTCTGTCGGGGCTCTGGAGTCGGATCCGACTTCTTCGGGAGGAGCCGGCACGAAGATGGAGTCTGATTCTGGTGAAGGCTTTATAGACGGCTTGAGGAGGCATTGAAGGGCGACGCCGCATGGTATTGCTTGGCGGGTAGAGCCGATTCGTGCCAAGGCGTCTGCTTGGTCGTTGTCGTTTCTTGGCACATGGAGGAACTCGCACCCCTCAAAATACCCACTGAGTTGCTGCATGAGGAAACGGTAACTCACCATGTTTGCATCTTTGGCGTCCCAGTCGCCAGATGACTGTTGGACCACTAAGTCTGAGTCGCCATAACACACGATCCGGTGAATGCCAAGTTATTTGGCAAGCCGGAGCCCGTGAATGAGCGCCTCATACTCGGCGACGTTGTTGGAGGCGGCAAAATGGATTTGCGGTGTGTATTTGAGCTTGTCTCCTTTAGGGGAAGTGAGGATGACACCGGCTCCCATGCCGGTGCGCATCTTGGAGCCGTCGAAATGCATCCGCCAATGGGTGGAGTCGGGCGCTGGAGGTAGGTACTGGGTCTCGGCCCAGTCGACGAGGAAGTCGGCCAGTGCTTGTGACATGATGGCGGTGCGGGGCTGGTAGTGGATGGTGTAGGGATCCAGCTCTATGGCCCACTTGGCCACTTGGCCAGAAGCATCTCGGCTTCCAATGATCTCGGCAAGTGGGGTCGTGCAGACCACAGTGATTGGATGCTCTTGAAAGTAAGGCTTCAATTTCTTGGCGGTAAAGTGTACGCCATAGCACATCTTCTGGTAGTGGGGGTAGTTCTGCTTGGAGGCCGACAGTACTTCGCTCAGGTAATATACCGGTCTCTGGACAGGTAGTGCCTTGCCTTCCTCCTTGCGTTCCACTACAATGACCGTGCTGACTACCCGGCTGGTGGCGGCGATGTACAGGAGCATAGGTTCCTTAGGAGTCGGAGCCGCCAGAACGGGTGGAGTAGTCAGCATCTTCTTCAATTGGAGAAAAGCTTCGTCCGCCTTGTGGTTCCACTCGAAAAAGTGGTCTTCTTCATGAGTTGGTATAAGGGGAGAGCTTTCTCGCCCAGCCGACTGATGAAACGGCTGATGGACGCCAAGCAGCCGGTGAATTTTTGCACGTCCAGCAGTCGGCTAGGTACCTCCATCCTCTCAATGGCCTTGATCTTTATAGGGTTGCATTCTATGCCGTGCTCGGAGACCAGGAAGCCAAGGAGTTGGCCGGCTGGTACTCCCAAGACGCACTTCTCGGGGTTGAGCTTGATCTGGAATCGGCGCAGGTTCTCAAAGGTCTCCTTAAGGTCTTCCAGCAGTGTTCCACGCTTTTCCGTCTTCACCACCACATCGTCCACATAGACGTGGGCGTTTCTCCCTAGTTGCTTGAGGAGGCACTTCTGTATGCAACGCTGAAAGGTGGCGCCGGCATTCCTCAAGCCGAACGTCATGGTGAGGTAGCAGAAGGCTCCAAATGGCGTGATGAAGGCGGTCTTCAGTCTGTCAGCTGGGTTCAGCTTGATCTGGTGATATCCTGAGTATGCATCCAAGAAGCTCAATAGCTCGCATCCGACTGTGGAGTCTATCACCTGATCAATTCTTGGCATAGAAAACGGGTCCTTGGGGAAAGCCTTGTTGAGGCTCGTGTAGTCAATACACATTCGCCACTGCTTGTTCTTCTTCAGTACCAGGACTAGATTGGCTAGCCACTCTGGAAAGAATACTTCCATGATGAAGCTGGCCGCTAGGAGCTGGGCTATTTCTTCTCCGACAACTCTTCTCTTCTCTTCTGATAGGCGGCGCAGGGGCTGCCTGACCGGCTTTGCATCAGATCGTACATGTAGCTTGTGCTCGGCGAATTCCATCAGTACACCTGGCATGTCTTTGGGGGACCATGCGAAGATGTCCCGATTCTCACGGAGGAAATCGACGAGCTCGCCTTCCTATTTGCTGTCGAGGTTTGCGCCTACGACAGCGTACCTCTCTGGGTGCTCCGGATCCAAGGGTATCTTCTTTGTCTCCTTGGCCGGCTTGAATGAACCCTCAGCCTCCGACTCCTTTGGGTTGGGTGATACCTCTGGCTGCTTGCCGGCCATCGCCATAACCCGTTCAAGGAGCCGCTTCTCGGCCGCGATCACCAGGGACTCGGCTAGCCGACTGCTCTCAGCTGCACAGGCAGACAACTTCCGATAGTCGCTAGCTATGGTCAGAATTCCCCTGGAACTGGGCAACTTCATCTTGAGGTAGGCGTAGTGGGGGGCGCCATGAACTTGGCCAAGGCGGGTCGGCCAAGTAGTGCATGGTATGGGCTCTCAAGGTCCACCACCTCAAACCAAGTTGACTCTCGGCGGAAGTGATCTTTGTCTCCGAAGAGGACGTCCATCAGGATCTTGCCGATTGGTGAGGAGGAAAGCCTAGGAACACTGCCGTGGAACACAGTCCGGCTATTCTGAAGCTGTCTTTGCTTGATTCCTAATTTCTCCATGGTGTCCTTGTACAGGATGTTAATGCTGCTGCCTCCGTCTATCAGAACTCGCGAGAAACGAGCAGCTCGTCTATTAGTGGCAAAGGTGGCATCCAAGACCAAGGCATAAGAGCCCGGACTCGGCATCACCTCTGGGTGATCAGCCCTGCTCTAGCTGATAGGCTTTTCGGACTAGTGCATGAACTCTGGCGTCTCTGATGCTACTGCATTCGCCTCTTGTCGATGCAGCCGCTTGCTATGTCGATCATCAGCCATACTGGTAAATATCACGTAGGCTCCGTGTTCTTTGGGGTATTCGTCTTGTACTGCGCCGACCGGCCTGACAGCCGGCTGCTGGGGCGGAGGTGGCGGTGGCTGCCCAGCAGGCGGGGGAGATAGGAGGCTGTCTCCTTTGGCGATCCTGGTGAGCCAGTGGCACTTCCGGGTGGTGTGATTCGACGGCTTCGCGCCACTATGGAACTTGCAAGGACCATCTAGGGCCTTGCGCTTGTGGTCGCTCTGCTGTTGCCGCCGACTGGCATCTCCTGCCGGAGTTCTAGGAGCTTGAGGTGCCACTTTGCCAGTCGCGCTAACTTGAATCTCTGCCTTCATGGAGGAGTCAGCCGTGGCGTACTTGTCTGCTATGATCAGTAGCTCATCAAGGGTTTATGGCTCGTCGCAGAGGAGCTTGTGCTTGAGGAGGGTGCCTTCTCTGCATCCGGCGGTGAAGTACTCGATAGCCTGCACCTCGTGCACGCCCTCGCAGAAGTTCCGAAGCTCGGCCCAACGCGTGGGATAGTCGTGAGTCGACTCGTCGGGACCTTGCATGCACAAGGAGAGCTGACGAGTCTGGGAGGACGCTTGTACGTGCTGGTGAAGTTGCGGACGAATGCTTCGGTGAAGTCGACCCAGCTGTTGATGCTGCGGGGCTTCAGGCTGTTCAGCCATGTCCAGGCCGTGCCCTGGAGCATGAGCGGAACGTATTTTATGGCGACGCGCTTGTTGCCGTTCGCTATGCTGACAGCCGTGCAGTAGTCGACTAGCCAGTCTTCCAGCTTCACGGAGCCAGTGTACTTGGGCGTGTCTCTTGGGAGCGTGAACCCTTTGGGAAAGGGCTCGTCTCGAATGCGGGGCCCGAAACAAGGCGGACCCAACTCATCTTCTTCTTCCAACGCTAGGGATCGGTGAAACCGGTCGATCCGGTGGCGGTCTCCAAGAGTCGGATGATCAACAGGCGGCAGGGAGACTCGACTTTCCCTGCGAGGAGGAGGAGGCGGACAGTCGTCCCGTCGTTCTACTGCTCTCGGGCGACCGTCTAGGTCGCGCTCTATGGTAATGTGAGTCTGACTGTGGCTAACAGTCAGATCCTTGTCCTTTCTTCCTCGGGCACCGCCAGTCGGTGTCCGAGACGTCGCACCTTGGTCTCGGCGAAGGTCGTTGTTTTGCCGCTGCGGCTCCTCTGTGCGGCAGCCGGCCTCGTTCTGCACGGCAGCCGCGTCGAGGAGCCGCTGGACTCGCTCCATCATCAGGCGGCGCTCTTCGCCCTCGAAATTGTCCAGCTCGTCTGCCGCCGCCTGGGCGGCTCGAATGTTCTCCGCAGGTGTAGCGTACACAGGGCGTCTTGCCCCGAACAGGTTGGCGATGGCTACGCCGTGCTGCTGGACCGTGCCAAGGCGGCTGGGCCCAGCTGGGGCTGGCGAGCCACCAACAGCGTGATCCATCTCTCGCGGGTAGGCTTCTGACAAGCGTCTCATGCTAGCCAGCTTCTTCGCACCTTCGACGAGCTAAAGGCGGCGTGCCTCCAACGTCTTCGCGTCAGCGTCTTCCAGAATGGGCGCAGTCAGGTCTTGTAGCGCCACGCTAAGCGGGTCATGCGCTCCTCCGCCGGAGGGCTCGTCATGACTAATGATGAGCACCTCGGTGACGGTGCTTCTGCCGCTCTCCGCACGAGGGAGAGGCTCGTCATAGACCACCACATTAGTGAGGAACGCATCGAGCGACACGGTGTCGGAGTCGACCAGCATCGGGTCGGTGGAGCCTACAGACTCCAAGTCCGCGGCAGGCTCGCCGGCGACATGGAGTTGGTCGAGGAGGCCCGCGAGGAGGCTCTCGGAGCCGCCCGTGCCTGCGTTGGATGCAGGTTCATCGGAGATGCGAACCTCGCCGACAAGTTCGGCGAGGCGGCTAGCTGCGCAGGCGATTTCAACACCGTGCAGCGCGTCGGTGCAAACTCCGTCTGGCGTGCCTGGCTGGCTGCGCTCGCCAGGGAGGAAAAGGGTTCCCGTCCAGAATAGGTCTCCGGACGACGGTGCACCAGGCCCTACGGTGGGCATCAAATGTCGGGGGTTGGGTGCGACATATGCCAAAGGATGGCTTATCATGGTGCGGGCGAGTAGAACGTCGCCGGTGCCTGGAAACGAGATGAGGCGTAGACATGCACGCCGGCGAATCTTACCCAGCTTCAGGGCTCTCCGGGGAGATAATACCCCTACTGCTGCTCTGCGGGGTCTCTGCATGATCACTATGGCAAAGTGTTTACACGATTGCTCCTTGAGTTGTTTCCTGGAGGTAGGAGAGGGCATGGCTAGCTCTCTCCCTCCTATATGATCTTGTCTAGAGCTAATGGATTCCAACCTTTTGCATGGGTGCCCTGGGGGGTTTATATAGGCCTACCCCCCAGGGGTACAATGGTAATCTGGCTGGGCGCGGGCCCAGCCGTCAGTGCCTCTGGCCTCCGTCTTCTCAGCCGACTGCTGGGGCCCGCCGACTGGCTAGGTACGGAGCCGAAAGGCCGCGTCCGCCGCGGGCGGGTCTTGCCGGCTGCTGATTACTGTAGCCGTGCTTCTGATGACGCTGGCTTGGTCATGGAGTCGTTGCAATAGCCCCTGCCGCCTGGCAGGCGATCACTATTGCCACTCTACGTCACGTCTGATTAATGGTGCATGGGCCCCGGGGGAGGATCTGGCCGACTCTTTGGGGCCGACTCCCGACGGGTCCGATTAGGGAGCGCACTTGCCGTCTCCTGGGGTCTCACTGGCGGGTGGGACTCGCCGCCCCAGGGTCGTATAGACAGGCCATCGTGGGTACATGATTCGGTCCTTTGGTGCTGATGTCAGGGCCGACACGGCAACAGTGCCGCGCCGCACGGAGATCTCCGCGGGTACGGCGTACTGTGGCCATGCGTGCCTTTGGAAAGGGGTGGGAGTGGGCTTGACTGTAGCCACTCCCCATCCCATCCCTCTTGATGAGGGCATGGGGTTTGTTGGAGTCACGGGCCGACTCCCCGAAGCCGGCTTCTCTGGAAGTCGCCAGTTAGGAGTCGGCTTATCATGAAGTCGTTCCTGGGACTCGGCCGCGAGTGGACAGTCGGTTGCCTCGCCGCCGACTTCTCAGAAGGCGGCTCTTCGTCCTGGGGTCTTGAGGGGCGCAGCCTGCCCCAATGTCTTGAAAGGTTCTGGGAATCGGGTGAGCCTACCCGTGGCCCATTACTCCGACACCAGGTCACCCATCACGTTGCAGTGGTGGAGTAACAATGCGTCAACCCTTCATCTATCTTAAGGACTAGCTATGTCCGGATTCCCGATCCCTCCAAGTCAGATACCCGCGGAGGGGAGGACGTCACTCAAGGCCTGAACCTAGAATCAGGCAGCGGGATAGATTTATCGGAAAACATCCAAGAATCCAAACTTCCGAGTTTGTAAACTCCTTGGCCCCTGAGTCTCAGATTGGGTGAGGATTCGGATTCAATTTCACCCACCCACCCAAACATACGCGATCTATCCCAAATTAGGCAAGAGCCCAAAGAAACAGTACACCATTACTGGGCCACATTCCTCCTGGTCATGAACAGGATAAAGGATTGCTGCGAGGAAGACGCAATTTCATTCTTCTGCAATAATTGCATGGACAAGGGAATCCTCAACGCCATAAGTCGCCGCGAAATTACACGCTTTGCCGACTTGGCGTCCATAGTACGAAAGTACTGTGCGATGGAAAGCGCCTGGAAAACCGAAATAAATTTTTGGGATAATCCGGCCCTGAACACAAACCCAGTCTGAAATAAAAGGGTGCATTATCACAATACACCTGGGTTAACTACCAAAAAGCAAAATCCCTCTACGGGGCAAGGAAACGTACTAGAGGGATGGCTCAACAGACCCTGCAAAATTCATAGTACAGTGGATGCAATACCAATGCACAGCCTTAGAGCATGTTGGATACTCCGGCAGGTGGCCAAAAGTGGTGAGGATCTACTCCTCCCAAATACCATAGAGCACCATGCCGTGGATAACAATACGGTGTTAACGGTCTTTGAGACCTTCGCATCAAATTATAGACGCAAGCGAACACTCCGCAGCATGGCCGAAATCTGCCACATAGCAGAAATAAATGCTTGGAGTGACACGGCTATTACCTTAAATGCCAGTGACGAACCTAAATTCCGAACAGCCCGAACACCAGCCGCACTGGTCCTCAGTCCAATCGTGGACGGCTTTCGACTCACCAAGGTACTCATGGACGGCGGCAGCGGATTAAACCTCATCTATGAGGAAACTCTTCAAAAGATGGAAATAGACTGGAGCCGCATTGAGCAAAGTAGCACAACCTTTAGAGGAATCATCCCCAGTCGGGAAGCACGTTGTGCTGGGAAAATCACACTAGATGTGGTATTCGGCACGCCGGATAACTACAGTTCCGAAGAAATTACATTCCAAGGGGCCCCGTTCAGCAGCGGATACCACACTCTACTAGGGCGAGAGGCGTTTACAATCTTCCAAGCCATACCCCATTATGGGTACATGAAGCTCAAAATGCCCGGGCCCAACGGAATCATCACTCTTGCTAGTGATCCGGACATAGCACTCCGCGCCGAAAATAAGACAGCCGCACTGGCCCTCGAGGCACTATCCGAAGCCCTAGCGGCCGAGGAACTAACTGCGCTGCGCTCCACGGTGAACAGGGACGATGTGATACTCGATAAAAGATCCAAGTCCACCTCCTTTAAACCGGCGGACGAAATAGTCAAATTCCAAGTCCATCCAACGGACCCTACAAAAACAGCTTCCATCGGGGCACAATTAAACGCTGATGTCGACGCCGCACTGCGAGAGTTCCTACGCGAGAACTGGGACATTTTTGCCTGGCACCCTTCAGACATGCCAGGAATCCCACGCAGGCTGGCTGAGCACAGCCTAAATATCCTAAAAGGATTCAAGCCAGTCAAGCAGGCTCTTCGACGTTTCTCCGAACCTAAGAGACAAGCCATGGGAGAGGAACTAGCCAAGCTATTGGAGGCCGGATTCATCAGAGACATAAAACATCCGGACTGGCTAGCAAACCTGGTGATGGTACCAAAGAAGGACAAATCCTGGCGCTTGTGCGTCGATTTTAAGGACCTTAACAAGGCCTGCCCAAAGGATCCCTTCCCCCTCCCCCGCATCGATCAAATCATCGATGCTACCGCAGGACACGATTCATTGTGTTTCCTCGACGCATACTCCGGCTACCATCAAATTAAAATGGCGGAGCCAGACCAAGCCGCAACGGCATTCATCACACCATACGGCCCATTCTGCTTCAACACAATGCCCTTCGGGCTCAAAAACGCCGGCGCAACATATCAGCGCATGATTCAGACATGTCTGGCAAACCAGATCGGCAAAACAGTGGAGGCATACGTGGATGACGTGGTCGTTAAAACCAAGCATGTCGAAACTCTAGTAGACGACTTGAGGCTCACATTCGACAACCTCCGAACATATGACATCAAGCTCAATCCGGAAAAATGCGTTTTCGGCGTACCAGCCGGAAAGCTCCTGGGATTCATTGTCTCCAGTAGAGGTATTGAAGCTAATCCGGCCAAAATCCGAGCGTTGTCACAGTTGGCTACCCCAACAGACCTCAAACAAATACAAAAATTGACTGGATGCGTGGCGGCTCTAAGCCGCTTTATCTCCCGCTTGGGAGAAAAGGCATTACCCCTTTATCGCCTCCTCCGGCGCACCGAACACTTCGAGTGGACGGATGCCGCCACGGCCGGACTCAACGAAATAAAAGCCATATTGGCAACAAACCCAGTCCTGGCCGCGCCAAACATTGGCGAACCAATGCTATTATACATTGCGGCAACTCATCAAGTAGTAAGCGCAGTGCTCGTCGTCGAGCGAGAAGTGGACGGACACAAATTCCCCCTTCAAAAGCCGGTTTACTATGTGTCCACTGTCCTTACTCCATGCAAATCACGGTACCCGCATTATCAAAAGATAGCGTACGCGGTATTTATGGCATCCCGGAAGCTGCGACACTACTTTCAAGAGTGTTCGATAACGGTAGCCTCGGAAGTACCACTTAACGATATTATAAACAACCGCGACGCGACGGGCCGGATTGCCAAATGGGCCATTGAGCTCCTCCCGTTCGACATAACTTACAAGCCACGGCGAGCTATTAAGTCGCAAGTTTTGGCTGACTTCGTCGCTGAGTGGACGGAAGCCGAACTCCCTAAAGAGTACGGCACATATTCAAACTGGATCATGCACTTCGACGGCTCCAAAATGTTGGCTGGTCTGGGGGCTGGCGTCGTTTTGACGTCCCCAACAGGAGATACCGTTCAATACGTACTACAGATAATGTATACGGACTCCAACAACGCAGCCGAATATGAGGCCCTTCTACATGGTCTCCGGATGGCAGTATCCATGGGCATTCAACGCCTAGAGGTGCGCGGGGATTCGAACCTCGCGATATCCCAAATAAATGGAGACTTTGATGCCAAGGATCCGAAAATGGCAGCTTATCGCAATGCCGTCCTAAAAATGTCAGCTCGGTTCGAGGGGCTCGAATTTCACCATGTGGCTCGGGAAAACAATCAGGCGGCGGATATCCTCGCCCGCATCGGCGCAAAACGCGACGCGGTCCCTCCCAACATATTTCTGGAAAGGCTCTTCAAGCCATCCGTAGCATGGGAAGGGGACACCGGTAACAACAGTCCGGACCCGGCCAAAATACCCGATACCGAACTCTCTGACACAATCGGAGGCTCCGCCACCGAAATAACACATTCAGCCCACGAAATAATGGCCATTATTGCCCCGTGGACAGAACCATTCCTGGCCTACCTAACTAGACAGGAACTTCCGGAGGACCAAAATGAGGCACGCTGCATAGTGCGGCGATCCAAGGCCTACAGGGTCCATGAGGGAGAATTGTACAAAAAAAGCGCTACCGGAGTCCTTCAAAGGTGCATCTCCGAAGAGGAAGGGCGGAACCTTTTGGCAGAAATTCACGCCGGACTCGGCGGTCATCACGCCGCAGCCCGGGCTCTTGTAAGCAAGGCCTTCCGTACAGGATTCTATTGGCCAACGGCCCGGGCAGATGCACAGGACTTGGTCCAACGTTGCGCCGGTTGCCAGCTCTTTGCAAATCAAAGCCACATGCCACCCACCGCCCTCCAAACAATCCCCATTACATGGCCCTTCGCGGTCTGGGGGCTTGACATGGTTGGACCCCTTAAAGGGGGAACCCACAAGAAAAAATACTTATTGGTCATGGTGGATAAATTCACCAAATGGATAGAGGCTAAACCGGTTAAAACAGCCGAATCCGGACCGGTGATAGATTTCATATCCGGGGTTGTACACCGTTACGGCGTCCCCCACAGCATCATCACTGATAACGGCACGAACTTCACGGCCGACGAGGTAAAACTCTGGTGCAGCAAAATGGGCATCAAGCTCGATTATGCTTCAGTCTATCACCCACAAACCAACGGTCAAGTCGAACGAGCAAATGGTCTTATAATGAGCGGCATTAAACCCAGATTAGTGCGCTCCTTAACGGAGTCTGACACGCACTGGGTAGAGGAGCTCGACTCCGTACTCTGGGGGCTGCGGACCACGCCGAATCGTAGTACCGGATATACACCGTTTTTATGGTGTACGGCGCAGAGGCAGTCCTGCCCTGTGACATAATTCATGACTCACCTCGAGTGCGCATGTACGAAGAAAGAGAAGCCGAGCTCGATCGGCAGGACAGTCTGGACACCTTGGAGGAAGAGCGCGACGTAGCCAAAGCCCGTTCCGCATTTTACCAGCAACAGGCTCGCAGATACCAAAGCAGAGAAGTACGGGCCAAAACTTATAACGTTGGCGAACTAGTTCTACGGCTGCCGGATAAGAAAAAGAACAAGCTCGAGCCCAAATGGGAAGGTCCCTTCATTATCGACCAAGTTCTGACCGGTGGAGCGTACCGACTGCGGGATGCATCGACTAGTCGACTCGAGCCGAACCCATGGAACGCAGCCAGGCTTCGAAGATTCTACGCCTAGCACCGGACTCTATGTTAGTCCCCTCCCTTTGTCCATTTTCTGCATATGCATCATCTGTCTTGTTTCCCTTTCTTTCTTTTAGTTCTCTAGGCCTTCAAGGGTCACCTTGTGACTCACTCGTACATTACAGATGCGCTAGCCGCACTCTTCATACCTGGGGGCTTCTTTCACAGAAGCTTAAATTATTTACCTGGGCCTCACGCCCAACACATGTGTTATACTTCCGCATGTACCTTTTTTCACCATTATATGCATCGATATGACTTAAGTTTTGGCCAAGCTGGGTTGCCTGGCTCTTGTATTTATGCCCTACGTTCCCGTTAATTCGGCTAGGGCATAAGGGGAGCACCTCTGCGATTGTTACCGCCGGGTCAGCCGGACGTGTACCTCAGACTGGGTGAAGCCGAAAGCTAGCGTTCTTAAGGGAATATTCGGTCGGTGAACAAAAGATGACTTTTTATTATCCATATCTGCCCCCAGATGATTTTTCTGCGCTTCTTATCGCAGTCCGGACATGCACTTTAGGGCATGCTTACCCAGGGAAAGGAACCCTTAACGGAACTATTCTCCCTGGAAGATGTTTCTTACTACCCATGTAATATAACATAACTAGTTGGGCACTTGTCTGATAAAGCACTAATGACCCCTACGCCTGGTCTCCACGCATGCCCCGGTTCTTACATAACCGAGAGGGTATTCGGATACACTCCGGACTGTCGGGTCCCGAGGTGAAGCGAAAAGGTCCGCCACGACAAACGATCTACAATCCGGCTAGAAGGCATTATACATGTCACTTTAAAATTACATAGTCAATTTGACTGGTTGAATTCCTCTTCAATACCATCCAATAGGCTGTCTAGTCTACAGTCCTGTTGGGAATACTTTGCGGCCAATTCTACTTGGCCGTACACTAAGCTCACAGGGATCTCCTTCCCATCAGGCCCCACAGGTCCGACTTCGGCCATGTGGTTCGGGTCAGCCTTCGTGTACCGTGTCTTCACCATTGCCCAGGCTTCCCTGGCGCCCTGACGGCAGGCCGATATCTTCCATAATCGGAAGCGTCGTCGTGCTCCCTTCAGCTTTTCTGGAGACGGATGGCCACAAGGCCTGGACGACGCCTTGCATCACCTGCCGAACTCGTTCGTGCAGCTGTGAGAGCTCGGGAAGAAGGTCACCCGTTGAACCGGGCATTTCCTCGGCAGGACGACCTGTTAGCATACCTACAGACATAACTCTGTCAGCCAGCTTCCTCGCCGAACTCTTTTTCAAAGTTCGTTCAAGCACTTATTAAATATGTCGCGTCGAAGCCGCCAATTTTCCTTCACAGAGTCCGACAGTTGGGCACGAACATCTTGTAGTTCCACGCCCAGCTTGGTGTTGGCATCTAGGAGATCATTTTTCTCCCGCCTCACCCTCGTAAGCACGTTCTCACCGGCCTTCAGCTGGCGTAGGAGCTGTTGCTTATCCGGATTTACTCCAGTGTCATCTGCAATTTTATCGTCAGATCTGCATACACGCCGCATTCTATATGATACTTATCATTTGAAGGATATGTTACCAGAGGGGGCCTCTTTGGGCTCCCCTGCTGCGGCCAGTGCGGCCTGAAGTTGGGCTTTGCACTCTTCCAGCTCCTGGGACAGTTGAGTATTCTTTTCTGTAAGAACCTGCATAACAAATGATCTTTAAATCAGTTATCCTAACTATTTCAAGTCTCAGGGGCTACTGATATATATAATCACCAAATTTTCTCACCCGTATGTCTTTTACATACTGCTCCGTGGCTCTAGCTAGACCATTTTGAGCGGCACGGAGGAGCGCGTCTCCTAAGTTGAAGGCATCCAATGCCTCTTGGGAGAAACAAGCGTCACGAAGAACAGTCTGGCAATACCTGTGGTTCATGGCACTTTCCACCTTGGAATTGGTGGCGAACAGTTTATCCACATCCTCTGTCGGAGGAGCACCAGGCGCACGCCTCGTATTCGTTCCCGCCTCCGAATCCGGCCTTGGAGCCTGGCTTGTGGAGGCACAATTGGTAGCCTCACCGGGTATAGTCCGGCGAGCGCTCTTTTTCCTGAAAAGAAGGCATGGGCATTAATACGCCTCTAGGAA
Organism: Triticum aestivum; assembly: GCF_018294505.1. Taxonomy (NCBI): domain Eukaryota; kingdom Viridiplantae; phylum Streptophyta; class Magnoliopsida; order Poales; family Poaceae; genus Triticum; species Triticum aestivum. The sequence continues at coordinate 671,801,942 of NC_057812.1, forward strand.
TAATGTCTTGAAATAATGACGGCGCGCCATACCGCTGCGCCGGTGTCTCAATCCGGACTGCGGGTCTTTTCAACCTGCCTAGCCTCGTGGCCCCTTGTTGGCCAGTCGCCGCAGGCTCGGCCTTCTACCTCGAGGACCTCCCCTACAAAACACGGCTGTTATACGGCAATCAAAAACACGCAAGGATGGATCCCTTTTTGAAGTGCTGGGACTTCGGTCTCAAACACCTGTGAGCCTGGAACTAGCCCAGGGTAATCGGCCGCAATGGCCACCAAAGCATTGTCATTGCTCGATTGGTAAAACACCCCATCAATCAGCTCCACAGATATGTCCGGATCCTCTTGGGAGGCCGGGTCGAGGGACCGTCCAGGGTCCTCGGGTTGTGGAGGGGGGTTATTTATCTCCCTTACAGCCTGGCGCAGTTCCTGCGTAGAAATCGCTAGACTGAATACTTAACTGTGGAAATATGAAATAGATGGGCGAGAAAAATTCTCCGCTTACCTAGCTCGGAGGATTGTACATAGAAAATCCGCCCTGCGGGTTGACACGAAGGAATTCCTCCTCTTCTCCCTTGTACAAAGTGGATAAGATCTTTATTATATCAGCAACCGATCTCGGCCCTTTACGCCCGTAGCGGGTGGCGTCATCCTCCCCGTTGAAATCCCACATGGGGTGGCCTCTATACTGAAGCGGCTGCACCCCCCGCATGATACATATGGCCATGACCTCGATCATGGTCAATCCGGATCGAGCTAAAAAACTTATCCGACTCATCAGGTAAAGAACGTCCCTGTCATCTTCCTCCAGGGGGCTCCGTGGACGCCAGCTCCGGCGCTTCTTCAAAGGGGCGTTTTCGAACTCAGGAAGGCCGATCCGAATAGGATCCGGGAGGGGGACGTCTTCTATATAAAACCATTCTGAAGGCCAGTCTTCGGACGTCTTCTTTGGGGTTCCGGACAGGTATCCGGTCCCGGCAACACGCCACACTTCGGCTCCGCCCACTTGATATATTGACCCCTTCTGAGAACGGGGCACAAGGCAGAACAGCTTCTTCCACAGAGCGAAATGAGCCTCACAGCCCAAAAACAACTCGCAAAGGGCTATGAATGCCGTGATATGCAGCATGGAGGCAGGCGTAAAATTGTGCAACTGGCGGCCATAGAACTCCAGGAGCCCCCGGAGAAACGGATGAATTGGGAATCCGAGCCCTCTTACCAAATAAGGGACAAGGCATACCCGCTCTCCCTTGGAGGGATTGGGAAGGCTCTCCGCTTGCTCTCCGCCATTATAGGTGGCGAGCCCGGCTCGAACCGGGACCAAGTACGCTGGGGGAAGAAATCCCTTGGTCTGAAGCATCACTAATTTGCTGTGCGGGACGGAACATCTCTCCCAATCTCCAGGCTTGGAGCTAGGGGAGCGAGAGGAGGAGCTGCGTCGACCGGCCATGATGGAATGGATCTTTGTCGGGCGCGCTCCGATGAAGGCTCACCAAGGGAGGATGGTGTGATTTGGATCTGAATCCTCGTCTTTTTAATAGGCGGCTCATTCACACAGCTAGGGGGGTAAATGTGAAAACACCCTGGCTCTTCACATTCGCTCGACACGTGGAAAGTGGCCATTATTGGGCGTGGAAGCCAAGGAGTGCAACATTCACAAGAAACCAGACACTATTTTGATAGGTACACAGAATTTGGAGAGGAACCCGCCTTGCAATGCCGAAGACAATACTGCGCGCCCGACTCATCGTCATTGAAGCCTGGTTCGGGGGCTACTGAGGGAGTCCTGGATTAGGGGGTCTCCGGATAGCCGGACTATATCCATTGTCGGACTGTTAGACTATGAAGATACAAGATTGAAGACTTCGTCTCGTGTCCGGATGGGACTCTACTTGGCGTGGAAGGCAAGCTAGGCAATACGGATATGGATATCTCCTCCTTTGTAACCGACCTTGTGTAACCCTAACCCTCTCCGGTGTCTATATAAACCGAAGGGTTTTAGTCCGTAGGACAACAATCACAACATACAATCATACCATATGCTAGCTTCTAGGGTTTAGCCTCTGTGATCTCGTGGTAGATCTACTCTTGTACTACCCATATCATCAATATTAATCAAGCGGGACGTAGGGTTTTACCTCCATCAAGAGGGCCCGAACCTGGGTAAAACATCGTGTCCCCTGCCTCCTATTACCATTTGGCCTAGATGCACAGTTCGGGACCCCCTACCCGAGATCCGCCGGTTTTGACACCGACAGAGGGAATCCTAGTCTGCGGAGGAAATGGGTGAGGAATACTACCCTCTCATGGGGCCTGGGGGTGGGGATGAGCTTCCCCTCATCTGGGCGCCGGTGCGCGATGTCGTCGGGCAGGTATCCGGCTCTCCTCAGCTTTTTGATGTCTCCCTCCGTGACAGAGGAGACCATCCACCTGCCTCCTGCTCCGGACATGGTTGGAGATGGTTGAGGTGGGAAGTGTGGACTTGGGCGCTAGAGCTCGAGTGTGCGAAAATGGATGAGTAAGGGAGGAAGAAGGCGTGGATAGAAAGGTGAATCCTTATTCCTTTATATGAGCAGACGAAACTAAGTGTCCCCACTTGCCTGGTAAAACTCGCTTATCCCCCAAGCGCCGCAATTGATGGCGCGGTTGGGTTACCCATGCCCGTATTGATGAGAATCCCGTAATAAGGGGACACGATCTCTACTTTGACAAGACGTGTCGAAAAACTGCCTCGCGTTATGTGCGGGGCTGGTTAAAAGAAACGGTTCGAATAATCACCGGGCCATGACGTAACGTCATGCTGCCAAAACAAGCCAACAAATTAGATCTGTGAAAATATTATTCTCTCTACGGTGGAATGTGGAACTTATTTTGCAGGGTCGGACACTATCCTCGTATTCAAATTCTTCTGTGATGTATTCGGAGAAGGAACCCGCCTTGCAATGCCGAAGACAATACTGCGCTCCAGACACATCGTCATTGAAGCTTAGTTCAGGGGCTACTGAGGGAGTCCTGGATTAGGGGGTCTCTGGACAGCTGGACTATCTCCATTGGCCGGACTGTTAGACTATGAAGATACAAGATTGAAGACTTCGTCTCGTGTCCAGGTGGGACTCTACTTGGCGTGGAAGGCAAGCTAGGCAATACGGATATGGATATCTCCTCCTTTATAACCGACCTTGTGTAACCCTAACCCCCTCCGGTGTCTATATAAACCGAAGGGTTTTAGTCCGTAGGACAACAATCACAATATACAATCATACCATAGGCTAGCTTCTAAGGTTTAGCCTCTCTGATCTCGTGGTAGATCTACTCTTGTACTACCCATATCATCAATATTAATCAAGCAGGACGTAGGGTTTTACCTCCATCAAGAGGGCCCGAACCTGGGTAAAACATCGTGTCCCCTGCCTCCTGTTACCATCCGGCCTAGACGCACAGTTCGGGACCCCCTACCCGAGATCCGCCGGTTTTGACACCGACAGTGCCCCCTGCCCCCGTATATAAAGGAGCAACGGGGAGGCCGGCCGGCCCTAGTGGCACCCAAGGAGAGGAGGAATCCTCCTCCTAGTAGGAGTAGGATTCATCCTTTCCTAGTCCTACTAGGAAGGAGGCAGGGGGAAGGAAAGAGAGGGAGAGGGAGAGGGAAAGAGGGGTCGCGCCCCCCTCCCCTAGTCCTATTTGGACTCCCCTTGGGGGCGCGCCACCTCCTGGGCTGCTGCCCTCTCTCTCCCCTAAGGCCCACTAAGGCCCAATACTTCCCCGGGGGGTTCTGGTAACTCCTCCGGCACTCCGGTTTTCTCCGAAATCACCCGGAACACTTCCGATGTCTGAATATAGCCGTCCAATATATCGATCTTTATGTCTTGACCATTTCGAGACTCCTCATCATGTCCGTGATCATATCTGAGACTCCAAACTACCTTCGGTACATCAAAACACATAAACTCATAATATCGATCGTCACCGAATGTTAAGCGTGCGGACCCTATGGGATCAGAACTATGTAGACATGACCGAGACTCATCTCCGGTCAATCACCAATAGTAGAACCTGGATGCTCATATTGGTTCCTACATATTCTACGAAGATCTTTATCGGTCAAACCACATAACAACATACGTTGTTCCCTTTGTCATCGGTATGTTACTTGCCCGAGATTCGATCATCGGTATCTCAATACCTAGTTCAATCTCGTTACCGACAAGTCTCTTTACTCGTTCCATAATGCTACATCCCGTAACTAACTCATTAGCTACATTGCTTGCAAGGCTTATTGTGATGTACATTAACGAGAAGGCCCAGAGATACACTACAAGAAATATGTAAACTTCTGACCTTCTCTCAGTGACCCCGGCTGAATTGGTTGTAAATCCATGGCCATTTTGCTTGGAAGGGCTCAAACCCTGAAATTGCCTTACACCAAATGGTCATAAAGCAGACAAGAGTTGTCGACGACCTTATTTCTACCTGATTACGACCAATATAAATGGTCATGAGGTTGTGAACGTGGATGCATTGGTACTTAAGGTGTCGCTCAAGGTGGGCTTGGGCCTCGGTGGAACGAGGCCACCTTCTTTATACAAAAAAATATGTGTGCCATGTAGGCCTTGGCCCATCCATGAAGAAATGTGGTATGCCCTCATATTACTAAAAAAACATATATTTGGCCCAACGAAAATGGGAAAATAACAAGTTTTTCATGTATTTAAATTTTTCTAACCAATATCAACAATGTTTTATATGTATACAAAAATGTACAATGTGTAAAAACAAATATAGACATCAAAACGTATGTATGAAAATATGTTTTTTGTTGGGAATATATGAAAATATGTTAATCATGTATTTAAAAAAAGTTAAACATATATAAACAATATGTACAATGTGTCTTAAAAATGTAGACATGTGTTCAAAATATTAGACATCAAAATATTTATTAAAAATGTTAATGATTTAACTAAAAACCTATTAATATCTATAAAAATATTTTGTAGTGTACACAAAGTTGTTAGTAAAATGTGGTCTAATATTCTTGAAAAATGAAGAAGTTTTTTTACAAAAAATATTTGTTAGGTTCTTCACAAAAAACTCACTTTGGGAACTCGAAAAATGGAAAATGAATATGCGGTAATTTGTCTTTTTCACGAGAGGTGGATCAAAAAAATTTACACCCAACCATTTCGTCAATTGTCCATTAAATATGGCCTAGTATTTTAGAAATTTTATTTGGCCTAGTTTTGCAACAAATATATGGTAGGTTCTTCAAAAAAACTCATTTTGGGCACTGAAAAAATGGAAAATTGATTTTTTGTCCAAAGAAAATAAAAACTCCCTGAGGAAACATTGTTCGGCATTGCAAGATGCACCCTTGTGCATTATATGAGATCATTTGAACAAACTATACCATGAATTTTTTATGCCCGTTTCAAAATGCGGTCAAAACGGCGGGCTTGACCGTTCCTAGCTAGTGGTTGAATCTTGGAAAACATTTGATGTTTCTCGGATTAATTAGATACTTATGTACCTATAAACGATTTTTGGAAAAAATAAAGAGCAAACTATGAGGCATATGCAGTTCAAATTTGACCTGCTTCCTCCTGAATCGGCGGAAATTTGTCTTTTTCACGAGAGGTGTATAAAAACTTTTGACAACCAACCATTTGGTCAACTGTGCATTAAATATGGCCTAGTATTTTAGAAAATTAATTTGGTCCAATTTTCCAACAAATATATGGTAGGTCCTTCACACAAAAAAACTCATTTCGGGCACTCAAAAAATGGGAAATGAAATTTCCGTGCAAAGAAAATGAACACTTCCTTAGGCAACATTGTTTGGAATTCCAAGATGTACCCCTGTGAACAATATGAGATCATTTGAACAAACTATGCCATGAATGTGGCCATAAGATTGATCATTTGGCTTGAAAGTCATGAATCTTCACGCATGCATGATCGCTCATTTCCGAGAACACTTTTTAAAAATAATTACTGTATTACAAGTTTATTATTTTTCCTGGCAACTTGGCCACATATAATGACACAATGCGAAGGTTTTCCAATTTTTTATTTTTTTTGAATTTTTTATGCCCAGTCAAAACGGCAGGCTTGAACGTTCCTAGCTAGTGGTTGAATCTTGGAAAACTTTTGATGTTTCTCTGATTAAATAGATATTTATGTACCTATAAATGATTTTTGGAAAAAATAAAGAGCAAACTATGAGGTAGCTGCAGTTCAAATTTGACCCGCTTCCCACTGAATCGGCGAAAATTTGTCTTTTTCACAAGAGGTATATGAAAAATCTTGACAACCAACCATTTGGTCAATTGTGCATTAAATATGGCCTAGTATTTTAGAAAATTGATTTGGTCCAATTTTGCAACAAATATATTGTAGGTCCTTCACACAAAAAATCTCATTTCGGGCACTCAAAAAATGGAAAATGAAATTTCCATGCAAAGAAAATGAAAACTTCCTTAGGCAACATTGTTTGGAATTCCAAGATGCACCCTTGTCCACAATATGAGATCATTTGAACAAAATATGCCATGAATGTGGCCATAAGATTGATCATTTGGCTTGAAGCCATGAATCTCACTCATGATAGCTCATTTCTAAGAACAATTTTTCTAAAAAAATTGCCATATTACAATTTTATTATTTTTCCTGGCAACTTCGTCACATATAATCACACAATGCGAAGGTTTTCCATTTTTTATTTTTTTTTGAATTTTTTATGCCCGGTTCAAAATGCGGTCAAAACGGCGGGCTTGACCGTTCCTGGCTAGTGGTTGAATCTTGGAAAACTTTTGATGTTTCTTTGATTAAATATATACTTATGTACCTATAAATGATTTTCGGAAAAAATAAAGAGCAAACTATGAGGCAGCTACAGTTCAAATTTGACCCGCTTCCTTCTAAATCGGCGAAAATTTGTCTTTTTCACGAGAGGTGTATAAAAACTTTTGACAACCAACCATTTGGTCAATTGTGCATTAAATATGGCATAGTATTTTAGAAAATTTATTTGGTCCAATTTTGCAACAAATATATGGTAGGTCCTTCACAAAAAAACTCATTTCGGGCACTCAAAAATGGAAAATGAAATTTCTGTGCAAAGAAAATGAAAACTTCCTTAGGCAACATTGTTTGCAATTCCAAGATGTACCCTTGTGCACAATATGAGATCATTTGAACAAACTATGCCATGAATGTGGCCATAAGATTGATCATTTGGCTTGAAAGCCATGAATCTTCACGCATGATAGCTCATTTCTAAGAACATTTTTTAAAAAAATTGTCATATTACAAGTTTATTATTTTTCCTGGCAACTTGGTCACATATAATGACACAATGCGAAGGTTTTCCAATTTTTTGTTTTTTTTTGAATTTTTTATGCTCGGTTCAAAATGCAGTCAAAACGGCGGGCTTCACCGTTCATAGCTAGTGGTTGAATCTTGGAAAACTTTTGATGTTTCTCTGATTAAATAGGTACTTATGTACCTATAAATGATTTTTGGAAAAAATAAAGAGCAAACTATGAGGTAGCTGCAGTTCAAATTTGACCCGCTTCCTACTAAATCGACGGAAATTTGTCTTTTTCATGAGAGGTGTATAAAAACTTTTGAGAACCATCCATTTGGTCAATTGTCCGTTAAATATGGCCTAATGTTTTAGAAAATTGATTTGCTACAATTTTGCAGCAAATACATGGTAGGTCCATCACAAAAAACTTATTTTGGGCACTCGGAAAATGATTAAAAATAGCTAGAAAGATAAAAAATGCATACAAATTGGTCCTTATCCATAAAATGTGGTCTAACTCTCATGAAAATTTGTGTGATGCCCTTCTAGAAAATATTTTTGATAGCTGCTTCACGAAATCCCTCTATTTTCAATACTTAGAAACTATTTTAAATCAGTGATTTTCTGAACCAATCAGAACTCATTCCACGGATCGATGACATGGCGCCCATCCATCCATCCATGTATAGAAAAAATAAATAAAAAAGATATACCCCCACCCGCAGCCCATACCCCTCCTCCCTCGTCCCCTCTCTCGTCGCCGCACCCAAACCCTAACTCCACTCCTATCCCCTCTCTCCCCCGATTCAGATGCACTCCCCGCAACCGCCACCTACCTCCCGTCCCCGATTCAGCCGATCCCGCCGCCAGCACCCGCGTGCCACCACCCCCCTCCTCCTCGCCTTCCAGATTGCGCCACCACCTCCCTCCCCATCCCCTCCTAGATCTCTCCCTCGGTGAGCCACCAGCGAGCCCCTCTGCTGCCCGCGCACGCACAACCTGGGCTCCTGCTGCTCTCCATCGATCCCCTCTGCATGCTTGCCGTCATCTCCTCCCTCCGAAGCATCGACCCCAAGGTAACCAACCTCCTCGCCTGCTAGTTCATGGTTTGTACATCTTGTCCGTCTTCTACGGAGATGCGCTGATCGATGGTTCTGGTCGTTGGCTCTAGGTGTTGGCGCAAGCGACCAGGAAGTTGTTCCAGGGCGAGCCAGCGAAGAGGCGGAAGGGAATTTGGATCGAGATCAGCAACTGCGAGGAGGGGGAGGAAGCGAGAGGGGCAGCATGGTGGCCTGTGAGGGGAGCACCATCACGGAAGCCGTGTCCTCCCGGTCCATGGCCACGTCGAGGAGATGCCACTGACCTCCGCTCGCGAGCGGCGGCTGTGAGAGTCTGGTGCGGAGGGCGGACTCGATCATGAAGTGGCTCTCGCGGTCCAAGATGGCGCCGGCCACGGAGATGGCCATTCGCGTCACCGTCAGTGACAATGCTGTAACCAGCAAGGCTCTGCGCTGGTGAGTAGGACACTTCCGCTAATCCAACTATCATCTCTGAAGATGTTCGGAAATTTGTTGGCTGACTCTTCGTTTGGAATTCGTAGGTTGCCGAAGCAGAAGAGAGGGTTGCGTCGTGCGGGCACTAGTTGCCGCCTTGATCCGTATCTATACATGGTACATGGAATCTATGCCACATAGTTTGCGTTTGGATGATGATTTGATTTCTGAAGGTAGCTGAATATAAGCTATGACTGAATCAGTATAACTGAGAGTCATTGTCCAACTTCTAGATGGAGTTAGGGAGTTGTTACTTATTGGAGTAGTAATTTCCAGTTATTCAGTAGAGAGTAAGTAGAATCTGAAAGCAATTGTTAAATTTGATTAATTTATCCTATTCTGGAAGCCAGTTGAATCATGAACACTGCACATTTCAAAAAATGCTCACTGCACATTTCAAAAAATGCTCCAAACCACATAATTTCATTGCTTGATACAGAAAGTACAGCAAGTTATGATATACATTGATCCTGCTTTCCTCGTACCAATAAAGCATGTCCATAACTTTGGATTATAGCAGAAAAATTGCTAAAAAAACAAACGCCAATCCACGAGCAGGGAGCGGAAGGCGCAACCAGCGACCAGTGAGCGCATGGGTGGCACAAGTGGCAACGGAGAGTGGCCGGAGACTGCCAGTTGTGAGCGGCGACGACGACCTCGAGACCAGCAAGTAGGCGACAACAACCTCATTGTGAAGTGGCTGAATCAACTTGAGGCGGTTTCTTCGAGATTCTTGGAAATGCTTTGGTAGTTTCTTTCGGCAAGAAACTGTTTCATACTGAAGTTTACTGGTACATGTGTGGTTTCTACTGTTGTTTCGTTTGGGTTGGGTTGGGTTGGTTCCAACGGGGAGATGTGCACGCACACTGGCAGCATGAGCTAGCAGCCATGATTGTCACCCAGCCACCACCACGTAAATGTAATGCTTCTCCAACCAAGCAATGTCGAACTTAGCTAGCTGGGTGGCCCTGATATTCTTGGAACTGAGTAACCGAACTAATATTCTGTGTTTTATAATATGTTCCTGTTATGCATGACATAGGCTTGATGAAATCTTACTCTTTTAATCACAATAGCACAGCAGTAACATGTTATAACGTTGGATGAAGAAAACCATATGTAATAAGTTCTTTCATGTTTAATTACCTCAATTGTCAAGTAGTGTTTGGTGTTGTATACATTTAGTGCAATCAATCGACTACAATAGTCATCTGGATGCTTGGGACTTGCATATATTCTGCTGCACTTGAAACATCAACAAGTATTTTTCCGTGTTTTTTGGAACAATTGGTGAACTTCATATTCCTGAATATATGTATTACTATTCGGTATAGGTCTAGGCGTCTCTTTGTATTTTACAGCTCCTTATCATGTCCCTCTAATATTTCTGTAGGTGGCCATGAACTCAGTAAATCATCAGGAAATGCCTTTGCTGTAGCTCACCTATGGCCTTGTTTGTCATGCAGGTTAGTGAGCAGCATTAGGAGGAGGAGCTCAAGCAGGCCACCATGATGCACCACCGCAGCAGCAGGTAGCATGTCCATCTCCATCTCCCTCTCCCTATGCTGCCAATCCTTTTTGTTTCTTTAAAACTAGGTCCAATCAGCACACAAATTGACTATCTATTCTCTCAAAAATCAGTTTACAACTCTACAGAATTGTGTTGATGGCAATCAGTAGAGAGAGGGAGAGAACGTTTCTTGCAAATGAGTGAGAGAGAGGCATAGTCTAACTGCAAATCCATGTGTGTGCATTTTTGTCTTATTGGAATATGTTGAGTACATATTGGAATATGCTAAATGCTATTGCTTGATATAATATAAGTATGAGCTACAGCTGTTTGCATATTTGTTTTGTATTTTTTTATAAATGATGATAGTATGTGCAAGATGTTCACATGTTAATTTTTGTTGACTAAAATCTCTTATGCCCTTGACTTAGGTTGACCTAGAACAACAACATCCTTGATGCGTACTAACCTTCACCTCGTTCTTTCTCTCGCAAACTCGAAGGAGACCGTATGCAAGGCACCTCCTCTTCGGTTGTGAGAGTGTCCAGGGGTCGTGGGTGCGGCTAAGGGGTCATGAGTGCGGCTAATGCCTATGTTTGTGGCCGCACTTGACATTGCCCTCTCTTTAAGGGCACGTATCATTTTTTTCTAACTCTGCTATCTTTTCCCAAGTCTTTATTATCTTGCCTAGCCTTGTATTGATATGTATTGTTTGGTGCTAATTACCCAAGTTAGTGCATGATGTTAAGGATAACCTGAGAACACTTGCCTAAGTTTATAAGATATGACATGTGACAGTCCAAGCCTGCTGCTCTTTCAATGCATTTGCTGTTGTATTGTGCTCCTCTAGTTGTTTGAATGCTTTTGCAGCTAGCCTGGTAGGCTGCTACTAGCTTTAATAGGTGTGCACTTGTGCTGGTGGTGGTGCTGCTTGTGTTGCTGCTGCTGATTTAATGCTTAAGCTGACGCTGTTGTTGATTAAATGCTTATGTTGTTGCTGCATGCTTATGCTACTGATTCAATGCTTTGGAAATTGATTGAATTGAACCTGTTGTAATCCTTCCTGTTATACTCGTATTTAATTTTTGGGTTTCTATTTGATTTTTTAGTCTGTTATATATGGTTCATCTTTAGTTTCTTCTGTAACCTGCATGGAGCTTAGAATACACAACCCAACTAGTCTCATATACAACTAAGACCAATGATTCATGCTCAATTTTGTATATGTATGTATGACCAGTAAAGTTGGAAGTCCTAAATCTTAAAGTTAATAATATGCTCAATTATGTACCATATTCAGCTCATGCATCACCAGTTACTGCTTTTTTGCTTGGTCTATTTTGGCTCATAACCTAAGTATACCAAAACTGATTAAACGATTTCTCCAACTTGCCAAAATTGTCATAATTGTCTCCTGCCTTGTGATGTTAGTATCTATGCACTTACTAGTATTATTAGTTGAATGGATGGTCATGGTAGTAGACTAGGAATTTTCTTGAGGTGAGTGTTATAGTGATGTTCATTTCATTACCTAAACTTTGTACCAATGTACCATGCAGGTATGTATAGATTACTATTGTAGAACAACATCAGGTTAATCTGTTGCATTCAAGTTGTTGGAAGTTTTGTTATGCCATGCTTAGTGTTTACTGAACTGGGGCATTTGGGCATGTATCTACAAATTTTAGCCTCTTGAAAGAATATTATTTACTTCCAGCGTATTTCACTAATAGCTTATCTAGATCAGGATCTAATGTCGTCGAGACTGCTATTGCTGTGACAGAAGATCAGAAGAAGCTTGGAGATGCGCGCCATAGTTTTAGTTGATGTTGCCACCAAGTTTTGGTGCTTGTGTATCTGTTTTTGATTGTTTGTGCACTTGTTGGGTGTGCAAACGTGTATGTGCTCTTGTGAGTATTTGACTAGATGATTTCTGTATTTAATCATTTAAATGAGAGATTTATTTTGCTGTTCAAATGTGTAAATTGAAATCTGTGAATGAAAAAGGCCAAATGTTCTACTTGACAAAATAATACCTGGGCTCTAAAAAGGCTATGGCCCAAACTATAGTGGATCGGAACATTGTGTATTTCTAAAAAACCAGAAAAATAGGCTTAATGAAATGGTTCGCAAAAAGGCCACGGCCCAGAAAATAAAAAGGCCAAATTGTTGGGATTGGCCCATGTGGCTGACCAAACCTAATAGAAAAATATATTAAATTGGCTGAATTAATGGGCTTGGCCCATATAGACAATGAATTGGACCGGGATGATTCTTATCAACGACCAATTCAATTGGTCGCAATTTTGCCACGTCAGCTTGCCATGTTGGATCTGATGTGGCCTAGGCAGACAACCAATGACCAAAAAATTGGTCGTTGAACCAACGACCTTTCCTATTTCAGAAAAAAGGTTGTTAATTTCAGTTTACAACCGCCAGCTTTTGACCATCTGTTTTTGGTCACAAAAAGGTCGCAAATGAAAAACAATGACCTTTCAGCGACCAATAGTGATGGTCGCAAGTTGACATATTTCTTGTAGTGATACCTCTCCGACAATCGGAGTGACAAATCCTAATCTTGATCCACGCCAACTCAACAAACACCATCGGAGACACCTGTAGAGCACCTTTATAATCACCCAGTTACGTTGTGACGTTTGGTAGCACACAAAGTGTTCCTCTGGTATTTGGGAGTTGCATGATCTCATAGTCATAGGAACATGTATAGTTATGGAGAAAGCAATAGCAACAAACTAAACGATCATCGTGCTAAGCTAACGGATGGGTCAAGTCAATCACGTCATTCTATGATGATGTGATCCCGTTAATCAAATGACAACTCATGTCTATGGTTAGGAAACATAGCAATCATTGATTCAACGAGCTAGTCAAGTAGAGGCAAACTAGTGACACTCTGTTTGTCTATCTATTCACACATGTACTAAGTTTCCGGTTAATATACAATTCTAGCATGAATAATAAACATTTAACATGATATAAGGAAATATAAATAACAACTTTCTTATTGCCTCTAGGGCATATTTCCTTCAGTCTCCCACTTGCACTAGAGTCAATAATCTAGATTATGTTGTAATGATTCTAACACCCATGGAGTCTTGGTGTTGATCATGTTTTACTCGTGAGAGAAGCTTAGTCAACAGTTCTGCAACATTCAGATCCGTATGTATCTTGCAAATCTCTATGTCTCCCTCCTTGACTTGATCATGGATGGAATGACTTGATCGCGGATGGAATTGAAGTGTCTCTTGATGTGCTTGGTTCTCTTGTGAAATCTGGATTCCTTTGCCAAGGCAATTGCACCAGTATTGTCACAAAAGATTTACATTGGACCCGATGCACTAGGTATGACACCTAGATCGAATATGAACGCCTTCATCCAGACACCTTCATTTGCTGCTTCCGAAGCAGCTATGTATTCCGCTTCACACGTAGATACCGCCATGACGCTCTGCTTGGAACTGCACCAACTTATAGCTCCACCACTTAATAAAAACACGTATCTGGTTTGTGACTTAGAGTCATCCGGATTAGTGTAAAAGCTTGCATCGACGTAACCATTTACGACGAGATCTTTGTTACCTCCACATACGAGAAACATAACCTTAGTCCTTTTCAGGTATTTCAGGATGTTCTTGACTGCTGTCTAGTGATCCACTCCTGGATTACTTTGGTACCTCCCTACTAAACTTATCGCAAGGCACACATCAGGTCTGGTACATAGCATTGCATACATGATAGAGCCTATGGCTGAAGCATAGGGAACACCTTTCATTTTCTCTCTATCTTCTTCAGTGGTCGGGCATTGAGTCTGACTCAACTTCACACCTTGTAATACAGGCAAGAACCCTTTCTTTGCCTGATCCATTTTGAACTTCTTCAAAACTTTATCAAGGTATGTGCTTTGTGAAAGTCCAATCAATCGTCCTGATCTATCTCTATAGATCTTGATGCCCAATATATAAGCATCTTCACCAAGGTCTTTCATTGAAAACTTCATATTCAAGTATCCTTTTATGCTATTCAGAAATTCACTATCATTTCCGATCAACAATATGTCATCTACATATAATATCAGAAATTCTACGGAGCTCCCACTCACTTTCTTGTAAATACAGACTTCTCCAAAAGTCTGTATAAAACCATATGCTTTGATCACACTATCAAAGCGTATATTCCAACTCCGAGAGGCTTGCACAAGTCCATAAATGGATCGCTGGAGCTTGCACACTTTGTTAACACCTTTTGGCTCGACAAAACCTTCTGGTTGCATCAAATACAACTCTTATTTAAGGTATCCATTAAGGAATGCAGTTTTGACATCCATTTGCCAAATTTCATAATCATACAATGCGGCAATTGCTAACATGATTCGGACGGACTTAAGCATCGCTGTGGGTGAGAAGGTCTCATTGTAGTCAACACCTTGAACTTGTCCAAAACCTTTTGCAACAAGTCGAGCTTTGTAGACAGTGACATTACCGTCACCTCCAGTCTTCTTCTTGAAGATCCATTTATTCTCTATGGCCTGCCGATCATCGGGCAACTCAACCAAAGTCCACACTTTGTTCTCATACATGGATCCCATCTCATATTTCATGGCCTCAAGCCATTTTGCGGAATCTGGGCTCATCATCACTTCCTCATAGTTCGTAGGTTCGTCATGGTGTAGTAACATGACTTCTAGAACAGGATTATCGTACCACTCTGGTGCAGATCTTACTTTGGTTGACCTATGAGGTTCGGTAGTAACTTGATCAGAAGTTTCATGATCATCATCATTAGCTTCCTCACTTACTGGTGTAGGAATCACTGGAACTGATTTCAGTGATGAAATACTTTCCAATAAGGAAGAAGGTACAATTACCTCGTCAAGTTCTACTTTCCTCCCACTCACTTCTTTCGAGAGAAACTCCTTCTCTAGAAAGGATCCATTCTTAGCAACAAATATCTTGCCTTCGGATCCGTGATAGAAGGTGTACCAACAGTCTCCTTTGGGTATCCTATGAAGACACATTTCTCCGATTTGGGTTCGAGCTTATCAGGTTGAAGCTTCTTAACATAAGCATCGCAGCCCCAAACTTTAAGAAATGATAACTTGGGTTTCTTGCGAAACCACAGTTCATAAGGTGTCGTCTCAACGGATTTAGATGGTGCCCTATTTAACGTGAATGCAACTGTCTCTAAAGCATAACCCCAAAATGATAGCGGTAAATCAGTGAGAGACATCATAGATCGCACCATATCTAGTAAAGTACGATTACGATGTTCGGACACACCATTACGCTGTGGTGTTCCAGGTGGCATGAGTTGCGAGACTATTCCGCATTGTTTCAAATGAAGTCCAAACTCATAACTCAAATATTCACCTCCACGATCAGATCATAGAAACTTGATTTTCTTGTTACAATGATTTTCCACTTCACTCTGAAATTCTTTGAACTTTTCAAATGTTTCAGACTTATGTTTCATTAAGTAGATATACCCATATCTGCTCAAATCATCTGTGAAGGTGAGAAAATAACGATATTCACCGTGAGCTTCAATGTTCATGGGACCACATACATCAGCATGTATGATTTCCAATAACTCTGTTGCTTGCTCCATTGTTCCAGAGAACGAAGTTTAAGTCATCTAGCCCATGAGGCATGGTTCGCAAGTACCAAGTGATTCATAATCAAGTGATTACAGAAGTCCATCGGAATGGACTTTCTTCATGCGCTTTACACCAATATGACCTAAATGGCAGTGCCATAAATAAGTTGCACTATCATTATCAACTCTACATCTTTTGGCTTCAATACTATGAACATGTGTATCACTACTATCAAGATTTAGTAAAAATAGACCACTCATCAAGGGTGCATGACCATAAAATATATTACTCATATAAATAGAACAACCATTATTATCTGATTTAAATGAATAACCGTCTCGCATCAAACAAGATCCACATATAATGTTCATGCTCAACGCTGGCACCAAATAACAATTATTTAGGTCTAAAACTAATCCCGAAGGTAGATGTAGAGGTAGCGTGCCGACGGCGATCACATCAACTTTGGAACCATTTCCCACGCGCCTCGTCACCTCGTCCTTAGCCAATCTTCGCTTAATCTATAGCCCCTGTTTCGAGTTGCAAATGTTAGCAACTGAACCAGTATCAAATACGCAGGCACTACTTCGAGCATTTGTAAGGTACACATCAATAACATGTATATCAAATATACCTTTCACTTTGCCATCCTTCTTCTCCGCCAAATACTTGGGGCAGTTCCGCTTCCAGTGACCAGTTCCTTTGCAGTAGAAGCACTCAGTGTCGGTGTCAAAACCGGCAGATCTCGGGTAGGGGGTCCCGAACTGTGCGTCTAGAATCGATGGTAACAGGAGACGGGGGACACGGTGTTTACCTAGGTTCGGTCCCTCTCTATGTAGGTAATACCCTACGTCCTGCTTGATTGATCTTGATGAATATGAGTATTACAAGAGTTGATCTACCACGAGATCATAATGGCTAAACCCTAGAGGCCTAGCCTATGTGGGTATGGTAATGAGTATATGTGATGTCCTTTCCGGACTATCCCCTTCGGTTTATATAGACACCGAGGGGATCTAGGGTTTACATGGAGTCAGTTACATAAGAAGGAACCTTCGGTCGCCAAGCTTGCCTTCCACGCCAAGTAGAGTCCAATCCGGACATGGTGCAGTCTTCGGCCTTCATGTCTTCACAGCCCTTCAGTCCGGCCCATGGATAATTGGTCGGATGCCCGAGGACCCCTTAGTCCAAGACTCCCTTAGTAGCCCCTGAACCTGGCTTTCAATGATGAGGAGTCCGGCATGCAGATTATCTTCGGAATTGCAAGGCGGGTTCCCCTTTCTCCGAAATCCAAGATAGTCTTTGGATGCAATGATAGTCTCCTGACCTGTTACGCAGACCATACACAAACGTAGAGAGAATATAATATTTGCACGAATCTAATCTGTTGACAGCTCTTCTCCAGCACGACATCACGTCTATTCGGTTATAATTTCAAACTATTTTTCTTCTGCCATTCCATGCTTCGAGACGCGGTTGCTATTGGCACGTCTTGTTGAAACAAAGATTGTGCCCCCTTATTGCGGGATTCTCATCAATGCGTGCATGGGTAACTCAACCGTGCCGTTTATACAGCCCTAGGGAACAGGCAAATCCTAAGGCGAGTGAGGAGGCGTTTAATATTTGCTGCCTTTATAAGGGGATAAGGATTCTCTCTTCCTCTCCTCACGCTCTGTCTCCGTCTTTCCGATCTCAAGCTCCAGCGCCCAAGTTCTCATCTCCTTTCCACTCAAGCAACCATGTCCGGATCTGGTGGTCAGGGCAAGTGGATGGTCTCCTCTGTCAAGGAGGAGGACATTACTAAGCTCTGGGCAGCCGGATATTTGGCGAAGGATATCGCCCATCTTCTGCCAGTCGAGGGACAACTCGTCCCCACGCTGGAGCCCACAAAGAGGGTAGTATTCATCCCCCATTTCTTCCGCGGGCTAGGGTTTCCACTCCACCCTTTCGTCCGCAAGCTGATGTACTATTACGGGATAGATTTCCATGATCTGTCCCCGAATTCTGTCCTCAACATCTCGGTGTTTATCGTCGTGTGGGAGGCCTTCCTCCGCATCCATCCCCACTTCGGGTTGTGGCTCAAAATCTTCGTGAAGCCAAAGGTGGTGGATGGCCAGCACGCGGAGTGCGGAGGGGCCATGGTGAGCAAGCTATCCAACATCTCCTGGCCCAAAGGCACCTTTGTGGAGACAGTAAAGGAATGGCAGAAGTAGTGGTTCTACATCACAGAACCTCGCGGCACCACCTAGGCCGCAGCTGCCGAATTCCGCTCCAGTGCTCCCATGCGACTCACCTCCTGGGTTGAGAAGAGTCCGGCATGGTGTTCACCTGACGAGCTGATAGCGCTGCAGACACGCGTTCAAAGCATGGTGACCAAGGACGTCAAGCTCGTTGATGTTATCCAGGTGATGCTAGTCCGCGGGATTCTTCTGTGCCAGCGCCGAAGCCGCCCTTTATGGGAGTTCAATTCGAAGAAGCACCAGACCCTAAAAAGGCTCTTCGATACTTCTCACAAAGGGGCCTGGAAGTTGCTCTTCAAGGGCAATGAGAAGCCACCGGCCACGGACTCAGACCATGGTCACAACTTTAACCGCCCCGCCAGCGATGTATGTTACTTTTGACGTATTCCCAACTTAAATGTTTTGAGGATGATGTCTGAGATCTTAGTATTGCTCCCTCAGAACTAGGTGGAGAGGGCGAAGCGGATCCAGTGTCTGGCTCCGTTGCCTGAAGAACCAGTCATCCCGCACCTCGCGAAGATGCTGATGCCGGTGCCATATACGGCGCCGAAGAAGAAAGCCAAGAAGAAGGCCAAGGGGGCCAAGAGTGGCCCTCATCGCAAGGGCGCTTTGGATGCGACGTCCGAAGACGACGAGGCCCATTCCTCTGTCCCTGAGGACAATGATGAGCAAGAAGAGGAGGAGGAGGAAAACTGTCGGATTTCGGGTTTCGGTAGACCCTTAAGGTTCGAACACTGGGGTGTGCACGGAGATTACGCCTTCTACCTCTCCGTCTCGCAAAGATCTAGACTACTGAAAGAACTGCACAAGAGACACAAGATTTATACTGGTTCGGGCCACCATTGTGGTGTAATACCCTACTCCAGTGTGTGGTGGGTGGATTGCCTCTTGGGGCTGATGATGATGAACAATACAAGGAAGAACAGCCTCGCGAGGGTCTGTTCTTGGCGAGGGTGATGAATTGCTAGGAGGAGTTCAGCCACCTTTCCCTCTCTCTCTCTCACTGCCTTACTCTTACTTGTCGGCCACCCGAACGAACCCCTTGCTCTGTGGGCGGCTGGTCCTATTTATAGAGGCCCTGGTCCTCTTCCCAAATATCGAGCGGGAAGGGAGCCAACAATGGCGGGCTAATTTGAAGGGGGACAGCAAGTATCAACTATCCTGACAAAAGCAGTCTTCGCCTGCGCAAAGCTCTGGTGGTGACGCCGTCTTGGGCTCCACGGTGACCTCCGTCTCGTAGTCCTCCAGGTCTTGGTCCCGTTGCACCGAAATGGCAACCTTTGCCTGATGCCTCGGTACTCTGCGGCTGCGCTTGCCCCCTTTGCACCAAAGAGGAAAGGAGGACGCTGCGCGGGCTGGCACCCGCCTGGCACCCTGAGTCGTCATGGCTTGCGTCATGGGCACCTCGCGAGGTACCCCGCCTTGATCTCTCCGCCTCCTCGCGAGCCAGCCTAACGAGGCCGTGCCTGAGGAAGCTCCGTGTCGTCCGCCCCGCGACGCTTGGCCCCTCGCGAGGGTCTTGAGTCTTGTGTTGATGAAGATGGGCCGTGTTGGGCCCCCTTTGAGCCACGCCGCAGGCAGGCAAGTCTGGGGACCCCCGTTCCCAGAACACCGACAAAAACAACCCTGCTCCCGAGGAGAAGAAGAAAAAGAGGGTGGCCTCAGCACATCTGGAGGCGAAAGCGCCCAAAAAGGGGAAGGGCGCCCCAGCAGTCAACACCGTGTGGGACAAGGACAGTAGTCCGGAACGTCGCCCCCATGCTAGGCCTCAGGCCGCATCGTAAGTGACATGGCTTATTTATGCGCACATCCAGTCCTTTCTTTTTATTATTCTAGCATGGTTAATCCACACTATTGTAGTCCGGCCCATGACCCTATCCAGTGATCCTCATCTGGAGGTTCGTTGTCTTCGTCGGAGATGGTGAGCATGTCACCACCGCCTGCTTACTCCACCGGGGCCAAGGACGACACCGAAGTGTTATCCCGGAGGACTGCTCTGAAGGAAGGAGCCCAGGACATTGTCCGGGAGGCGCCACAAGGCGGGACCTCCACTGTCGGACACATAGGGGAGCCAATCCCCATGGAGACTGGCAAAGAGGGCCGTATCTAGTTCGGCCCTCAGCTGAATATGATTCCGAAGACCAATATGGCTACGGGGTCGGGCGAGCAGCCCCCTTTGAAGGAGGGGGTGTGTCGCCTCCACCAGTGGCTCCTGTCCATCCAGGAGCGCCAGATGACCAGATGGGGGCGCTACGAAGCGCCTCCGTCGTGGAAAAGCACCGTATCCTTATGGGTGCGGTGATCAAGAAGGTTCAGCCCGCCAAGGGTGGACTGAATGAAGCCTGCAGGAGCCTATTAACAGGTTTCGAGGTAAGAAAGAGAAAAACCCTGTATAGTTCATAGCCCCTGAGACGTTGTCCGGTGTTCGGCGAGGAGAACCGGACAGGGGATCAATCCTTAATTATAAGAGGCTGACTGAATATGTATCGATAAGCAGGCGTCCCTGAGGGAGTCCTGGATTAGGGGGTATCCGGACAGCCGGACTATATCCTTTGGCCGGACTGTTGGACTATGAAGATACAAGATTGAAGACTTCGTCCCGTGTCCGGATGGGACTCTCCTTGGCGTGGAAGGCAAGCTTGGCAGTATGGATATGTAGATCTCCTTCCTTGTAACCGACTCTGTGTAACCCTAGCCCCCTCTGCTGTCTATATAAACTGGAGGGTTTAGTCCGTAGGACCAAGAACAACAATCATACCATAGGATAGCTTCTAGGGTTTAGCCTCTTCGATCTCCTGGTAGATCAACTCTTGTACTACTCATATTATCAAGAACAATCAAGCAGGACGTAGGGTATTACGTCCATCAAGAGGGCCCGAATCTGGGTAAACATCGTGTCCCCCGCCTCCTGTGACCATCCGCCTAGACGCACAGTTCGGGACCCCCTACCCGAGATCCGCCGGTTTTGACACCGACATTGGTGCTTTCATTGAGAGTTCCTCTGTGTCGTCATCATTAGGCCGGATGGCTCCTTCAATCATCGATAGCGATGCAGTCCGGGGTGAGACTTTTCTCCTCAGACAGATCTTTGTATCCGGCGGCTCCACACTGCAGGCCAACTCGCTTGGCCATCTGGAGCAGATCGAGAGTTACGCCCCTGGCCACCAGGTCAGGTTTGGAAGCTTAAACTACATGGCCGACATCCACAGAGACTTGATCTTCGACGGATTCCAGCCCCTACCGAGTGCGCTGCACGGTCATGATGAGCATGATTAAGCTCTACCATCGGACAGTGTTCAGGAGATCGCACCGGCAACTGCTCCGACCCTCAATTCGGAGCCAATTGCGCCATCCATGGACGGGTGTATAGACCCCGCCACGGAGGCCGCATTCTCAGCGGCGATCGAGCCGAGTATCGACCTTACCCTTCACGGGAGCCCTGACGCCGAACTGCCGGCTTCTTCCCCGGCCACGGACTCCGAAACGCCTGCGCCCGCGCCTATCGAATCCAACTGGGCGCCGATCATGGAGTTCACCTCCATGGATATCCTTCAGCACTCGCCCTTTGGCGACATACTGAACTCATTAAGGTCTCTCTCCTTGTCAGGAAAGTCCTGGCCGAACTACGGTCGACCAGATCGGGATGCGGACGACGAAGAATTCACCGCCCACACATCACCCACTTAGTAGACACTGTCGGTGATTTGACCGACATGCTCGCCTTCGACTCTGAAGACATCGACGGTATGGACGACGGTGTAGGAGACGAATAGGAGCCACTGCCCACGGGGCACTGGACGCCCACTTCATCATATGATGTATACATGGTGGACACACCCAAAGAAAATGACAACGAGGAACGGAAGGACGCAGCGAAGGATCGTTCCCTCGAGAAGCAGTCAAAGCGGCAGCGTAAGCGCCGCTCCAAATCCCGCCTCGGCAGAAACAGCGATCATATAGACCCAGCGATAGAGCAGGGTGAGTGTCGGCGTACAAAAAGAGGGGTACACTTTTTGTACCCCTATAACTGTGCACGGGCAGTCGGAGCCGCGGACACCACCACACCAAGAAAGGCAAGGGAGGTGAGCCAGGGTAAGACTGAAGCTCAAGAGAACTAGAACGATGCCAAGGCCAAGACCACAAAGAGCAAAGGGGACGAAGCGGACTCCCCCGGCAAGATCCTTGCCGGGAGACAGTTCTAGCAGCCCCGGCAAGACCCTTGCCACGGCGACTCGTCCCGCGCCTATGGAGCAAGTCACCCTTGAGTCCACTGCCCCCAAAGGGCAAGGATTCGGGAGACATCCCCGTGGCGGCATGCAGACCTTCGTGAAGACATTCAAGATCAGATACACACTAAGGAGATGACAACCCTTGGCGGGATCCCAGCCGAGGAAGACCACAAGGCCCCCGGCAAGCGCCTTGCCGGGGATGACAGCAGGCGCCTCGGCAAGACCCTTGCCGGGGGCCCTAGCAAGGCCCTTATTGAGGACACCCGCAGGGCCACCATCAGGCCCACGCCGACTAAACCTCCACCACCGCATGCATGCAGCAGCCGACCCAACCAGCTGGGCAGGCACCTGCATGGCGGCATGTATATCTTCATGAAGACCCGCCACTACGCCACCTCAGCTGCCTGCCTACCTACGTGGCATCTCAGGCATCGCTGGCC
This sequence comes from Triticum aestivum, assembly GCF_018294505.1. Classification (NCBI taxonomy): domain Eukaryota; kingdom Viridiplantae; phylum Streptophyta; class Magnoliopsida; order Poales; family Poaceae; genus Triticum; species Triticum aestivum. The sequence goes on from NC_057812.1 coordinate 671,824,830, forward strand.
AGGGCGCGTGTCGACACAAGAAGGAGCGGCGACGGACAAGACAGACCTCTCCCCCATCCCCGATAAAGCAAGGACACCTAAGCAAGACGCATTAAATGCGCCTTGTCATGTAATGCGAGGGATAACCTCGCATCACTGTACCCTTTCCACCTCCTGTGTGCCACTGTGGCAACCCCTTTTTCTATAAAAGGAGGCCCGAGGCGACCAGGGGAGGGATCCGGCTTTTTGGAGCTCCTCACGCCCCATAGCTAGCTCAAGAACATAGATATACAGTCCACCAAAGCAGGAGTCGGGTTTTACGCATCCTCGCGGCCCGAACCTGGATAAACAAACCGTGCGCTACCTGTTAGATCCGCTCTTCCCACGACCCCGCGCCCCGCTAACCGTAGTAGGGATTCTTGTGATCCCATAGGTGTCGTTCGCACCGACATCCTTGGCGCGCCAGGTAGGGGGGCGCAGTTGTGAGAATTGGCTCTAGCAATCAGCCCAGCACTCCTTCGTCTTCGTGGCTCTTGGAGAGGGAAGGAGGCCGGAAGATCAGCGCTCGAGCGACTACAAACAGAAGCTAAGTTGCACTGAGCCCTTATTTGTTCTATCCTTCTTATATGAGGTTATTCCCCCCTGGAGATGTCATGCCTTTGTATGAGAAACCTGCACGCCAGGGGGCTCTCCCACGATCGGCGACGCCCTTGCCCTGTTTCGAGTCCGCTCAACAGCTCAAGCGGCTGCATCGAGAATGGCAGAGTAGCCTTCCGCGATCAACAACGCCCTCGATTCTGACTCAAGTCAAGCTCGACAGTTCGAGTGGCCACGTTCAGAACGGAAAGGTGGCTCGTCCGGCAGCACGCGCACCCAGCAGGCCCATGGGGATCCATCCCCAAAACGCCGCTAGGGGCTTCCGCACCGGCGAGCCTACCCAATCAACGTAGGGCGCCCATACAAAGAGGAATTGAACGGGGAAATAACGTGCATGAAATTAAAAGTACTGCAAAGTTATATTACATCACATCATTGATGCGGTTCTAACTAAAGGTAAAATTTGTCTTGGTCGTGAACCTGCAGCGGCGGTGAAGAACGGGATGCCTAATCCCAGCACTGGCCTTCCACCCTCTTGATTTCGTCGATGCTGCTGATGACGGGCTTGATGCGCTCCTTAAGCACCGTGAGGTCAATACCATCCGGCAAGCTATCCATCACGGCACCGAAGTCAAGGTCGGGATTCCAGTACACCATCTTGGTGAGGACCTTGGTCATGACCCCCCGGCAAAGTCGCCGGGCTTCCCCGGCCAACATGGCCGCTCGGTTAGAGTGAAGATAAGCCAAGGCTCCGAGGACGCCCTCAAAGAATAGGGTCAGCTTGGTGTTGACGGTCCCGCTGCGCTCAGGGGCGTACCTCACGTTTGGCATCCCCATGGTGGCCAACTGCAAGGTGACCCTCCCGGCGAGCTCCTCCAGACGGCTGATCCATCTGTTCTCGCCCGCCACATATTCCTGGTGGGAGGCGGCCTCGTCCGCCCGCAGCTGCTTCTCCTCCTCCAGACTCCTGGTCAAGATCACCTCCCGAGCCTTGCTCTCCGACAACATCTACTCGAGATCCTCCAGCTTCAGCTTGAGATCTCTGACGGAGTTTTGCGCTTCGGAGAGCTCCCCAGTCCTGCTAATGACCGCTCCTTGCACCTCCACCAAGGCGCTGTTGAGCGTGCTCTTCTCGTTGGACAGCTTGAGGGCCTGTTCTTCAGCTTGTCCCGCTCCGCCTCCAACTCCCTGACGTTGCCGGCATGGGCCAGAGCCTGGGGATCGAGTGCCTCCTTGTGCCTCTGCTCCAGCTCGCGACTCCGCCGTGCGACAAGGGCCTCAAGCTCCTTATCCTTGCCACGGAGCACTGGGGCAAGCTTCGCCTCACGCATGGTGAGGTCCTCTTCCTGGGAATCCAGTGCGGCTTGATGCTGGTTCCGGACGGCCTCGGCCGCGGCAGCCAAGTTCGCCGCCTATTCCTAGGCCTTCTCGATGTCAGCCATCTTCATGGTGAGCTCGACATTGCGCTTGCCCAATTCCTCCTGAAAGGCCCTCTGCTCCTCGCGAGTCTAGTGGAACCAGGTCTGTGTCTCAGCAACGCGCGCCTTGAAATCCACCTCCGCCTGGTCCACCATTGTCGTCCTGGACTTAACCTTGTCTAGGCGGACACGGTAGAGCGCCTGGAGTTTTTGGAAGTTGGCCCCCATAGCGCGGAAAAGCTGCTCTTCTGGAGAACCATCACCGCCAATGCTCGGCTCATCGACAACCTCGAGCCCTGTGGCGGCAAGCACCTTGCCGTCAAAGACTTCCCCTTCGGCGGGCGCCCGGGAGCTTGACGCCCCTGGGAGATGGACGAAAAGATCATTGCCCAACTTCAGATATCTGCCGGGGCCCGAGGTTGAGGAGGAGGGAGGCTGATCATCAACCACCTCTTCCTCGGCGGTGGCCTTGCCGGCTTCCCCGGCAGGCCCACCGTGGACGCCCTCGGCAGGAGCCTCGCCAGTCGCCTTGGCGGCCCCTGCAGTGGTGCCCTCGACAGCATCCTTGGCAGCCTCATCAGCGGCGGCCTCGCTAGCATCCCTGGCGGCCTCCTCAGCGGCAACCCTGTTGGCCTCCGCCGCGGCCTCCTCTGAGCAGTAATGGGAGCAATGAAGCCAAGAAAAAGAATAAGGGAAAAACAGAGACGGAGGACAGGCGACTCACCAGTGCCAGGCTGTGGAGCAGAAGTCCCCTCCCCGCCAGCATTTGGCGCCGTGGCAGAGTCACCAGCGCCCAAGTTACCCTCTTCCTCCATGGGTGTGGGCTCCGTGCTTGATGCCCTTGCCGAGGACGCCCCTCGCGGCGGCGTAGTCGATGGGGGTGGTGTGTTGGGGGTAGCCCTCTGCGGCTCCTCCTGCTGCCGCTCCCCTCCTGCAAACCCGACAAGGTCAACACCATAGCATCGAATGCCTACCACATGTCGAATAAGAGGAGGGTGACGAACTTACGCTGGGGGCTGTGCCGGGGGCTGCTGTCCGGGCTGCTCAGCACCACCAGTGGCGACTCTAAAGCATTGGCCGGGGGCTGGCCGCCCGTCGAGGCCTTCGCCCTCTTCACCCTCTGGGCCAACGTCTCTGCATCCCTGCAAAAGCAAAAACGGATCAAGATAAGTGACTTGATTAAGGGGAATGGAAATGGCAGTAAGGGACGGAGTACTTACTCGTCATCTATCTCCTCTTCCTCTGCCACTTTCCTTTTCCTCTTCGGGCTGAGAGGCCCGAGATCAAAAGTGACCTCCGCGTCAACATCCGAGTCGACATCTGCCGGAGGAGGCAAAGACGGCGGGGTTTGTGCACGCCCAGATGAGGAAGGGGCTGTTGTCTTCTTCTTCTCAGCGGCCTTCGTCAGCCTCTTGGCTGCCGTGGCCCTCGTGTGGCGCCCAGACCCCTCCAGGGTCATTTGAGGCCGCGTAGCCCTGCCGGGCCGGACCGGCTCGCCGGAGTCTGCCCGCCGCAGGACTCGCCCTCTTCCCCTGGTTGGCATCGAGCGCGCCACCACGTCCTCCTCCTCCGAAGACTCGTCGGCCACGTCCTCGACAAGCGGAGCTCCATTGTCGGCGCTGCTGACCTCCTCGGTGGCCGCCGCCCACCGGGCGAGCTCCTCTTCCTCCGCAGCCGTCGCGGCCTTGTCCTCCTCTTCCCCGAGCGCCCCGGCCTCGCCCACGGCCTCGCCCCCTCCCCCTTCCCCTCGCGGCTGGCTCTGCCACTGCAGGCGCAGGAGAAGGAGGGATGCGTTGTCGAGCGGCGACCCTCGCCGCCACTGTTGAAGGACCGGGGTTCCCTCTTTCCATGACGGATGGAAGGGAGGAGCAGAAGCTGAAGGAAGAACAAGATGAAAGAATGCGGGACGCCATCCCCCCTCCTGCTCTTTATAAAGGATCGGGGTTGGGGCTTGGCCGCCCCGCTTGGCCAATCAAGACACGGGAGGCGCAGGGAGCCAGGGCCGACCCGCTGCCCCAACCAGTGACGGCCCGGTTTCCCGCCTCCACCGTTTGCCACCCCAAGCGCATGGGAGACACGTGGCGGACGTGCAGAACCGAGGGGATGGGTGAGGCGACCTCTCCCCACCCCGTGATCGTGGGGGGGGGGGGTGGATGCCTCGAGGACCGCGCCTCGGTCCCATTCAGTAAATGGCCGCGCCTCCACGCCTCCCTCCATTTATGGGGAAGGCACGAACCTCCCCCTTTACTATGACATGACGCATGCCTGCGGGAACCAACCCCACGCATGCCGCCCACGTCACACGCGCCTCCCCACGCCGCGCCACGCGCGGGAGTCGTGGGAAGCGCAGCGCGCGAAGAACCTTACCGCGGTAAAAACCACCCCGCCTGCCCGCGCACCATTTTTGGGCCTAGCCCAACAACGTGTTGCACTTAGGTGTGGCCCAGGACCGGGGGCTCCTGTCGGTGTACAAAAAGAGGGGTACACTTTTTGTACCCCTATAATTGTGCATGGGCAGTCTGAGCCATGGACACCACCACACCAAGCAAGGCAAGGGAGGTGAGCTAGGGTAAGACCGAAGCTCAAGAGAACTAGAACGACGCCAAGGCCAAGACCATGAAGAGCAAAGGGGACGAAGCGGACTCCCCCGGCAAGATCCTTACCTGGAGATAGTTCTAGCAGCCCCGGCAAGACCCTTGCCGCGGTGACTCATCCCGCGCCTACGGAGCAAGTCACCCTTGAGTCCATTGCCCCCAAAGGGCAAGGATTTGGGAGACATCCCCGTGGCGGCATGCAGATCTTCGTGAAGACATTAAAGATCAGATACGCACTAAGGAGACGACAACCCTTGGCGGGATCCCAGCCGAGGAAGACCACAAGGCCCCCCGCAAGCGCCTTGCCGGGGATGACAGCAGGCGCCTCGGCAAGACCCTTGCCGGGGGCCCCGGCAAGGCCCTTACTGAGGACACCCGCAGGGCCACCATCAGGCCCACGCCGACTAAACCTCCACCACCGCATGCATGCAGCTGCCGACCCAACCAGCTGGGCAGGCAGCTGCGTGGCGGCATGTATATCTTCATGAAGACCCGCCACTGCGCCACCTCAGCTCCCTGCCTACCTACGTGGCATCTCAGGCATCGCTGGCAAGGGCGCGTGTCGACACAAGAAGGAGCGGCGACGGATGAGACAGACTTCTCCCCCATCCCCGATAAAGAAAGGACACCTAAGCAAGACGCATTAAATGCGCCTTGTCATGTAATGCGAGGGATAACCTCGCATCACTGTACCCTTTCCACCTCCTGTGTGCCACTGTGGCAACCCCTTTTTCTATAAAAGGAGGCCCGAGGCGACCAGGGGAGGGATTCGGCTTTTTGGAGCTCCTCACGCCCCATAGCTAGCTCAAGAACACAGATATACAGTCCACCAAAGCAGGAGTAGGGTTTTACGCATCCTCGCGGCCCGAACATGGATAAACAAACCGTGCGCTACCTATTAGATCCGCTCTTCCCATGACCCCTCGCCCCGCTAACCGTAGTAGGGATTCTTGTGATCCCATAGGTGTCGCTTGCACCGACAGTGAGCCAGCGGACGACAAACACGGCATTGAACCACCGTCCGACCACGGCAACACGGAGAATCAAACCGAACAACCCGACTCCGGCGAAGATAACAGTCCGGATGACATCACACCAGACAGGCACCCGGAGCAACAGAATAACCATCAAAGGCTTGTTGCCACTGCGAGGAGTCTGAAAAAGCAGAAGCAAAGGCTCAGGGCTGCACAAGACACACTCAGAATTAGATGGAGTGAAGTACTCAACACTGCAGCAAAGTACGGCGGTAGTCGCCACACAAAGAGCTACCCGAAGCGAAAGCTACTACCTGTATTCGATGAGGAGGCCTTAGACCCCCCGCAATCAAAAAACAAAACAGCCATCCAGTCGGATAGATGACCTCGTGGCCGACATAGAGCGGCAAACGACGCTGCACACAAGCCAGTACGCGATCTACGTGAGGGCTCGCATCAAAAGGATGGCGCAACCAGATCCATCTATGGGCCAAGCAAGCGCGCTCCAGCACACAATGCAACACAACAAAAATCCGAACACCACGGTACACCCAAATACAGGGGTGCCGCACACTCCCTATGTTTCACCGATGAGGTGCTGGACAATGAATTTCCAGAGGGATTCAAACCCGTAAACATAGAGGCATACGACAGAACGACAAACCCTGGGGTCTGGATTGAGGACTACATCCTCCATATCCACATGGCTCGAGGAGACGATCTCCACGCCATCAAGTACTTACCCCTCAAGCTCAAAGGGCCAGCTCAGCACTGGCTTAAAAGCCTCCCCGAAAACTCCATTGGAAGCTGGGAAGAGCTCGAAGATGCTTTTTGGGCAAATTTTCAAGGGAACTATGTCCGACCACCGGATGCAGACGATTTAGGTCATATAACTCAACAGCCCGGAGAGTCAGCCCGAAAGCTTTGGAATAGGTTTCTCACTAAAAAGAACCAAATAGTCGACTGTCCGGACACCGAAGCCTTAGCAGCTTTCAAGCATAGCGTTCAAGATGAATGGCTCGCCAGACACCTCGGCCAAGAAAAGCCGAGAACAATGGCAGCATTAACAAGACTCATGACCCGCTTTTGCGCGGGCGAGGACAGCTGGTTAGCCCGATGTAGCACCAGCGACCCAAGTACATCCGAAGTCAGGGACGGAAACGGGAAGCCACGACGCAGCAAAAACAAGTGTCGGAATAAAGAAGACAACCTGAAGAGCATGGCGGTAAACGCCGGATTTAGAAGCTCTCAGCCAGGTCAGCAAAAGCTGCCCTCCAAAGGCAACAGAGACGAACTTTCCAGCCTGAATAAGATTCTGGACAAACTATGTCAGATCCACAGCACCCCCGATAAACCTGCAAATCATACCCATAGAGAATGTTGGGTCTTCAAGCAGTCCGGCAAACTCAACGCCGAACACAAGGGGCAGGATACACCAAGTGAAGACGACGATGAGCCTCGCAAGCAAAGCACTGGGGAACAGAATAAATTCCCACCAGAAGTCAAAACAGTAAACGTGTTACACGTGATGAAGGGGAGAAACAAAGCGGCACTCCTAGAGACACATGCCCCAGGGACTATCACCGCGGAGTTCTGCCACTGGTCGTCCAAACCGATCACCTTTGACCATCGGGATTACTCGGCAAGTATCCGGCATGCAAGATGCGCTGCCTTGGTGTTAGACCCGATAATTGACGGATACCACTTCACACGAGTCCTGATGGATGGCGGCAGTAGTTTAAACCTGATATATCAGGAAACAGTCCGCAAAATGGGGATAGACCCAACAAAAATCAGCCACAGCAATACTACCTTTAAAGGAGTAACGCCGGGCCCAGAAGCCCATTGTACGGGCTCCCTGCTACTAGAGGTTATATTCGGCTTTCCCGATAACTTCCGCAGCGAAAAGTTAACCTTCCACATCGCTCCGTTCCAAAGTGGCTATCAAGCACTACTCGGATGTGAAGCTTTCACTCGCTTTAACGCAATACCGCATTATGCTTCTCTCATGCTTAAGATGCCCGATCCATGTGGCCTCATTACAGTAAATGGAAAGGTTGAGCGCTCCTTGCGCGCGGAAGACCGTGCGGCTGCCTTGGCAGCCGCACACTAGACGGCCTCACCAACTAGAGCATCTGACAGGTCGTTAAGACCAGGGACACGGTTAGACGAGTCCGGTGTAGCTATATATAATTGATACTACAACAATACAAGGGGCTCAACACGTGTGAACAAGTGACAATTAGGCTCAACTTTACTCATCTGGAACTATACATGGTTTATTTAGTATAACCATACCTACCTTTTGCACGATAACTTTTCAACTAAGTTCCTCTCTTTTTCAGATGACCATCGTGCTACACCCGTCCAGGATACGGCACAACGGAGACACAGGCGCAGAAGTGCAGCAGGGACCTGTTCCAAGGATTCTTTTTAGATTAAGACCCTGCGTAAACCTTTTTTACTGTCTCTTGTTGATACACATCCCCCGGATTCTCAGTACAACTGAGAAGGATGCTGACGTATTGGCATGTGGCCACGTCAGAATATTGCACGTACCTGGACACCAGGGGCTTATTACAAAGGGCACTGTTTAGCCCGGTTTACATCATAAAGACTGAATACCTTAGGGAGTGTTCGGCGTCGCGAGTTTGGCCTTATATGCATCAGCTCCGAATCATGTCTTTGGTCAAATGTTGGGTTTGCCCGGCTCCTGTGTTTTGCTGCCTTACGTTCCTCTCTATCGGCTAGGGCAGCACCAGGAGAAATACTGCGAGTGTGCCCTGGTTCATCCGGACGAGCACCTCAGTACAGAAAGCCGAAAACTGACTGTCGTGATATAGCGTGAGACTGGTTAACCACTCGATGACCTAGCAGAATCTTCGGGATTCCTCCGCCTTAACGAAGGTTGTTTCCCGGCTAGGCATGTATGCACCCCGAATTCGGATGAGCGCGGAGCCACCAGGGGCTATATAGTAGCCCCACTTTCAGACTCCTCTGGCTAAGTGAAAGTGTTAAAGCATTATAGTCCGATTGCCTAGTTCGCTACGCTATCACCTCCTTAATGGACCAAGACGTTGGATCAAGTGTGAGCATGCGTCTTCTGCGAGCACCCCCGCATTATACGCGTGGGGGCTGAAGCCGACGACTGCCATCTTTCAGGTTATATACATACATACATAAACGGCCGCACAGGAGGCATCATAGTACTTTCGGGCAAAAGTATAAAAACAGCCTTGATAAACTCAATAAAACATTGTTTTTCAATGGGAATACATGTCATTAGAACATAATATTCTTCGAGCACTGCGCTTCTATCGAACGAGCGCCCTCAAGAACTTCTCAAAAGTAGTGCTCAGTAGGTACTCGGCTCTCGTCCGAATCTTGGCTGCAATGGCGGTGGCCTCCATCTCCGCCCAGTATGTCTTCACATGGGCAAGGGCCATCCGCGCACCCTCTACGCACGCCAAGGAACTGCTACACCAAACTAAAATAACTATTCGGCTTTGGCCTTTCCGGCCACAGATGATCCACAACAGACCTCATGGCGAGTCCGGACAATCTATTCAGCTCGGCCCATTCGGCTAACCGATCAGTCAATGGAAGTGGATGCTCTGGAACGTTAAATTGTGACCAGAACAGCTTTTCCACTTCACGATCTTTTTTATCTCGGAAGTATTCGGCCGCATCGGCAGCACTCGCCGCTAAGTCCATATATGCGTCCGCAGAACTCCACAGCCGGTCCAAAGGGGCGTACCGAGGATCTCCAAACTTCATCCGCAGCATAAAGGGCTTCCCAGCCGCGATATCCCCGGCTTGACACAGCTCCTCCTTCATCACTCTCATTGCAGAGCGGGTGTCTTTGGTCGCCATCGTGGCCTTCTCCAAGTCTGTCCTCTTCGCTCGATCTTCCTTTTCAAGAAGATCGTAACATTCAGCGGCGTTCTTTAATTCCACAGCCATCCTGGCTATTTCCTCCTTGCTTTGGCAGTGAGCAACCTGTTCGGCTTTCAGCTCCTCGATTGCCTTTAAGGCAGCCGCATCGCTTTTCCTGGCTTGTTCTTTGGCTTGGGCAAGTTTCGCCCGAAGGTTCTCCATGGCTGCAGCTTCATCTGCATTCACACACATGTTATAGATACTGGCATCATGCTCCTCTTCCCATGTGTCACCGGAGGAATCACATACCCTGTGCCTCGTCAAGCCGCTTGTTCACAAGTATGATGTCAGCGTCTGCCACGTCAAGCTGCCGCTTTAGCTCGGCAAACTCATCAGTCCAGCTGGCCACCGGACCCTCCGCCACCTGCATATTAAGGCGGCACGATTATTCCTGGGACTATGATCCTCTGTGTGATGTCGTCTTCGACAGCACCTAGAGTCTCAGGGGCTACTATCTACACAAGGCACATCTAAAAATGTGCGGTACTATCAAAAATGTACATCATTTCGCGTACCTCAAAACCTGTCAGTAGACTCATAAAGGCTTCATGCAACCCACTTTCGGCGGACGAAATCCTTTCAATCACCGCACCCATCAACGTGCGGTGCTCTTCTGAGATAGCCGCTTGCTCTAGCAGATCCCTCAGTATGTCCGACCATACACCAGACGGTGCTGGACTCTTTCGATTGCCCTCTTCAAGAGCCGGATACTGAGGACTTCGGGTGGCCATAGGATTACCTTCTGGCCTTGCCGGATCAGGAGAAACCCTTCGCGACGACACCTCGGGGTCGCCCACCTCATGAGGCGGTATGGCAGGGGGAGGCGTTTCTCTCTCCATCATCTCTGGAAGAAGATCCCCTGAAGACGAGCTCTGCTGAGAAGGGCTAAGATCCGAACTGCATGATAAATGCTTCGATTATTTTCCTCAGAAGTAAGGCGAGATATTTTCATTATTAAGTACCTTTTTACTTACAGCTCGGTGGAGGGATGATCCCCTTGAGGGCATAGTGTGGCCGGGGTATCCCCCAGGGCAGGACCCTCCGGCAAAGATTTCTTCCCCCGTTTGGAGACCCTGGTCTGTGGGTCCTCAGAGGCGTTCCTCTTCCTTCCCTAGGGAGAGGAAGTTTCAGTTCCTCCTCCCCGGTTAACCTCCTTCGCGGAGGCGCTAGCCTCCTTGTCCCCCCCCCCCCCTTTATCTTCTCCTAAGGGCGCTTGATAAGGCGCGATCTCCAGCATCCTGGTTAGCACCGGATTTGGTGATGTCTCAGGGAGGGGGCCCGGACACCTGATCAACTTTGACTTCGCTATCCAATCCTGGTCAAAGAGCGGCTTTTTTAGGGCGACATTGCAATAAACAAATGGACAGTGTGTTCGGATGCGGGGCTACTTACTTGGGTATCGGGGCGATTGCAGCTCAGACCTGCATCCTCGGTGATGTCCGGACACATTATTTGTGGTACGAAGAACAATTTGTACATCTCCTCGGGCGTCATGCCAAGGAAGTGTTGAATAGCTCACGGTCCTTCCGGGTTGAATTCCCACATGCGAAGGGGCCGGCGTTTGCAAGGCTGGACTCGACGAACTAGCATAACTTGCACTACCATAACCAGACTGAAATCTCTCTCAAAGAGATCTCGGATACTGTTTTGCAGTATTGGCACATCCTTGGCTGGACCCCAGCTCGGCCCCCTGCTGATCCATGACGTCAGTTGTGGTGGGGGGCCTGAGCGAAAGGTGGGGGCAGCTACCCACTTGGCACTTCGGGGAGCTGTGATGTAGAACCACTCCCACTGCCACAATCCGGACACCTCTGGGAAGCTACCCTCAGGCCATGGAGTGTCATCAATTTTTCTTATTAAAGCGCCTCCGCACGCTGCATGCTGCCCCTCGATCATCTTCGGCTTCAAATCAAAGGTCTTGAGCCACAGGCCGAAGTGAGGGGTAATGCGGAGGAAGGCCTCACATACGACAATAAATGATGAAATGTGAAGAAGGGAATCCGGGGCCAGATCGTGAAAATCTAGCCCATAATAGAACATAAGACCCCTAACAAAGGGATCCAGAGCGAGGCCTAGTCCTCAGAGGAAGTGGGAGACGAACACGACGCTCTCGTTGGGTTCGGGAGTAGGGACGACCTGCCCTCGGGCGGGCAGCCGATGCGAAATTTTGGCGATTAGATATCTAGCCTCTATCAACCTCTTGATGTCCTCCTCCGTGATGGAGGCTTCCACCGACCTTGAAGGTTGGATCCAAACATAATTGAAGGTCCGAAGCACCTGACCTGAGTTTTGGGTGTTAGAACTCGAGGCAGGGGAAGGATTTGATTGAGCACGAGAGGGAAAAAAGAAAAAGCCTTGTCCCCTTTATAAAGAGGGTGAATATCAAGCGCCCTGCTCGTCGCCGTTTGGGACTTGCCTAAGATCTAGGAGTCCTACCAATAGGCACAGTTGGGTTACCCACGCCCGTATTGATGAGAATCTCGTGATAAGGGGGACACAATCTCTGCTTTGACAAGACGTGCCAAGGAAACCGCCTCGCGAAACACGCTGAGATGGGTTATGGAAAACGATTCGAATAAAGACCTGGCTGTGGTGTGATGTCACACTACGGGGTACATCAGCAGATTAGATTTGTGGAAATATTATTCTCTCTATGGTGGTATGTGGAACTCGTTTTGCGGAGCCGGACACGATCCTCGTGTTCAAAATCTTCTATGAAGTATTCGGAGGAGGAACCCGCCTTGCAATGCCGAAGACAATCTGCGCACCGGACTCGTCGTCATTGAAGCCTGGTTTAGGGGCTACTAAGGGAGTCCTGGATTATGGGGTATCCAGACAGCCGGACTATATCCTTTGGCCGGACTGTTGGACTATGAAGATACAAGATTGAAGACTTCGTCCCGTGTTCGGATGGGACTCTCCTTGGCGTGGAAGGCAAGCTTGGCAGTACGGATATGTAGATCTCCTTCCTTGTAACCGACTCTGTGTAACCCTAGCCCCCTCTGGTGTCTATATAAACTGGAGGGTTTAGTCCGTAGGACCAAGAACAACAATCATACCATAGGCTAGCTTTTAGGGTTTAGCCTCTTCGATCTCGTGGTAGATCAACTCTTGTACTACTCATATTATCAAGAACAATCAAGCAGGACGTACGGTATTACCTCCATCAAGAGGGCCCGAACCTAGGTAAACATCGTGTCCACCGCCTCCTGTTACCATCCGCCTAGACGCACAGTTCGGGACCCCCTACCTGAGATCCACCGATTTTGACACCGACAGTCCCTATTGGCCGTGACCTCGCATGCTGCCGAGGTCCCCAAGCTGAAGCAGAGGCTAGAGCGGACCGAGAATGAGCTCGGCGAGGTTAAGGTTCAGCTCCAGGAGAAGCAAGGTGAGGAACGACTTGCTATATGTTCGGGAAAGGATAAGCATTGTATATTGATAGCGGTATTGTGATATGTGTAGAAGCCGCGATCGAGGTCGAGGGCCTAAGGAAGGCCCTGGGTGAGGCCGAGGAGCAGGTTGTCCAGCAGCAAGCCGCCATAAGAAGCTAAAGGTCCGGGTCAAAGAAGTCCACCAAGAGCTCTAGGATGCAGTGAAAAAATGCGAGGCCTTGGAGCATGATGCGTCGGTTCGAGGGATCAAACTCACCAAGGCTCGTCAGAGTGTGGAGACCGCCCGGAATGAGGCCCAAGCCGCCCTCCAAGAGATCCAGGAGGCCAAGAAGATCACAGCGGGTAAGGCATTTAAGATGCAAAGCAAGTATGCGGAGAAGCAGTACATTTTACTAACCCGGGTTCGGAGCTCCCTAGTGGCTTTTGCGGATTTGCCACACAGTGTATCAGACGTCGTGGAGTTCTATCAAGCCGAAGGAGGGGGTTCTTCGGAGAAGCTCTTCTAGTCGCAGTATGCGGCACCAGAGCATCCCGTGTCCTTCACCGATCAGCTGAAACAGCTGGTGGAGCTGCATAGGGTGGCCGAACTAGCCATTAAGGATTTGATAATCCGGCTGTGGCCAGCCGAAGCTATGCCTAGCAGCTACTTCAGACTCATGAGGCGGATGGTGAACGCCTGTCTTCGGCTGGACGTTATCAAGCGCTCCGTCCGTACTGAAGGTGCCCGTATGGCCTTCGCTCACTGCAAGATGTGGTGGGCGAAGATGAACGCTTTTGAAGTCGCCAGTGGGCTGCCGAAGGGCAAGGAGCACCGCACACCCGAGCGATATTTCGAGGATGTCGTAGGAGGGTCTCGACTTGTAGCGGTGCAATGATCGCAGGACATTGTATTTGAATGAATGTATTTATGTTGCCTTTGTCTTGTATTATGGGAACAAAGCTAGTTTTTGTAAAGTAATTATGCTTTGAATTGTTTCCTCCTATACGGCCATGTTGTGTGTAATCTGAGGGTTGGCCAGTCGTCGGCTTCTGCCCTCACGTAGATAGTACGGAGGTGTTTGGGGTGGAATCTAAACAATCTTGATCCAATTACATGGTCCTTGAAGGAGTTGTTTAGCACAACGAACAAGGCAATCAGACTTTATGGCTTTAACGCCCTCACTTAGCCATAGTAGTTTTATAATAAAGCATGGGTGCAGCCCCTGGTTTAAGCCAGAGTACTGTCAGCATCTGATCGGGAAGTGCCGATCTCTCGCGTAACGTGAAAAAAATCTCCAACAATTTGTAAACCTCGAGTAGCTAACCGGCTCTCGCCAAATCATGATAGTCAGTTTTCAGCTTTCTCTACTGAGGTTCTTGTCTGGTCAAAGCCAGGGCACAATCGCGGTAGTTCTCCCTTTGCTACCCTAGCCGATGGAGCGGAACATAGGGTAGCAAGCACAGGAGCCGGGCAACCCAACTATTGACCAAAGACATGATTCGGAGCCAATGCATATAATGCTAAATTCGGGGTGCCGAACTTATATATAAGAAGTGTTCAGACTGTGCTGCCGTATTGTTGGGCGACAGGTAGCCCCTGGCGAATATGAAACGTAAAAGGGTGTCGATGTAGCAAATAGGCAGATCAAAATGAAATGAAGTAAGAAGCGAAAACCACAGAAGCTGGGCCACGAACCATTTTTATTATAACTTGATGGATACGTCAAGGCGTATCTTGTACAGATGGTGCGAGAAGTATCCGGCCATTTAACATGCCGGAATCAATAGAGCGCAGCGTGCGGGTCCTGATAAATAAGTATGAATACCGTCAAGAAGAACGTATAACGGTTACCCTACACACCTGTGCTACTTGCATCCATTGTATTCCAGTCCTTTGAAAGGACTTGACATCAGGCCCGCGGAAAAGGGTGCCTGAAACAAGAAAAAGAAGTAAAGGTATGTGTGTCCGGGATTGGTTTGGCCGAATTATAGACCCTGGGTTATCTCGTGCCTCCATCGATGTCCATGGAATTTTGAGTGCGTAATTGTGTACGCGTGGTACGAATGCCACTACCTCATTGGGGCTGGGACGGAGGCCGAATTGCTAGTCGAGCTCTTGACGAGCCGCGATGTCCTGTTGCAGTGTAGTACGGACCCTCTTGATGGTGTCCAGGGGCTCGGCAGCTGGATTATAATGTTGCTTGAGAAGGTCGCTCTGTACTTCTGCTGCTAGGGCGGCGGTTTGCTCCTCTGTTCGGAGGGAGCATTCCGTATTGCCATTGACTGTTATGACGCCGCGTGGAGCGGGCATCTTGAGCTTGAGATAAGCATAGTGTGGCACTGCGTTAAATCTAGCAAACGCGGTTCGTCCGAGCAGTGCGTGGTAGCCGCTGCGGAAGGGGACGATATCGAAGATTAACTCTTCGCTTCAGAAGTTGTCCGGAGAACCGAAAACCACCTCCAGCATGATTGAGCCCGTACAGCGGGCCTCTACACCTGGTATGACTCCTTTAAAGGTAGTCTTTGTTGGTTTGATTCGTGAGGGATTAATTCACATCTTCCGTACTGTATCCTGGTACAGCAGGTTGAGGCTGCTTCCACCATCCATCAGGACTTGTGTTAGGTGGAATCCGTCTATGATTGGGTGAAGGACCAGTGCGGCCAAACCGCCATGGCGGATACTAGTCGGATGATCTCGTCGATCGAAGGTGATCGGAAATGACGACCATGGATTGAACTTTGGGGCGACTGGCTCTACCGCGTAGACGTCCCTGAGTGCTCGTTTGCGCTCCTTTCTGGGGATGTGCGTGGCGTATATCATGTTCACCATTTTGACTTGGGGAGGGGGATTTCTTCTGTCCCCCGGTGTTCAGCTGCCGGGGCTCTTCATCCTCGTCCTCACATTGTGATCCCTTTTCTTTGTTTTCGGCATTCAACTTGTCAGCCTGCTTGAAGACCCAACAATCCCTGTTGGTATGATTGGCTTGCTTATCCGGGGTGCCATGAATTTGGCACGGACGGTCGAGTATGCGGTCCAGGCTGGAAGGTCCTTCGTTGTTTCTTTTGTAGGGTTTCTTCCGTTGGCCGGACTTGGAGCCACTGAATCCGGTGTTGACTGTGGTGTCCTCGGTGTTGTCGTCGTTGCTTCGGTGTTTGTGTCTATTGTGCCGGAGCTTGCCGGTGCTGATCTTGGCCTCGGTGAGGCCTGCCTCACTGGCTGTGTTTTTGCTACGAGCCAGCCAGCTGTCCTCGCCTATGCAAAAGCGGGTCATGAGTGCCGTAAGGGATGCCGTTGACTTCGGCTTTTCTTGTCCGAGGTGGCGTGCTAGCCATTCATCATGGATGTTGTGCTTGAAGGCTGCTAGGGCCTCGGCATCCGGACATTCAACGATCTGGTTCTTTTTGGTTAGGAACCTAGTCCAGAATTTTCTGGCTAATTCTCTGGGTTGTTGAACTATGCGGCTTAGGTCATCGACATCTGGTGGCCGAACATAAGTTCCTTGGAAGTTTGTTGAGGAAATCCTCTTCCAAGTCCTCCCAGCTGCCGATGGAGTTCTCAGGTAGGCTATTTAACCAGTGTTGAGCTGGTCCTTTGAGCTTTAATGGGAGGTATTTCATGGCGTGGAGGTCGTCTCCTCGGGCCATGTGGATGTGGAGAATGAAATCCTCGATCCATACTGCAGGATCGGTTGTGCCGTCGTATGATTCAATATTGACGGGCTTGAACCCCTCGGGGAAGTCATGATCCAGTACTTCATTTGTGAAGAAGAGCGGGTGTGTGGCGCCTCTATATCGGGACGCATCGTGGCAGAGCTCTGAAGGAGTCCATCTGCGGCATTCAGCCCGAGCATGGTTAGGTTTGTCACATCCGAATAGGTAGCCGTCATCGTGCCTCGAGGCACGTCCTCGTGATCCATAGATCGATCTTGTGTGTCCTACTCTACTATCCAGGGTTTGTCGGAGGTCATATATATGACTCCGGACTCTTCCGTCCCTATTTTGACGGGGTGGTGGGGCGGTCTGTTGTTCGGCCTGAGTTGCCGCTTTATCCCGACAGCGGGGTGGCCGTTCCGCCGCCCTGTCCCGACCACGTGGTGGTCGATCCGCATTACGCGAGGGAGATATGTGCTCCGGCGCCTCCTCGTTGAATTGAGGTAGCAGTCTGCGTTTCGGGTAGCTCTTGGCTGGGCGGTTGAGGCCGTATTCCTCGGCTGTCAGGACATCAGTCCATCTGTCGACGAGCAGGTCTTGTTCAGCTTGAACCTGCTATTGTTTTTTAGGCTCCTTGCTGTGGCTATGAGCTGAAACTCAAAGCGCTCCTGCTCAAGCGGATCCTCAGGCATGATGAAGTCTTCATTGCCAAGGCTTGTCTCCTCCTCGGAGGGTGGACGGTAACTATCATCCTCCGAGTCATCTTCTATGGCATGTTCATCAGGGTTGTCTTGCCTGCTGTCGTGTTCCTGTTCGGATGTAGCCCCGACAGGGTCTTCATTGTTTTCGGCGTCGCCTAGAGTACTATTTTCTCCGGTGCCAGTGTTGTCGTCCTTTGAGCGGCAGGGCTTGGGGCGGCGCTTGGGCCACCGGCGCTTGGACTGTGTCTCTGAGTTTTTATTCGCATCTAGCTCTTCTTTGTCGTCGCGAGATCCTTTAGGTGTATCACCAATGTACACGTCATACGAAGAGGTAGCCGTCCATCGTACAATGAATGGCAGGTCTTGGCCTTGCTCCTTGTCGGCATCGTCATCCATACCGCCGATGTCTTCGGAGCCATAGTCAAGCACGTCGGTTAAGTCATCGACGGTGGCTATGAAGTGGGTGGCGGGTAGGAAGCAAGATTCCTCATCATCCATCTCTAGCTCGAACCGAACATAGTTCGGCTATGAGTACTTCTCCAAGGACAAATTCTTTAAATATTTTAGCACGTCACCCAAAGGCAAGTGCTGGAAAACGTCAGCGGAGCTGAACTCGAAGATCGATAACCGACCTAGCTCGATGTCCGTGGGCGTACACAATCCGGAACTTATAACCAGAGACGAGTCCGAAGTTCCGTTAAAGCGAATATTGCAAGGCGTCGAGTCCATGTGCGGCTCCAACGCCGCGGACTCTGCGGCCTTGGATGGCTCGATCTACTTCGGATCAAGGGTTGTTGCAGCCGTAGGGACCATCTCCTGGGTGTGATCGGATGACAGATTTAAGTCACGTTCATCGGGATGAGGGGGAGCGATCGCCATAGGTTCAAATCCCTCGAAGATCAAGTCTTTATGGATATCCATGACGTAGTTCATGCTTCCGAATCTGACCTGATGGCCAGGGGCGTAGCTGTCGATCTGCTCCAGACGGCCAAACGAGTTGGCCCATAGTACGAAGCTGCCGAATACGAAGATCTGTCCGGGGAGGAAGGTTCCTCTTTGGACAGCGTCATTATTGACGATTGAAGGGGCCATCGAACCTTTTGTCGATGGCACGGCGGAACTCTCAATGAAAGCACCAATGTCGGTGTCAAAACTGGCGGATCTCGGGTAGGGGGTTCCGAACTGTGCGTCTAGGATCGATGGTAATAGGAGATGGGGGACACGGTGTTTACCCAGGTTCGGGCCCTCTCTATGGAGGTAATACCCTACGTCCTGCTTGATTGATCTTGATGAATATGAGTATTACAAGAGTTGATCTACCACGAGATCGTAATGGCTAAACCCTAGAAGCCTACCCTATGTGGGTATGGTAATGAGTATATGTGATGTCCTTCCCGGACTATCCCCTTCAGTTTGTATAGACACCGAGGGGATCTAGGGTTTACATGGAGTCGGTTACATAAGAAGGAATCTTCGGTTGCCAAGCTTGCCTTCCATGCCAAGTAGAGTCCAATCCAGACACGATGCAGTCTTCGGCCTTCATGTCTTCATAGCCCATCAGTCCGGCCCATGGATAACAGGCCTGACTCCCGAGGACCCCTTAGTCCAGGACTCCCTCACTCAGTCTCAGGCTTAGGTCCAGACTTGGGTTTCTTCACTTGAGCAACATTTGGCTTGTTGTTCTTCTTGAAGTTCCCCTTCTTCCCTTTACCCTTTTTCTTGAAACTGGTGGTCTTGTTGACCATCAACACTTGATGCTCTTTCTTGATTTCTACCTCCACAGCCTTTAGCATTGCGAAGAGCTCAAGAATCGTCTTATCCATCCCTTGCATATTATAGTTCATCACAAAGCTCTTGTAGCTTGGTGTCAGTTATTGAAGAACTCTGTCAATGACACTATCATTAGGAAGATTAACTCCTAGTTGAGTCAAGTGGTTGTGGTACAAAGACATTCTGAGTATATGTTCACTGATAGAACTATTCTCCTCCATCTTGCAGTTGTAGAACTTATTGGAGACTTCATATCTCTCAATCCGGGATTTTGCTTGAAATATTAACTTCAACTCCTGAAACATCTCATATGCTCCATGACGTTGAAAACATCGTTGAAGTCCCGGTTCTAAGCCGTAAAGCATGGCACACTAAACTATCGAGTAGTCATCAGCTTTGCTCTACCAGGTGTTCACAACATCTGGTGTTGCTCCTGCAGTGGGTTTGTCACCTAGTGGTGTTGCTTGAAATATTACTTAAGAACTCTGATACGTCTCCGTCGTATCTACTTTTCCAAACACTTTTGCCCTTATTTTGGACTCTAACTTGTATGATTTGAATGGAACTAACCCGGACTGACGCTGTTTTCAGCAGAATTGCCATGATGTTGTTTTATGTGCAGAAAACAAAAGTTCTCTGAATGACCTGAAACTCCACGGAATATCTTACAATAATTAATAAAAAATCCTCGCCAAACATGAAGACAAGGGGGCCCACACCCTGTCCACGAGGGTGGGGGCGCCCCCGCCCCCCCCCCTCCCCCCCAGGGCACGCCCCCTACCTCGTGGGCCTCCTAGAGACCTCCCGACTCCAAGTCCAACTCTATATATCTGCTTTCGGGGAGAAAAAATAGGAGACAATATTTCATCGCGTTTTACGATACGGAGCTGCCGCCAAGCCCTAAAACCTCTCGGGAGGGCTGATCTGGAGTCCGTTCGGGGCTCCGGAGAGGGGGATTCATCGCCGTCATCATCATCAACCATCCTCCATCACCAATTTCATGATGCTCACCGCCATGCGTGAGTAATTCCATCGTAGGCTTGCTGGACGGTGATGGGTTGGGTGAGATTTACCATGTAATCGAGTTAGTTTTGTTAGGGTTTGATCCCTAGTATCCACTATGTTCTGAAATTGATGTTGCTATGACTTTGCTATGCTTAATGCTTGTCACTAGGGCCCGAGTGCCATGATTTCAGATCTGAACCTATTATGTTTTCATCAATATAGGAGAGTTCTTGATCCTATCTTGCAAGTATATAGTCACCTATTATGTGTTATGATCCGTTAACCCCGAAGTGACAATAATGGGGATACTTACCGGTGATGACCGTAGTTTGAGGAGTTCATGTATTCATTATGTGCTAATGCTTTGTTCCGGTTCTCTATTAAAAGGAGGCCTTAATATCCCTTAGTTTCCATTAGGACCCCGCTGCCACGGGAGGGTAGGACAAAAGATGTCATGCAAGTTCTTTTCCATAAGCACGTATGACTATATTCGGAATACATGCCTACATTACATTGATGAATTGGAGCTAGTTCTGTGTCGCCCTATGTTATGACTATTACATGATGAACCGCATCCGGCATAATTATCCATCATTGGTCTGATGCCTACGAGCTTCCATATATTGGTTTACGCTTATTTACTTTCCAGTTGCTATTGTTACAATCACTACAAAATACCAAAAACATTACTTTGCTTTCGTTACTCTTTTGTTACTGTTACCATCACTATCATATTACTTTGCTACTAAACACTTTGCTGCAGATACTAAGTTTCCAGGTGTGGTTGAATTGACAACTCAGCTGCTAATACTTGAGAATATTCTTTGGCTCCCCTTGTGTCGAATCAATAAATTTGGGTTGAATACTCTACCCTCGAAAGCTGTTGCGATCCCCTATACTTGTGGGATATCAAGACTAGTTTTTGGCGCTGTTGCCGGGGAGCATAGCTCTATTCTTTGAGTCACTTGGGATTTATATCTGCTGGACACTATGAAGAATTTGAAAGATGCTAAGACAACAATTTATCCCTCAACTACGAGGGGAGGTAAGGAACTGCCATCTAGCTCTGCACTTGATTCACCTTCTGTTATGAGTAAGCTTGCGACACCTAAACCTGCTTCTGTTATTCGTTCTGATATGTCGCATGTTATTGATGATGCTACTTCTGCTATACATGATACTTATGATGAAACTACCTCTATGCCTGATACTAGTATGCCACTTAGTGATTTTCTCGAGGAACGACTTGCTAGGGCTAGAGAGATTGAAAATATTGAATCTGATTATGATGATGAAAGTGATGATGAAGAATCACTTGTTATTCCTGAGGGTTATTTATTCGATCAAGAAGCTTCTTTAGCTATTTTAGCTTGCAAAGATAGATATGAACTCAAAAGGTTATTAGCTAAATGGAATAAGCAATCTCTAAATGCTAGGATGAAACCTGACCCTGCTTTTGCTGCTTCACCTATCTGTGTTACTGATAAGGATTATGAATTCTCTGTTGATCCTGATATAATTACTTTAGTTGAATCTGATCCTTTTCATGGCTATGAATCTGAAACTGTTGCGGCACATCTTACTAAATTAAATGATATAGCCACCCTGTTCACTAATGATGAGAGATCTCGCTACTTTTATATCCTTAAAATATTTCTGTTCTCATTAAAGGGTGATGCTAAAATATGGTTTAATTCTCTTGATCCTGGTTGTGTATGTAGTCCCCAGGATATGATTTACTACTTCTCTGCTAAATATTTCCCTGCTCATAAGAAACAAGCTGCTTTAAAGGAAATATACAACTTTGTGCAAATTAAAGAAGAGAGTCTCCCACAAGCTTGGGGGAGGCTTCTCAAGTTACTTAATGCTTTGCCTGATCATCCTCTTAAGAAAAATGAAATACTTGATATCTTTTACAATGGACTAACCGATGCTTCCAGAGATTACCTGGATAGTTGTGCTAGTTCTCTTTTCAGGGAAAGAACACCGGATGAAGCTGAAATCTTATTGAATAATATGTTGACAAATGAAAATAATTGGGCACCTCCTGAGCCAGCTCCTGAGCCAGCTCCTGCTCCAATTAATGATCCTATTCCTAAACCAACTCCAAAGAAGAGAGGTGTTCTATTTCTCAGTCCTGAAGATATGCAAGAGGCAAAGAAATCTATGAAAGAAAAAGGTATTAAAGCTGAAGATGTTAAGAATTTACCTCCTATTGAAGAAATACATGGTCTTAATTTACCGCTTGCCGAAGAAACATATGATCTTGATCCTTTACTTATTGAAGAACCTCCAGACCTCGATAACCCGACACAGGTAGTAAAGGTAAATTCTCTCTATAGATATGATAGAGCTGAAATCCCTCCTACTAAAATTGCTAGTCAGTGTTTGGATGAGGTTGATAATTTTATGATTAAGCAAGAAGACTTCAATGCTTATTTCGGTAGACAATTAAAACAAGATGCTGATATGATTAAATACTTGGGTGATTATATGGCTAATATTAGAGGTGAACTTAAACTTGTTAGCAAACATGCTTCTATGGTTACCACTCAAGTAGAACAAGTACTTAAAGCTCAAAAGGAATTGCTCAATGAGATGAAAAGCAAGAAAAATGATTATGCTGTTAAAGTGGCTACTAGAACTGGTAGAATGACTCAGGAACCTTTGTATCCTGAAGGCCACCCTAAGAGAATTGAGCAAGATTCTCAGAGAAATAATATTGATGCACCTAGTTCTT
Organism: Triticum aestivum; assembly: GCF_018294505.1. Classification (NCBI taxonomy): domain Eukaryota; kingdom Viridiplantae; phylum Streptophyta; class Magnoliopsida; order Poales; family Poaceae; genus Triticum; species Triticum aestivum. The sequence goes on from NC_057812.1 coordinate 671,847,569, forward strand.
CTAAAAGGAAGAAAAAGAAAAATGATAGAACTGTGCAAACTTCTAATGAACCTATTGCTGAACCACCTGATAATCCAAGTGATATCTCTATGTCTGATGCTGAAACACAATCTGGCAATGAACATGAACCTAATGAAAATGTTAATGATGATGTCCATAATAATGCTCAACCTAGTAATGATAATGATGTAGAAATTCAACCTGCTGTTGATCTTGATAACCCACAATCAAAGAATCAACGTTATGATAAGAAAGACTTTGTTGCTAGGAAACATGATAAAGAAAGAGAGCCTTGGGTTCAGAAACCCATGCCTTTTCCTCCCAAACCATCCAAGAAAAAGGATTATGAGGATTTTGAGCGCTTTGCTAAAATGATTAGACCTATCTTTTTGCGTATGCGATTGACTTATATGCTCAAAATGAATCCTTATGCTAAGTACATGAAAGATATTATTACAAATAAAAGAAAGTTACCGGAAGCTGAAATTTCCACCATGCTTGCTAATTATACTTTTAAGGGTGGAATACCAAAGAAACTTGGAGATCCAGGAGTACCTACTATACCATGCTCCATTAAAGGAAATTATGTTAAAACTGCTTTATGTGATCTTGGAGCCGGTGTTAGTGTTATGCCTCTCTCTCTATATCGTAGACTTGATTTGAATAAATTGACACCTACTGAAATATCTTTGCAAATGGCTAATAAATTAACTCCTATACCTGTCAGTATTTGTGAGGATGTGCCTGTTGTGGTTGCAAATGTTACTATTTTAACGGACTTTGTTATTCTTGATATTCCCGAGGATGATAGTATGTCTATTATTCTTGGAAGACCTTTTTTGAATACTGCAGGGGCTGTTATTGATTGCACTAAAGGCAATGTCACTTTTCATGTTAATGGTAATGAGCATACGGTACACTTTCTGAGGAAACAACCTCAAGTTCATAGTATCAATTCTATCGAAAAAATTCCATCGATTATATTTGGAGGGTTTGAATTTCCTCTTCCTACTGTCAAGAAGAAATATGATATACTTATTATTGGGGATGTTCATATCCCAATTGAGGTAACCTAGTGTTATTCGAAATTTCTCTGGTTTCATGTTAATCGGAATGAGTTTGTTAACAAGACTTGATCAACCTTGTTAGTGGATTCCTTTTGATGAGCATGAGGTGGATGAAACTAGAAGCGCAACCTTCTGTACCCTCTCTATACTTTCTGTTATTTAGTTGAAATAAAGTAAAAATAAATAATTTTCTGTCTGTTATCTGATTATCCGTGCAATATAAAAATACCCCGAAAATAAAAGTTCTCCAAATGCCCTGAAAATTAAATATGATTTTTTCTAGAATATTTGAGGATTTATGGAACAAAGAACATACCAGGGGGGCCAACCACCTTGTCACGAGGGTGGAGGGCGCGCCCAACCCCCTAGGGCGCGCCCCCTGCCTCGTGGCCCCATGGTGGCCCTCCTCCACTTATTCTTGCACCCACACACTTCATCTTCCTCACCCAAACACGAATATCCAGCTCAAACCCGAGTCCAAGCTCGTTTTGCTGCCATTTTCGATCTCCTTGCTCAAAGCACCTCTCACCAAACTGCTTGGGGAGATTGTTCCTTGGTATGTGACTCCTCCATTGGTCCAATTAGTTTTTGTTCTAGTGCTTTATTCATTGCAAATTTTTGCTGCTTAGGTGACCCTGTTCTTGAGCTTGCATGTCAAATTTATATGGTCAAAAGTAGTTTTGATGCATGATATAGGCCATAGGCACTTGTAGGAGTAGCTGCTATCAATATTATTGAGTTTGGTTTACTTTTATTTTGAAGTTACTAAAAATTTCAGAATTTTTCAGAAAATGATGAGGAGACTTTTGAGGGGCTCATCGAGCCAAAGCTCGAAGGAAAAGGCACCGAAGCCTAAGTATAATCTGCCTTTCGAGGATTTCTTAAGAGCAGCCGGGATTTATGAAGATTTTCATGAGTTGGCTCAGACTGCAGGCCTTACCGCTTTCCTCCATGACCAATGCGACCAGTATCTCTTGCTCACAAATACCTTTGTGCAAAACTTTCATTTTCATTCTAGGAACTCACCACCTACGGTGGAATTTCATTTATATGATGACCATAAGGAGATGTCACTTTATGATTTTTGTCGGATCTGTTTAGTCCCTTTTGGGGGCAAGACAGAAGAACCACATTGTGATGATGTGAAGAGATTTATTGACACTATCACTATAGGGGAAACAAGGAAGGTTTCCGATGCACGAATCACTAGCATACATTTTCCTATTTTATGCTACTTTGCATTATTTGCAAGTCGTTGCTTAATTGGTCGCGGAAACTGTGGAAACCTGAGTATCCCTGATATTATTAATTTGCACCACTGTTTATACGGTGATAACTCTTTTAGTATGGGCAGCATTATTGCCAAACGGTTAAGTCTGAACCGTACCAAGGGCCCCATCTTTGGAGGCATCTATGCTACACGCCTAGCTGCACATTTTAACATACCTATTAGGCATGCTGAGAAAGAAGAAAAGGTGTTGCCCTGTGTTTATCTAGATTATAAAAGTATGGTGGCACATGATTTTATTGTTAATAATAGGGAAGGAGAGCTTAAATATCAATTGTTCTTTAATAAACATCATCCTGAGACTATTACCTTGCCCGCTCCTTCTTTGATTGATTTGACTGTAGGCACGTACCTTGTTCCCTTGACGGCTATCCACGCCTACTGGAACCCTGCACTAGTCGAGAGCCAGAGCCGGAACCACAATTTGATCCTTCACGGAAGTCTAATTACCAGTGGGATCCGGAGATGATTGTCAGCCAGTGGCAATCTGAGCGTTCTTCTTCCTCATCACAGTACGACCCCAACTATTATTATGGATATCCGCCAGGCCAGCCGTGGCCGTAGGCCAACTTAGGCCAAAAGCCTAAGCTTGGGGGAGTACGTATTTCCCACTGACATTACATTTATGTTCACACACTCATTACTAGATGTCGGTGCTCATAATTTTTCATTGTATCATCCATGCTAGTTTATTTCCTTTTTATGCTTTTTTCTTGTATGTTTAATAAACCTTAAGAAAAAAACCAAAAAAATTAGTTATAACTTTTAGTTAGTTTAATTTCCATGCTTGTAGTAGTAATTAAAAAGAAAACCCAAAAATATTTCATGTTCTTCTTTTGCTTGTTGGGAGCTTTCCCGTGTAAATAGTTTTATTTCTTTTCTTTTCTTTAGGGGTCGATAGGAGAAGACCATAATTAAGTTGTTGAAGTGGCTTTTATATGCATTATTGTTGATCTGACAAAAGAGCCCATATTGCCTTGTCTTCTCCTGTTTATTGAATGCTTGCAGATTCCAGCTTAGTCCAATGCACGTGCACTATTATTATTATTCATATCGTTCGGTCGTGCAAGTGAAAGGCAATTATGATGATATATGATGGATTGGTTGAGATGAGAAAAGCTGGTACGAACTCGACCTCTTTTGTTTTTATAAATATGATTAGTTCATCGTTCCTGATTCAGCCTATTATGAATAAACATGTTTGCAATGACAACTAGAGATCATAGTTTCTTGTGCCATGCTTGATTAGCTATGAGTTATAATGGTTTACCTTGCGTGCCAACATGCTATTGAGATGGTTATGATGTGGTATGATAGGGTGGTATCCTCCTCTGAATGATTTAAGTGACTTGACTTAGCACATGTTCACGCATGTAGTTGAAACAAAATCAACATAGCCTTCACGATATTTATGTTCATGGTGGATTATATCCTACTCATGCTTGCATTCAGTGTTGATTAATTTTAATGCATGTTCATGACTGTTGTCGCTCTGCAGCCGGTCGCTTCCCAGTCTTGTGCTAGCCTTCACCTGTACTAAGCGGGAATACTGCTTGTGCATCCAATCCCTTAAACCCTAAAGTTATTCCAGATGAGTCCACTATACCTACCTATAAGCGGTATCTACCTGCCGTTCCAAGTAAATTTGTATGTGCCAAACTCTAAACCTTCAAATAATCATCATATTATGTATGCTCGAATAGCTCATGTATCAACTAGGGCTGCCTATATCTTCCATGCTAGGCGGGTTATTCTCAAGAGGAGTGGACTCCGCTCCTCACTCACGAGAAAATGGTTGGTCACCGGGATGCCCAGTCCCATGCTTTATGCAAACTAAATCAAAATAACTGCAAAACAAAACTCCCCCTAGGACTTTTGTTAGTTGGATGCACTCGTTGTTTCGAGCAAGCCATGGATTGATGTTTGTTTGTGGATGGGGAGTATAAACTTTACCATTCTGTTTGGGAACCGCCTCTAATGTGTGTAGCATGGAAGATATCGCCATCTCTTGGTTGTTATGTTGACAATGAAAGTATACCGCTCAAAATATTATTCACCTCTATTTCAAAACCGAGCTCTGGCACCTCTACAAATCCCTGCTTCCCTTTGCAAAGGGCCTATCTATTTACTTTTATGTTGAGTCATCACCCTCTTATTAAAAGAACTAGCTGGAGAGCGCAGCTATCATTTGCATTCATCACTGTTAATTTATATTGGGTGTGACTATGATTGGATCTCTTTTACCATGAATTGCAATGTCTAGTCAGTCCTTGATCTTTAAAGGTGCTCTGCATTTATGTTTTGTGGTCTCAGAAATGGCTAGCGAGATACCATCTTGTTATATCATATTATGATTGTTTTGAGAAAGTGTTGTCATCCGAGATTTATTATTATGGCTTGCTAGTTGATTATGCTATTGATATGGGTAATCATGAGGCCTGAGAATTATTGCAAATGTGGTTAGTTATAATCTTTGCTGAAAACTTGAATGCTAGCTTGACATATTTATAACAACAAGAGCAAACAGAGTTTGTAAAAGTTTTTCTTTATTTCTTTCAGTTTGTCAACTGAATTGCTTGAGGACAAGCAAGGGTTTAAGCTTGGGGGAGTTGATACGTCTCCATCGTATCTACTTTTCCAAACACTTTTGCCCTTGTTTTGGACTCTAACTTGTATGATTTGAATGGAACTAACCCGGACTGACGCTGTTTTCAACAGAATTGCCATGATGTTGTTTTATGTGTAGAAAACAAAAGTTCTCGGAATGACCTGAAACTCCACGGAATATCTTATAATAAATAATAAAAAATCCTTGCCAAAGATGAAGACCAGGGGGCCCACACCCTATCCACGAGGGTGGGGAGCGCCCCCTACCTCGTGGGCCCCCTGGAGACCTCCCGACTCCAACTCCAATCTATATATCTTCTTTCGGGGAGAAAAATAGGAGAGAAGATTTCATCGTGTTTTACAATACGGAGCCGCCGCCAAGCCCTAAAACCTCTCGGGGGGCTGATCTGGAGTCCGTTCGGGGCTCTGGAGAGGGGGATTCGTCGCCGTCGTCATCATCAACCATCCTCCATCACCAATTTCATGATGCTCACCGCCGTGCGTGAGTAATTCCATCATAGGCTTGTTGGACGGTGATGGGTTGGATGAGATTTACTATGTAATCGAGTTAGTTTTGTTAGGGTTTGATCCCTAGTATCCACTATGTTCTGAGATTGATGTTGCTATGACTTTGCTATGCTTAATGCTTGTCACTAGGGCCCGAGTGCCATGATTTCAGATCTGAACCTATTATGTTTTCATCAATATATGAGAGTTCTTGATCCTATCTTGCAAGTCTATAATCACCTATTATGTGTTATGATCCGTTAACCCCGAAGTGATAATAATCGGGATACTTATCGGTGATGACCGTAGTTTGAGGAGTTCATGTATTCACTATGTGCTAATGCTTTGTTCTGGTTCTCTATTAAAAGGAGGCCTTAATATCCCTTAGTTTCCATTAGGACCCCGCTGCCATGGGAGGGTAGGACAAAAGATGTCATGCAAGTTCTTTTCCATAAGCATGTATGACTATATTCGGAATACATGCCTACATTACATTGATGAATTGGAGCTAGTTCTGTGTCACCCTATGTTATGACTGTTACATGATGAACCGCATCCGGCATAATTTTCCATCATTGGTCTGATGCCTATGAGCTTTCCATATATTGGTTTACACTTATTTACTTTCCAGTTGCTATTGTTACAATCACTACAAAATACCAAAAACATTACTTTTCTTTCGTTACTCTTTTGTTACCATTACCATCACTATCATATTACTTTGCTACTAAACACTTTGCTGCAGATACTAAGTTTCCAGGTGTGGTTGAATTGACAACTCAACTGCTAATACTTGAGAATATTCTTTGGCTCCCCTTGTGTCGAATCAATAAATTTGGGTTGAATACTCTACCCTCGAAAGCTGTTGTGATCCCCTATACTTGTGGGATATCAAACTCCCACTTAGATAAACATCTCTCTAATCATCTAAGTGATCACGTGATCCATATCAACTAAACCATGTCCGATCATTATGTGAGATGGAGTAGTTTTCAATGGTGAACATCACTATGTTGATCATATCTACTATATGATTCACGCTCGACCTTTCGGTCTAAGTGTTCCGAGGCCATATCTGCATATGGTAGGCTCGTCAAGTTTAACCCAAGTATTCCGCGTGTGCAAAACTGGCTTGAACCCGTTGTATGTGAACGTAGAGCTTATCACACCGATCATCACGTGGTGTCTCGGCACGACGAACTGTAGCAACGGTGCATACTAAGGGAGAACACTTATACCTTGAAATTTAGTGAGAGATCACCTTATAATGCTACCACCGAACTAAGCAAAATAAGATGCATAAAGGATAAACATCACATGCAATCAATATAAGTGATATGATATGGCCATCATCATCTTGTGCCTTTGATCTCCATCTCCAAAGCACCGTCATGATCACCATCGTCACCGGCTTGACACCTTGATCTCCATCGAAGCATCATTGTCGTCTCGCCAACTATTTCTTCTATGACTATCACTACCGCTTACTGATAAAGTAAAGCAATTACATGGCGATTGCATTTCATACAATAAAGCGACAACCATATGGCTCCTGCCAGTTGCCGATAACTGTGTTACAAAACATGATCATCTCATATAATAAAATTTAGCATCATGTCTTGACCATATCATATCACAACATGCCCTGCAAAAACAAGTTAGACGTCCTCTACTTTGTTGTTGCAAGTTTTACATGCCTGCTATGGGCTGAGCAAGAACAGTTCTTACCTACACATCAAAAACCACAACGCGGTATAGTGATTGCTTTTTGATCTTCAGAAAGATCCCTGTTCATTGAATCCGATTCAACTAAAGTTGGAGAAACTGACACCCACCAGCCACCTGTGTGCGAAGCACGTCGGTAGAACCAGTCTCACATAAGCGTATGCGTAATGTCAGTCTGGGCCGCTTCATCCAACAATACTGTCGAATCAAGAATCAACTAGTGACGGCAAGTAATATGTATATACCCACGCCCACAACTCCTTTGTGTTCTACTCGTGCATATAACATCTACGCATAAACCTAGCTCGGATGCCACTGTTCGGGAACGTAGTAATTTCAAAAAAATTCCTACGCACACGCAAGATCATGGTTATGTATAGCAACAAGAGGGAAGAGTGTTGTCTACGTACCCTCGTAGAACGTAAGCGGAAGCGTTATGACAACGCGGTTGATGTAGTCGTATGCTACCTATTGAGCACTACGTTGGTTTTCCTTTAAAGAGGAAAGGGTGGTGCAGTAAAGCAGCGTAGGTATTTCCCTCAGTTTTTGAGGACCAAGGTATCAATCCAGTAGGAGACCACGCACGAGTCACCTCGTACCTACACAAACAAATAAGAACCTCACAACCAACACGATAAAGGGGTTGTCAATCCCTTCACGGCCACTTGCAAGAGTGAGATCTGATAGATATAATAATAAGATAAATATTTTTGGTATTTTTATGATATAGATTGAAAGTAAAGGTTGCAAAATAAAATAGATTGGAAACTTGTATGATGGAAAATAGACCCGGGAGCCATAGGTTTCACTAGTGGCTTCTCTCAAGATAGCATAAGTATTACAGTGGGTGAACAAATTACTGTCGAGCAATTGATAGAAAAGAAAATAATTATGAGAATATCTAGGTATGATCATGTATATAGGCATCACATCCGTGACAAGTAGACCGAAACGATTCTGCATCTACTACTATTACTCCACAGATCGACCGCTATCTAGCATGCATCTAGAGTATTAAGTTCATAAGAACAGAGTAACGCCTTAAGCAAGATGACATGATGTAGAGGGATAAACTCATGCAATATGATATAAACCCCATCTTTTTATCCTTGATGGCAACAATACAATACGTGTTGTTTCCCTTTCTGTCTCTAGGATCGAGCACCGCAAGATTGAACCCAAAGCTAAGCACTTCTCCCATTGCAAGAAAGATTAATCTAGTAGGCCAAACCAAACTGATAATTCGAAGAGACTTGCAAAGATAAACCAATCATACATACAAGAATTCAAAGAAGATTCAAATATTGTTCATGGATAATCTGGATCATAAACCCAGTATTCATCGGATCTCGACAAACACGCCGCAAAAGAAGATTACATCGAATAGATCTCCAAGAGAATCGAGGAGAACTTTGTATTGAGATCCAAATAGAGAGAAGAAGCCATCTAGCTACTAGCTATGGACCCGAAGGTCTTAAGTAAACTACTCACACATCATCAGAGAGGCCATGGAGTTGATGTAGAGGCCCTCTGTGATCAATGCCCCCTCCGGAGGAGCTTCAGAAAAGGCCCCAAGATGGGATCTCTCGGGTACAGAAGGTTGCGACGGTGGAATTAGGTTTTCGTGGTGCTCCTGGATGTTTGCGGGGTACGTGGACTTATATAGGAGGATGAAGTAGGTCGGTGCAGCAACGAGGGGCTCATGAGGGTGGAGGGTGCGCCCAGGGGGTAGGCGCGCCCCCAGCCTCGTGGCCTCCTTGATTGTTTCTTCATGCCCACTCCAAGTCTCCTGGATCACGTTTGTTGAGAAAATTAAAGGAAATATGCCCTAGAGGCAATAATAAAGTTATTATGTATTTCCTTATTTCATGATAAATGTTTATTATTCATGCTAGAATTGTATTAACCGGAAACATAATACATGTGTGAATACATAGACAAACATAGTGTCACTAGTGTGCCTCTACTTGACTAGCTCGTTGATCAAAGATGGTTAAGTTTCCTAACCATAGACATAAGTTGTTATTTGATCAATGGGATCACATCATTAGGAGAATGATGTGGTTGACTTGACACATTCCGTTAGCTTAGCACTTGATCGTTTGTTTACTGCTATTGCTTTCTTCATGACTTATACATGTTCTTATCACTATGAGATTATGCAACTCCCGAATACCGGAGGAACACTTTGTGTGCTACCAAACGTCACAATGTAACTGGGTGATTATAATGGTGCTCTACAGGTGTCTCCGATGGTACTTGTTGAGTTGGCATAGATCAAGCTTAGGATTTGTCACTCCGATTGTCGAAGAGGTATCTCTGGGCCCTCTTGGTAATACACATCACTATAAGCCTTGCAAGCATGATAACTAATGAGTTAGTTATGGGATGATGTATTATGAAACGAGTAAAGAGACTTGTCGGTAACGAGATTGAACTAGGTGTTGGATACCGACGATCGAATCTCGGGCAAGTAACATACCGATGACAAAGAGAACAACGTATAGTGTTGTGCTGTTTGACCGATAAAAATCTTTGTAGAATATGTAGGAACCAATATGAGCATACAGGTTCCGCTATTGGTTATTGACCGGAGACGTGTATCGGTCATGTCTACATAGTTCTCGAACCCGTAGGGTCCGCATGCTTAAAGTTCTATGACGATCGGTTTTATGAGTTTATATGTTTTGATGTACCGAAGGTAGTTTGGAGTCCCGGATGTGACCACGGACATGACGAGGAGTCTTGAAATGGTTGAGATGCAAAGATTGATATATTGGAAGCTATATTTGGACATTGGAATAGTTCCGGGTGAAATCGGGATTTTACCGGAGTACCGGAGGGGTTTCCGGAACCTCCTGGGTGCTAATGGGCCTTGTTGGGCCATAAGGGAAAGAGAGAGGGGCCGGCCTAGGGCAGGCAGCGTGCCCCCTTCCCCCTGTCCGAATTGGACTAGGAGAAGGGGGGAGGTGCCCCCCTTTCCTTCTCTTTCTCTCATTGCCTTTCCCCCTCCTAGTAGGAGTAGGAAAGGGAGGAATCCTACTCCTACTAGGAGGAGGATTCCTCCTCCTAGGTGCGCCAACAAGGGCTGGCCGACCTCCCCCTTGCTCCTTTATATACAGGGGCAGGGGGCACCTCTAGACGCACAAGTTGATCACAAAGATATCTCCCAGCCGTGTGCGGTGCCCCCCTCCACCATAATCCACCTCGATCATACTGTAGCGGTGTTTAGGCGAAGCCTGCTGCGGTAGCTTCATCAACATCATCACCACACCGTCGTGCTGACGACACTCTTCCCCGGGCTCTACTAGATCGTGAGTTCGCGGGACGTCACCGAGCTGAACGTGTGCTGAACACGGAGGTGCCGTACGTTCGGTACTGAGGATCGGTCGATCGTGAAGACGTACGACTACATCAACCGTGTTGTCATAACGCTTCCGCTTAACGGTCGACAAGGGTACGTGGACGACACTCTCCCCTCTCATTGCTATGCATCACCATGATCCTGCGTGTGGTAGGATTTTGTTTTGAAATTACTACGTTTTGGAACACTGAGACCGAAAGGTCGAGCATGAATCATATAGTAGATATGATCAACATAGTGATGTTCACCATTGAAAACTACTCCATTTCATGTGATGATCGGTTATGGTTTAGTTGATATGGATCACGTGATCACTTAGATGATTACATGGATGTCTATCTAAGTGGGAGTTCTTAAGTAATATGATTAATTGAACTTAAATTTATCATGAACTTAGGACCTGATAGTATTTTGCTTATCTATGTTATTGTAGATAGATGGACCGTGTTGTTGTTCCGTTGAATTTTAATGTGTTCCTTGAGAAAGGAAAGTTCAAAGATGATGGTAGCAATTACACGGACTGGTCCGTAACATGAGGATTATCCTCATTGCTGCACAGAAGAATTACGTCCTGGAAGCACCGCTGGGTGCCAGCCCTGCTGCAGATGCTGCTGACAACATTAAGAACGTTTGGCAGAGTAAATCTGATGACTACTCGATAGTTCAGTGTGCCATGCTTTACGGCTTAGAACCGGGACTTCAACGACGTTTTGAACGTCATGGAGCATATGAGATGTTCCAGGAGTTGAAGTTAATATTTCAAGCAAATGCCCGGATTGAGAGATATGAAGTCTCCAATAAGTTCTATAGCTACAAGATGGAGGAGAATAGTTTTGTCAGTGAGCATATACTCAAAATATTTGGGTATCATAATCACTTGACTCAACTGGGAGTTAATCTTCCTATTGATAGTGTCATTGACAGAGTTCTTCAATCACTGCCACCAAGCTACAAAAGCTTCGTGATGAACTATAATATGCATGGGATGAATAAGACTATTCCCGAGCTCTTCGCGATGCTAAAGGTTGCGGAGGTAGAAATCAAGAAGGAGCATCAAGTGTTGATGGTCAATAAACCACCAGTTTCAAGAAAAAGGGCAAAGGGAAGAAGAAGGGAACTTCAAGAAGAACAGCAAACAAGTTGCTCCTCAGGAGAAGAAACCCAAGTCTGGACCTAAGCCTGAGACTGAGTGCTTCTACTGCAAACAGACTGGTCACTGGAAGCGGAATTGCCCCAAGTATTTGGTGGATAAGAAGGATGGCAAGGTGAACAAAGGTATATGTGATATACATGTTATTGATGTGTACCTTACCAGAGCTCGCAGTAGCACCTGGGTATTTGATACTGGTTCTGTTGCTCATATTTGCAACTCAAAACAGGGACTACGGATTAAGCGAAGACTGGCTAAGGACGAGGTGACGATGCACGTGGGAAATGGTTCCAAAGTCGATGTGATCGTCGTCAGCACGCTACCTCTACATCTACCTTCGGGATTAGTATTAGACCTAAATAATTGTTATTTGGTGCCAGCGTTAAGCATGAACATTATATCTGGATCTTGTTTGATGCGAGACGGTTATTCATTTAAATCTGAGAATAATGGTTGTTCTATTTATATGATTAATATCTTTTATGGTCATGCACCCTTAAAGAGTGGTCTATTCTTGTTGAATCTCGATAGTAGTGATACACATATTCATAATGTTGAAGCCAAAAGATGCAGAGTTGATAATGATAGTGCAACTTATTGGTGGCACTGTCGTTTAGGTCATATCAGTATAAAGCGCATGAAAAACTCCATACTGATGGACTTTTGGAATCACTTGATTATGAAACACTTGGTACTTGCAAACCATGCCTTATGGGCAAGATGACTAAAACGCCATTCTCTGGAACTATGGAGCGAGCAACAGATTTGTTGGAAATCATACATACTGATGTATGTGGTCCGATGAATATTGAGGCTCGCGGTGGGTATCGTTATTTTCTCACCTTCACGGATGATTTGAGCAGATATGGGTATATCTACTTAATGAAACATAAGTCTGAAACATTTAAAAAGTTCAAAGAATTTCAGAGTGAACTGGAAAATCATCGTAACAAGAAAATAAAGTTTCTACGATCTAATCGTGGAGGAGAATATTTGAGTTACGAGTTTGGCCTACATTTGAAACAATGCGGAATAGTTTTGCAACTCACGCCACCCGGAACACCACAGCGTAATGGTGTGTCCGAACGTTGTAATCATACTTTACTAGATATGGTGCAATCTATGATGTCTCTTACTGATTTACCGCTATCGTTTTGGGGTTATGCTTTAGAGACGGTTGCATTTACGCCTTATGAACTATGGTTTGGCAAGAAACCAAAGTTGTCATTTCTTAAAGTTTGGGGCTGCGATGCTTATGTGAAAAAGCTTCAACCTGATAAGCTTGAACCCAAATCGGAGAAATGTGTCTTCATAGGATGCCCAAAGGAAACTATTGGGTACACCTTCTATCACAGATCCGAAGGCAAGATATTCGTTGCTAAGAATGGATCCTTTCTAGAGAAGGAGTTTCTCTCGAAAGAAGTGAGTGGGAGGAAAGTAGAACTTGATGAGGTAACTATACCTGCTCCCTTATTGGAAAGTAGTTCATCACAGAAACCGATTCCTGTGACATCTACACCAATTAGTGAGGAAGCTAATGATGATGATCATGAAACTTCAGATCAAGTTACTACCGAACCTCGTAGGTCAACCAGAGCAAGATCCACACTAGAGTGGTACGGTAATCCAGTTCTGGAGGTCATGTTACTTGACCATGACGAACCTACGAACTATGAGGAAGTGATGATGAGCCCAGACTCCGCAAAATGGCTTGAGGCCATGAAATCTGAGATGGGATCTATGTATGAGAACAAAGTGTGGACTTTGGTTGACTTGCCCGATGATCGACAAGCCATCGAGAACAAATGGATCTTAAATAAGAAGACAGACGCTGACGGAAATGTTAATGTCTACAAAGCTCGACTTGTTGCCAAAGGTTTTCGACAAGTTCAAGGAGTTGACTATGATGAGACCTTCTCACCCGTAGCGATGCTTAAGTCCGTCCGAATCATGTTAGCAATTAACCCATTTTATGATTATGAAATTTGGCAAATGGATGTAAAGACTGCATTCCTGAATGGATTTCTGGAAGAAGAGTTGTATATGATGCAACCTGAAGGTTTTATCGATCCAAAGGGAGCTAAAAAGTGTGCAAGCTCCAGCGATCCTTTTATGGACTAGTGTAAGCCTCTCGGAGTTGGAATAAATGTTTTAATAGTGTGATCAAAGCATATGGTTTTATATAGACTTTTGGAGAAGCCTGTATTTACAAGAAAGTGAGTGGGAGCTCTGTAGCATTTCTAATATTATATGTGGATGACATATTATTGATTGGAAATGATATAGAATTTCTGGACAGCATAAAAGGGTACTTGAATAAAAGTTTTTCAATGAAAGACCTCAGAGAAGCTGCTTATATATTGGGCATCAAGATCTATAGAGACAGATCAAGACGCTTAATTGGACTTTCACAAAGCACATACCTTGATAAAGTTTTGAAGAAGTTCAAAATGGATCAAGCTAAGAAAGGGTTCTTGCCTGTATTACAAGGTGTGAAGTTGAGTAAGACTCAATGCCCGACCACTGCAGAAGATAGAGAGAAAATGAAAAGTATTCCCTATGCTTCATCCATAGGCTCTATCATGTATGCAATGTTGTATACCAGACCTGATGTGTGCCTTGCTATTAGCTTAGCAGGGAGGTACCAAAGTAATCCAGGAGTGGATCACTTGACAGCGGTCAAGAATATCCTGAAGTACCTGAAAAGGACCAAGGATATGTTTCTCGTTTATGGAGGTGACAAAGAGCTCATCGTAAATGGTTACGTTGATGCAAGCTTTGACACTGATCCAGACGATTCTAAATCGCAAACCAGATATGTGTTTATAGTAAACGGTGGAGCTGTCAGTTGGGGCGGTTCTAAACGGAGCGTCGTGGCGAGATCTACATGTGAAGCGGAGTACATTGTTGCTTCAGAAGCAGCGAATGAAGGAGTCTGGATGAAGGAGTTCATATCCGATCTAGGTGTCATACCTAGTGCATCGGGTCCAATGAAAATCTTTTGTGACAATACTGGTGCAATTGCTTGGCGAAAGAATCCAGATTTCACAAAAGAACCAATCACATCAAGAGACGCTTCAACTCCATCCGAGATCAAGTCCAGGTGGGAGACATAGAGATTTGCAAGATACATACGGATCTAAATGTTGCAGACCCGTTGACTAAGCCTCTTCCACGAGCAAAACATGATCAGCACCAAGGCTCCATGGGTGTTAAAATCATTACTGTGTAATCTAGATTATTGACTCTAGTGCAAGTGGGAGACTGAAGGAAATATGACCTAGAGGCAATAATAAAGTTATTATTTATTTCCTTATTTCATGATAAATGTTTATTATTCATGCTAGAATTGTATTAACCGGAAACATAATACATGTGTGAATACATAGACAAACATAGTGTCACTAGTATGCCTCTACTTGACTAGCTCGTTGATCAAAGATGGTTAAGTTTCCTAACCATAGACATGAGTTGTTATTTTATCAATGGGATCACATCATTAGGAGAATGATGTGATTGACTTGACCCATTCCGTTAGCTTAGCACTTGATCATTTGTTTAGTGCTATTGCTTTCTTCATGACTTATACATATGTTCTTATGACTATGAGATTATGCAACTCCCGAATATCGGAGGAACACTTTGTGTGCTACCAAACGTCACAGCGTAACTGGGTGATTATAAAGGTGCTCTACAGGTGTCTCCGATGGTACTTGTTGAGTTGGCATAGATCAAGATTAGGATTTGTCACTCCGATTGTCGGAGAGGTATCTCTGGGCCCTCTCGGTAATACACATCACTATAAGCCTTGCAAACATGATAACTAATGAGTTAGTTGCGGGATGATGTATTACGGAACGAGTAAAGAGACTTGCCGGTAACGAGATTGAACTAGGTAATGGATACCGACGATCGAATCTCGGGCAAGTAACATACCGATGACAAAGAGAACAACGTATAGTGTTGTGCGGTTTGACCAATAAAAATCTTCGTAGAATATGTAGGAACCAATATGAGCATCCAGGTTCCGCTATTGGTTATTGACTGGAGACGTGTCTCGGTCATGTCTACATAGTTCTTGAACCCGTAGGGTCCGCACGCTTAAAGTTCTATGACGATCGATTTTATGAGTTTATATGTTTTGATGTACCGAAGGTAGTTCGGAGTCCCGGATGTGATCATGGACATGACGAGGAGTATCGAAATGGTCGAGACATAAAGATTGATATATTGGAAGCTACATTTGGACATCGGAATAGTTCCGGGTGAAATCGGGATTTTACCGGAGTACCGGAGGGGTTACGGGAACCTCCCGGGGGCTAATGGTCCTTGTTGGGCCATAAGGGAAAGAGAGAGGGGCCAGCTTAAGGCAGGCAGCGCGCCCCCTTCCCCCTGTCCGAATTGGACTAGGAGAAGGGGGCGGCGCCCCCCATTCCTTCTCTTTCTCTCCCTGCCTTTCCCCCTCCTTGTAGGAGTAGGAAAGGGAGGAATCCTACTCCTACTAGGAGGAGGATTCCTCCTCCTAGGCGCGCCAACAGGGGTCGGCCAGCCTCCCCCTTGCTCCTTTATATACAGGGGCAGGGGGCACCTCTAGAAACACAACTTGATCACAAAGATCTCTCCCAGCTGTGTGCGGTGCCCCCCTCCACCATAATCCACCCCAGTCATACTGTAGCGGTGTTTAGGCGAAGCCCTACTGCGGTAGCTTCATCAACATCGTCACCACGCCGTCGTGCTGACGAAACTCTTCCCTGAGCTCTACTGGATTGTGAGTTCGCGGGATGTCACCGAGCTGAACGTGTGCTGAACGCGGAGGTGCCGTACGTTCAATACTAAGGATCGGTCGATCGTGAAGACGTACGACAACATCAACCACATTGTCATAACGCTTCCGCTTAACGGTCTGTGAGGGTATGTGGACGACACTCTCCCCTCTTGTTGCTATGCATCACCATGATCCTGCGTGTGCGTAGGAAATTTTTTGAAATTACTACATTCCCCAACAAAAATCACGTTACCGAAGGTTTCATTCCGTTTGGACTTCGTTTGATATTCCTTTTCTGTGAAACACTAAAATAGGCAAAAAAAACAGCAATTTGGGCTGGGCCTCCGGTTAATAGGTTTGTCCAAAAAATGATATAGAAGTGTAAAATAAAGCCCATTAACATCCAAAATAGATAATATAATAGCATGGAGCAATCAAAATTATAGATACGTTGGAGACGTATCAAGCATCCCCAAGCTTAATTCATGCTCGTCCTCGAGTAGGTAAATGATAAAAACGAATTTTTGATGTGGAATGCTTTCTAACATATTTCTCAATGTATTTTTTTTATTTATTGTGGCATGAATGTTCAGATCCGAAAGATTCAAGATAAAAGTTTAATACTGACATAAAAATAATAATACTTCAAGTATACTAACTAAGCAATCATGTCTTCTCAAAATAACATGGCCCAAGAAAGTTATCCCTACAAAATCATATGGTCTGGCTATGCTCTATCTTCACCACACAAAATATTTAAATCATGCACAACCCCGATGACAAGCCAAGCAATTGTTTCATACTTTTGATGTTCTCTAACTTTTTCAATCTTCACGCAATATATGAGAGTGAGCCATGGATATAGCACTATATGTGGAATAGAATGGTGGTTGTGGAGAAGACAAAAAGGAGAAGATAGTCTCACATCAACTAAGCATATCAACAGGCTATGGAGATGCCCATCAATATATATCAATGTGAGTGAGTAGGGATTGCCATGCAACGGATGCACTAGAGCTATACGTGTATGAAAGCTCAACAAAAGAAACTAAGTGGGTGTGCATCCAGCTTGCTTGCTCACGAAGACCTAGGGAAATTTGAGGAAGCCCATCATTGGAATATACAAGCCAAGTTCTATAATGTAAAATTCCCACTAGTATATAAAAGTGACAACATAGGAGACTCTCTATCATGAAGATCATGGTGCTACTTTGAAGCACAAGTGTGGAAAAAGGATAGTAACATTGTCCCTTCTCTCTTTTTCTCTCATTTTTTTATTTGGGCCTTCTTTATTTTTTTAGCCTCTTTTTTTTCGTCCGGGGTCTCATCCCGACTTGTGGGGGAATCATAGTCTCCATCATCCTTTCCTCGCTGGGACAATGCTCTAATAATGATGATCATCACACTTTAATTTACTTACAACTCAAGAATTACAACTCAATACATAGAACAAAATATGACTCTATGTGATTGCCTCCGGCGGTGTACCGGGATGTGCAATGATGCATGAGTGGCATGTATGAAGAATTATGAACGGTGGCTTTGCCACAAATACGATGTCAACTACATGATCATGCAAGCAATATGACAATCGTGTCATAATAATGGAATAGTGGAAAGTTGCATGGCAATATATCTCGGAATGGCTATGGAAATGCCATAATAGGTAGGTATGGTGGCTGTTTTGAGGAAGGTATATGGTGGGTTTATGGTACCGGCGAAAGTTGCGCCATACTAGAGAGGCTAGCAATGGTGGAAGGGTGAGAGTGCGTATAATCCATGGACTCAACATTAGTCATAAAGAACTCACATACTTATTGCAAAAATCTATTAGTTATCGAAACAAAGTATTACGCGCAGCTCCTAGGGGGATAGATTGGTAGTAAAAGACCATCGCTCGTCCCCGACCGCCACTCATAAGGAAGACAATGAATAAATAAATCATGCTCCGACTTCATCACATAACGGTTCACCATACGTGCATGCTACTGGAATCACAAACTTCAACACAAGTATTTCTCAAATTCACAACTAATCAACTAGCATGACTCTAATATCACCATCTCCATATCTCAAAACAATTATCAAGTATCAAACTTCTCATAGTATTCAATGCACTTCTATGAAAGTTTTTATATTATTCCTAAAAGCAAATTTCCATGTTGTTCTAAAAGACTCTCAAAATAATATAAGTGAAGCATGAGAGATCAATTATTTCTATAAAATAAAACCACCGCCGTGCTCTAAAAGATATAAGTGAAGAACTAGAGCAAAAACTATATAGCTCAAAAGATATAAGTGAAGCACATATATTATTCTAATAAATTTCAAATCATGTGAGTCTCTCTAAAAATGTGTGTACAGAAAGGATGATTGTGGTAAACTAAAAATCAAAGACTCAAATCATACAAGACGCTCCAAGCAAAACACATATCATGTGGTGAATAAAAATATAGCTCCAAGTAAAGTTACCGATGGACGAAGACGAAAGAGGGGATGCCTTCCGGGGCATCCCCAAGCTTAGGATTTTTGGTGTCCTTGAATTTTACCTTGGGGTGCCATGGGCATCCCCAAGCTTAGGCTCTTGCCAATCCTTGTTCCATAATCCATCAAATCTTTACCCAAAACTTGAAAACTTCACAACACAAAACTCAAAATAGAAAATCTCGTGAGCTCCGTTAGCGAAAGAAAACAAAACACCACTTCAAGGTACTATAATGAACTAATTATTGATTTATATTGGTGTTAAACCTACTGTATTCCAACGTCACTATGGTTTATAAACTCTTTTACTAGCCATAGATTCATCAAAATAAGCAAACAACACACAAAAAACAGAATCGGTCAAAAACAAAACAGTCTGTAGTAATCTGTAGCTAACGCAAACTTCTGTAACCCCAACAATTCTAAAATAAATTGCTGGACATGAGGAATTTATCTATTAATCATATGAAAAAAGAATTAACTAAATAGCACTTTCCAAATAATTATGGCAGCAATTCTCGTGAGCGCTAAAGTTTCTATTTTTTACAGCAAGATCAAAAAGACTTTCCCCAAGTCTTCCCAACGGTTCTACCTGGCAAAAACACTAATTAAACATAAAAACACAAACAAAACAGAGTCTAGATAAATTATTTATTACTAAACAGGAGCAAAAACCAAGGAATAAAAATAAAATTGGGTTGCCTCCCAACAAGCTCTATCGTTTAACGCCCCTAGCTAGGCATAAAAGCGAAGATAGATCTAGGTATTGCCATCTTTGGTAGGTAATTCTTCAATAAGACACCTATAACCCTTAGGAGTTTCTTTTTTTTATTAATTATCAAACTCCTAGGCACAAAATCAAGAAAATCATTTGTAGCAAAAGGTTCCTTAAGGATAGTGAGAAAGTTGGGGTGAACACTTATGGATTTGAGGTCCGCATTTTCCTTACTAGAAGTTTCACCCTTATTTTTAGGAACATACATCAATTTGGCAATCTTAGCATTAGGAGGAGTTTTTTTCACGGAAGAAAAGGCACACCCAAGATTGGTAATAATATCCTCAATTTTATCAATTCTAGTGGAATCTTGATCTATCTTTTCATTAACCATAGGTCCCTTTTCTTTAAAAAATTTAATAGCAACTACTAACTTAGATCAATATTGGGTAATTTGGCTATGGATCTTTGAATCCAAATTTACAATCAACTCTATGGTGGCAACTTTATTTTCAATAATTTCAAGCCGTTGCATCACGTGTTCCAAAGTTAAAATAGTTCCATTAACCAAAAGAGGTAGTGGGCCAAACAAATCTATCATAGCATTATAAGAATCAAAAGTATGGCTACCCAAGAAATTTCCTCCGGTAATGGTATTAAGAATATATCTATTCCAAGGAGTGATGCCTACATAAAAATTGCGAAGAAGAACGGAAGTAGATTGCTTCCTAGTAGATCTATTTTGCGCATTGCAAATTATGTACCAAGCATCTTTTAGATTTTCTCCCTCCCTTTGTTTAAAATTAAGAACTTCATTCTCGAGAGACAAAGGACTAGATAAAGGACTAGCCATAACGATGAAGCAAACGGAAAAGAGGTGAACGGAAAGAGAGGGCAAATAAAACGGCAAGGGTCAAGTGGGGGAGAGGAAAACGAGAGGCAAATGGCAAATAATGTAATGCGAAGGATAAGAGTTGTGATGGGTACTTGGTATGTCTTGACTTGGCGTAGATCTCCCCGGCAACGGCGCCAGAAATCCTTCTTGCTACCTCTTGAGCACCGCGTTGGTTTTCCCTTGAAGAGGAAAGGGTGGTGCAGTAAAGCAGCATAAGTATTTCCCTCGGTTTTTTAGAACCAAGGTATCAATCCAGTAGGAGACCACGCGCGAGTCACCTCGTACCTACACAAACAAATAAGAACCTCGCAACCAACGCGATAAAGGGGTTGTCAATCCCTTTATGGCCACTTGCAAGAGTGAGATCTGATAGAGATAATAATAATAAGATAAATATTTTTGGTATTTTTATGATATAGATTGAAAGTAAATATTACAAAATAAAATAGATTGCAAACTTGTATGATGGAAAATAGACCCGGGGGGCATAGGTTTCACTAGTGGCTTCTCTCAAGATAGCATAAGTAGTACGGTGGGTGAACAAATTACTGTCGAGCAACTGATAGAAAAGCGAATAATTATGAGAATATCTAGGTATGATCATGTATATAGGCATCACGTCCGTGACAAGTAGACCGAAACGACTCTGCATCTACTACTATTACTCCACACATCGACCGTTATCCAGCATGCATCTAGAGTATTAAGTTCATAAGAACAGAGTAATGCCTTAAGCAAGATGACATGATGTAGAGGGATAAACTCATGCAATATGATATAAACCCCATATTTTTATCCTCGATGGCAACAATACAATACGTGGTGTTTCCCTTTCTGTCACTGGGATCGAGCACCGCAAGATTGAACCCAAAGCTAAGCACTTCTCCATTGCAAGAAAGATCAATCTAGTAGGCCAAACCAAACTGATAATTCGAAGAGACTTGCAAAGATAAACCAATCATGCATAAAAGAATTCAGAGAAGATTCAAATTGTTCATAGATAATCTGGATCATAAACCCACAATTCATCGGATCTCGACAAACACACCGCAAAAGAAGATTACATCAAATAGATCTCCAAGAGAATCGAGGAGAACTTTGTATTGAGATCCAAAGAGAGAGAAGAAGCCATCTAGCTACTAGCTATGGACCCGAAGGTCTGAAGTAAACTACTCACACATCATCGGAGAGGCCATGGAGTTGATGTAGAGGCCCTCCGTGATCAATGCCCCCTCCGGTAGAGCTCCGGAAAAGGCCCCAAGATGGGATCTCTCGGGTACAGAAGGTTGCGGCGGTGGAATTAGTTTTTTGTGGTGCTCCTGGATGTTTGCGGGGTACATGGACTTATATAGGAGGAAGAAGTAGGTCGGTGGAGCAACGAGGGGCCCACGAGGGTGGAGGGCGCGCCCAGGGGGGTAGGCGCGCCCCCTGCCTCGTGGCCTCCTCGATTGTTTCTTGACGCCCACTCCAAGTCTCCTGGATCATGTTTGTTGAGAAAATCACATTCCCGAAGGTTTCATTCCGTTTGGACTTCGTTTGATATTCCTTTTTTGCGAAGCACTGAAATAGGCAAAAAACAGCAATTTGGGCTAGGCCTCCGGTTAATAGGTTAGTCCCAAAAATGATATAAAAGTGTAAACTAAAGCCCATTAACATCCAAAACAGATAATATAATAGCATGGAGCAATCAAAAATTATAGATACGTTGGAGACGTATCATCGTACGTCTTCATGGTCGACCGATCCTAGCACCGAAGGTACGGCACCTCCGCGATCTGCACACGTTCGACTCGATGACGTCCCACGAACTCACGATCCATTAGAGCTTCGAGGGAGAGCTTCATCAGCATGACGGCTAATACGTCTCCAATGTATCTATAATTTTTGATTGTTCCATGCTATTATATTATCTGTTTTGGATGTTTATGGGCTTTATTAAACACTTTTATATTATTTTTGGGACTAACCTATTAACCCAGAGCCCAGTGCCAGTTTCTGTTTTTTCCTTGTTTTAGAGTATCGTAGAAAAGGAAAATCAAATGGAGTCCAATTGACCTGAAACTTCATGAAACTTATTTTTGGACCAGAAGAAGCCCACGGAGTATCGGAGATGGACCAGAAGAGTCCCAGGCTGCCCACGAGGGTGGGGGGCATGCCCACCCCCCTAGGCGTGCCCCCCGCCTCGTGGATAGCCCGGAGGTCCACCGACGTACTTCTTCCACCTATATATACCCATATACCCTAAAAACTTCGAGGAGCACAATATATCGGGAGTTCCGCCGCCAGAAGCCTCCGTAGCCACCGAAAGCCAATCTAGACCCGTTCTGGCACCCTGTCGGAGGGGGAATCCCTCTCCGATGGCCATCTTCATCATCCCGGTGCTCTCCATGACGAGGAGGGAGTAGTTCTCCCTTGGGGCTGAGGGTATGTACCAGTAGCTATTTGTTTGATCTCTCTCTCTCTCTCTTGTGTTCTTGAGGTGGTACGATTTTGATGTATCGCGAGCTTTGCTATTATAGTTGGATCTTATGATGTTTCTCCCCCCTCTACTCTCTTGTAATGGATTGAGTTTTCCCTTTGAAGTTATCTTATCGGATTGAGTCTTTAAGGATTTGAGAACACTTGATGTATGTCTTGCTTGGGATACCCGTGGTGACAATGGGGTATTCTGTTGATCCACTTGATGTATGTTTTGGTAATCAACTTGCGGGTTCCGTGACCTTGGGAATCTATGCATAGGGGTTGGCACACGTTTTCGTCTTGACTCTTCGGTAGAAACTTTGGGGCACTCTTTGAAGTACTTTGTGTTGGTTTAATAGATGAATCTGAGATTGTGTGATGCATATCGTATAATCATACCCACGGATACTTGAGGTGACATTGGAGTATCTAGGTGACATTAGGGTTTTGGTTGATTTGTGTCTTAAGGTGTTATTCTAGTATGAACTCTATGATAGATTGAACAAAAAGAATAGCTTCATGTTATATTACTATGGACTCTTGAATAGATCGATCAGAAAGGATAACTTTGAGGTGGTTTCGTACCCTATCATAATCTCTTCGTTTGTTCTCCGCTATTACTGACTTTGGAGTGACTCTTTGTTGCATGTTGAGGGATAGTTATGTGATCCAATTATGTTATTATTGTTGAGAGGACTTGCACTAGTGAAAGTATGAACCCTAGGCCTTGTTTCAACGCATTGCAATACCGTTTGTGCTCACTTTTATCATTAGTTACCTTGCTGTTTTTATATTTTCAGATTACAAAAACCTTTATCTACCATCCATATACCACTTGTATCACCATCTCTTCGCCGAACTAGTGCACCTATACAATTTACCATTGTATTGGGTGTGTTGGGGACACAAGAGACTATTTGTTATTTGGTTGCAGGGTTGCTTGAGAGAGACCATCTTCATACTACGCCTCCTACGGATTGATAAACCTTAGGTCATCCACTTGAGGGAAATTTGCTACTGTCCTACAAACCTCTGCACTTGGAGGCCCAACAACGTCTACAAGAAGAAGGTTGTGTAGTAGACATGAACGGCGTAATGACGGTGATGATGTTGCTACCGGAACAGGGCTTCGCCTAAGCACCGCTATGATATGACCGAGGTGGATTATGGTGGAGGGGGGCACCGCACACGGCTTGGAACAATCAACTTGTGTGTTCTAGGGTGCCCCCTTGCCCCCGTATATAGCGGAGCAAGGGGGAGGCAGGCCGGCCCTAGTGGCGCCCAAGGAGAGGAGGAATCCTCCTCCTAGTAGGAGTAGGATTCATCCTTTCCTAGTCCTTCTAGGAAGGAGGAAGGGGGAAGCAAAGAGAGGGAGAGGGAGAGGGAAAGAGGGGCCACGCCCCCCTCCCCTAGTACTATTCGGACTCCCCTTGGGGGGGGCGCCACCTCCTCGGCTGCTGCCCTCTCTCTCCCCTAAGTCCCAATACTTCCCCGGGGGGTTCTGATAACCCCTCCGGCACTCCGGTTTTCTCCGAAATCACCCGGAACACTTCCGGTGTCCGAATATAGCCGTACAAAATATCGATCTTTATGTCTTGACCATTTAGAGACTCCTCGTCATGTCCGTGATCATATCCGAGACTCCGAACTACCTTCGATACATCAAAACACATAAACTCATAATACCGATTGTCACCGAACGTTAAGCGTGCGGACCCTACGGGTTCGAGAACTATGTAGAGATGATCGAGACTCATCTCCGGTCAATAACCAATAGCGGAACCTGGATGCTCATATTGGTTCCTACATATTCTACAAAGATCTTTATCGGTCAAACCGCATAACAACATACGTTGTTCCCTTTGTCATCGATATGTTACTTTCCCGAGATTCGATCGTCAGTATCTCAATACCTAGTTCAATCTCGTTACCGACAAGTCTCTTTACTCGTTTCGTAATGCTACATCTCATAACTAACTCATTAGCTACATTGCCTGCAAGGCTTATTGTGATGTTCATTACCGAGAGGGCCCAGAGATACCTCTCCGACAATCAGAGTGACAAATCCTAATCTTGATCCATGTCAACTCAACAAACACCATCGGAGGCACCTGTAGAGCACCTTTATAATCAACCAGTTACGTTGTGACGTTTGGTAGCACACAAAGTGTTCCTCCGGTATTCAGGGGTTGCATGATCTCATTGTCATAGGAACATGTATAGTTATGGAGAAATCAATATCAACAAACTAAATGATCATCGTGCTAAGCTAACAGATGGGTCAAGTCAATCACGTCATTCTCTAATGATGTGATCCATTAATCAAATGACAATTCATGTCTATGGTTAGGAAACATAACCATCATTGATTCAACGAGCTAGTCAAGTAGAGGCAAACTAGTGACACTCTGTTTGTCTATGTATTCACACATGTACTAAGTTTCCGGTTAAGACAATTCTAGCATGAATAATAAACATTTATCATGATATAAGGAAATATAAATAACAACTTTATTATTGCCTCTAGGGCATATTTCCTTCAGTTGCATGTTGCATATGGTGTCTAGATTGTAATTTTTCCAATCTGGTTAAATTGCATGTGCTATTCTACTTAGTTTATACATTACTAGCACATATGCCCGTGCGTTGCAATGGGGAGATAATTGTTTTTGCAACAAGCGGCGAAAAATATAATTGATGTGTTCATAAAAATGATCTCCATGACGGTAGGTGACAGAGCAAGGAGCTGCGGTCTTCCCACGGGTCATGTTTGACCTGTGAGATCTTAATAGTGGTGGGGCTAGTCAACGCGGCGGCGACCACCCAACTTGTACTTTTTTTTCCTCCGGGTCGACCTCTGTCTCAGAATTGTGGTTCCATCTTCATTTGGTTGCTGGGTGGTGGGCGACCTTCGAGGCACGGTTACTGAAGGAAATATGCCCTAGAGGCAATAATAAAGTTATTATTTATTTCCTTATTTCATGATAAATTTTTATTATTCATGCTAGAATTGTATTAACCGGAAACATAATACATGTGTGAATACATAGACAAACAGAGTGTCACTAGTATGCCTCTACTTGACTAGCTCGTTAATCAAAGATGGTTATGTTTCCTAACCATGGACAAAGAGTTGTTATTTGATTAACGGGATCATATCATTAGATGAATGATCTGATTGACATGACCCATTCCATTAGCTTAGCACCCGATCGTTTAGTATGTTGCTATTGCTTTCTTCATGACTTATACATGTTCCTATGACTATGAGATTATGCAACTCCCGTTTGCCGGAGGAACACTTTGTGTGCTACCAAACGTCACAACGTAACTGGGTGATTATAAAGGAGCTCTACAGGTGTCTCCAAAGGTACATGTTGGGTTGGCGTATTTCGAGATTAGGATTTGTCACTCCGATTGTCGGAGAGGTATCTCTGGGCCCTCTCGGTAATGCACATCACTTAAGTCTTGCAAGCATTGCAACTAATGAGTTAGTTGCAGGATGATGTATTACGGAACGAGTAAAGAGACTTGCTGGTAACGAGATTGAACTAGGTATTGAGATACCGACGATCGAATCTCGGGCAAGTAACATACCGATGACAAAGGGAACAACGTATGTTGTTATGCGGTCTGACCGATAACGATCTTCGTAGAATATGTAGGAGCCAATATGGGCATCCAGGTCCCGCTATTGGTTATTGACCGGAGACGTGTCTCGGTCATGTCTACATTGTTCTCGAACCGTAGGGTCCGCACGCTTAAGGTTTCGATGACAGTTATATTATGAGTTTATGAGTTTTGATGTACCGAAGGAGTTCGGAGTCCCGGATGAGATCGGGGACATGACGAAGAGTCTCGAAATGGTCGAGACATAAAGATCGATATATTGGACGACTATATTCGGACATCGAAAAGGTTCCGAGTGATTCGGGTATTTTTCGAAGTACCGGGTAGTTACGGGAGAAGCAATGGGCCTTGATGGGCTTTAGTGGGAAGAGGAGAAAGGGCCAAGGGGCTGCTGCGCCCCCCCCCCCCTCCCCTCTAGTCCGAATTGGACTAGGGAAAAGGGGGCCGGCCACCTTTCCTTCTCCTCCACTTCCTTCTCCCTTCCTCCCCTCTTGGTGGACTCCTACTAGGACTTGGAGTCCTAGTAGGACTCCACATCCTGGCCGCACCAAGCCTTGGCCAGCCTCCTCCTCCTCCATCCTTTATATACTGAGGCAAGGGGCACCCCATAGACACACAAGTTGATCCTCGTGATCGTTCCTTAGCCGTGTGCGGTGCCCCCCTCCACCATATTCCACCTCGGTCATATCGTTGCAGCGCTTAGGCGAAGCCCTGCGCTGGTAGAACATCATCATCGTCACCACGCCGTCGTGCTGACAGAACTCTTCCCCAACGCTTTGCTGGATCGGAGCCCGGGGATCGTCATCGAGCTGTACGTGTGCTAAGAACTTGGAGGTGCCGGAGTAACGGTGCTTGGATCGGTCGGATCGGGAAGACGTACGACTACTTCCTCTACGTTGTGTCAAACGCTTCCGTTGTCGATCTACAAGGGTACGTAGATCATACTCTCCCCTCTCGTTGCTATGCATCACCATGATCTTGCGTGTGTGTAGGATTTTTTTTGAAATTACTACGTTCCCCAACAGTGGCATCCGAGCCTAGGTTTTATATGTTGATGTTATATGCACGAGTAGAACACAAGTGAGTTGTGGGCGATATAAGTCATACTGCTTACCAGCATGTCATACTTTGGTTCGGCGGTATTGTTGGACGAAGCGGCCCAGACCAACATTACGCGTACGCTTACACGAAACCGGTTCTCCCGACGTGCTTTGCACAGAGGTGGCTTGCGGGTGACAGTTTCTCCAACTTTAGTTGAACCGAGTGTGGCTACGCCCGGTCCTTGCGAAGGTTAAAACAGCACCAACTTGACAAACTATCGTTGTGGTTTTGATGCGTAGGTAAGATTGGTTCTTGCTTAAGCCCGTAGCAGCCACGTAAAACTTGCAACAACAAAGTAGAGGACGTCTAACTTGTTTTTGCAGGGCATGTTGTGATGTGATATGGTCAAGACATGATTTATTGTATGAGATGATCATGTTTTGTAACCGAGTTATCGGCAACTGCAGGAGCCATATGGTTGTCGCTTTATTGTATGCAATGCAATCGCGTTGTAATGCTTTACTTTATCACTAAGCGGTAGCGATAGTCGTGGAAGCATAAGATTGGCGAGACAACAACGATGATATGATGGAGATCAAGGTGTCGCGCCAGTGACGATGGTGATCATGACGGTGCTTCGGAGATGGAGATCACAGGCACAAGATGATGATGGCCATATCATATCACTTATATTGATTGCATGTGATGTTTATCTTTTATGCATCTTATCTTGCTTTGATTGACAGTAGCACTATAAGATGATCTCTCACTAAATTATCAAGAAGTGTTCTCCCTGAGTATGCATCGTTGCGAAAGTTCTTCGTGCTGAGACACCACGTGATGATCGGGTGTGATAGGCTCTACGTTCAAATACAACGGGTGCAAAACAGTTGCACACGCGGAATACTCAGGTTATACTTGACGAGCCAAGCATATACAGATATGGCCTTGGAACACGGATACCGAAAGGTCGAGCGTGAATCATATACTAGATATGATCAACATAGTGATGTTCACCAATGAAACTACTCCATCTCACGTGATGATCGGACATGGTTTAGTTGATTTGGATCACGTAATCACTTAGAGGATTAGAGGGATGTCTATCTAAGTGGGAGTTCTTAAGTAATATGATTAATTGAACTTAAATTTATCATGAACTTAGTCCTGGTAGTATTTTGCAAATTATGTTGTAGATCAATAGCTCGCGTTGTTGCTTCCCTGTGTTTATTTTGATATGTTCCTAGAGAAAATTGTGTTGAAAGATGTTAGTAGCAATGATGTGGATTGGATTCGTGATCTGAGGTTTATCCTCATTGCTGCACAGAAGAATTATGTCCTTGATGCACCGCTAGGTGATGGGCCTATTGCAGGAGTAGATGCAGACGTTATGAACGTTTGGCTAGCTCAATATGATGACTACTTGATAGTTTAGTGCACCATGCTTAATGGCTTAGAATCGGGACTTCAAAGACATTTTGAATGTCATGGAGCATATGAGATGTTCCAGGAGTTGAAGTTAATATTTTAAGCAAATACCCGAGTTGAGAGATATGAAGTCTCTAACAAGTTCTATAGCTAAAAGATGGAGGAGAATCGCTCAACTAGTGAGCATGTGCCCAGATTGTCTGAGTACTACAATCGCTTGAATCAAGTGGGAGTTAATCTTCCAGATAAGATAGTGATTGACAGAATTCTCTAGTCACCATCACCAAGTTAGTAGAACTTCGTGATGAACTATGATATGCAAGGGATAACGAAAACGATTCCCAAGCTCTTCGTAATGCGGAAATTGACGAAGGTAGAAATCGAGAAAAACATCAAGTATTGATGGTAGATATGACCACTAGTTTCAAGAAAAGGGCAGAGGGAAGAAGGGGAACTTCAAGAAGAATAGCAAGCAAGTTGCTGCTCAAGTGAAGAAGCCCAAGTCTGATCCTAAGCCTGAGACTAAGTGCTTCTACTGCAAAGGGACTGGTCACTGGAAGCAGAACTACCCCAAGTGATTGGCGGATAAAAAGGATGGCAAAGTGAACATAAGTATATTTGATATACATGTTATTGATGTGTACTTTACTAGTGTTTATAGCAACCCCTCAGTATTTGACACTAGCTCAGTTGCTAAGATTAGTAACTCGAAACAGGAGTTGCAGAATAAACAGAGACTAGTTAAGGGTGAAGTGATGATGTGTGTTGGAAGTGGTTCCAAGATTGATATGATCATCATCGCACACTCCCTATAATTTCGGGATTAGTGTTGAACCTAAATAAGTGTTATTTGGTGTTTGCGTTCAGCATGAATATGATTTGATCATGTTTATTGTAATACGGTTATTCATTTAAGTAAGAGAATAAATTGTTGTTCTGTTTACATGAATAAAACCTTATATGGTTACACACCCAATGAAAATAGTTCGTTGGATCTCGATCGTAGTGATGCACATAATCATAATATTGAAACCAAAAGATGCAAAGTTAATAATGATAGTGCAACTTATTTGTGGCACTGCCGTTTAGGTCATATTGGTGTAAAGCGCATGAAGAAACTCCATGCTGATGGGCTTTTGGAATCACTTGATTATGAATCAGTTGATGCTTGCGAACCGTGCCTCATGGGCAAGATGACTAAGACTCCGTTCTTCGGAACAATGGAGCGAGCAACAGATTTGTTGGAAATCATACATACTGATGTATGTGGTCCGATGAATATTGAGGCTCGCGACAGGTATCATTATTTTCTGATCTTCACAGATGATTTGAGCAGATATGAGTATATCTACTTGATGAAACATAAGTCTGAAACATTTGAAAAGTTCAAAGAATTTCAGAGTGAAGTGAAAAATCATCGTAACAAGAAAATAGAGTTTCTACGATCTGATCATAGAGAAGAGTATTTGAGTTACGAGTTTGGCCTTCAGTTAAAAACAATGTGAAATAGTTTCACTACTCACGCCACTTGGAACACCACAATGTAATGGTGTGTCCGAACATCATAACCATACTTTATTAGATATGGTGCGATCTATGATGTCTCTTTCCGATCTACCACTATCGTTTTGGGGTTATACATTAGAGACAGCTGCATTCACGTTAAATAGGGCACCATCTAAATCTGTTGAGATGACACCGTATGAACTATGGTTTGGCAAGAAACCTAAGCTGTCGTTTCTTAAAGTTTGAGATTGCAATGCTTATGTGAAAAAGTTTCAACCTCATAAGCTCAAACCCAAATCGGAGAAATGTGTCTTCATAGGATATCCAAAGGAAACTATTGGATACACCTTCTATCACAGATCCGAAGGCAAGACTTTTGTTGCTAAATTCGGAAACTTTCTAGAGAAGGAGTTTCTCTCGAAAGAAGTGAGTGGGAGGAAAGTAGAAAACTTGATAAGGTAATTGTACCTTCTCCCTTATGAGAAAGTAGTTCATCACAGAAATCTGTTCTTGTGACTACTACACCAATTAGTGAGGAAGCTAATGATGATGATCATGTAACTTCAGATCAAGTTACTACCGAATCTCGTAGGTAAACCAGAGTAAGATCCGCACCAGAGTGGTACGGTAATCCTGTTCTGGAAGTCATGTTACTAGACCATGACGAACTTGCGAACTATGGAGAAGCGATGGTGAGCCCAGATTCCGCAAAATGGCTTGAAGCCATGAAATCTGAGATGGGATCCATGTATGAGAACAAAGTATGGACTTTGGTTGACTTGACCGCTGGTCGGCAAGCAATTGAGAATAAATGGATCTTCAAGAGGAAGACGGACGCTGATAGTAGCGTTACTATCTACAAAGCTAGAATTGTCGCAAAAGGTTTTCGACAAGTTCAAGGTGTTGACTACGATGAGAGATTCTCACTCGTATCTATGCTTAAGTCTGTCCGAATCATGTTAGCAATTGCCGCATTTTATGAAATCTGGCAAATGGATAAACAAAACTGAATTCCTTAATGGATTTATTAAAGAAGACTTGTATACGATGCAACTAGAAGGTTTTGTCAATCCGAAAGGTGCTAACAAAATGTGCAAGCTCCAGCGATCCATCTATGGACTCGTGCAAGCATCTCGGAGTTGGAATATACGCTTTGATGAGTTGATCAAAGCATATAGTTTTATACAGACTTGCAGTGAAGCCTGTGAGTGGGAGCACTACAACATTTCTGATAAGTATATGTGTATGACATATTGTTGATCGGAAATAATGTAGAATTATTCTGCAAAGCATAAAGGAGTGTTTGAAAGGATTTTTTCAAAGAAAACCTCGGTGAAGCTACTTACATATTGAGCATCAAGATCTATAGAGATAGATCAAGACGCTTGATAAGTTTTTTCAATGAGTACATACCTTGACAATATTTTGAAGTAGTTCAAAATGGAACAATCAAAGAAAGAATTCTTGCCTGTGTTACAAGGTGTGAAGTTGAGTAAGACTCAAAGCCCGACCACGGCAAAAAATGGAATGAGAATGAAAGTCATTCCCTATGCCTTGGCCATAGGTTCTATAAAGTATGCCATGCTGTGTACCATACCTATTGTATACCCTACACTAGTTTTGGAAAGGGAGTACAATAGTGATCTAAGAGTAGATCAGTGGACAGCGGTCAAAATTATCCTGAGTGGAATAAGGATATGTTTCTCGATTATGGAGGTGACAAAAGGTTCGTCGTAAAAGGGTTACGTCGATACAAGTTTTGGCACTGATCCGGATGACTCTTAGTCTTCATCTGGATACATATTGAAAGTGGGAGCAATTAGCTAGAGTAGCTCCGTGCAGAGCATTGTAGACCTAGAATTTTGCAAAATACATACGGATCTGAATTTGGAAGGCCCATTGACTAAATTTCTCTCACAAGCAAAACATGATCACTCTTTGGGTGTTAATCACATAGCAATGTGAACTAGATTATTGAATCTAGTAAACCTTTTGGGTGTTAGTCACATGGAGATGTGAACCAATCACATAAAGATGTGAACTATTGGTGTTAATCACATAGCGATGTGAACTAGATTATTGACTCTAGTGCAAGTGGGAGACTGAAGGAAATATGCCCTAGAGGCAATAAAAAAGTTATTATTTATTTCCTTATTTCATGATAAATGTTTATTATTCATGCTAGAATTGTATTAACCGGAAACATAATACATGTGTGAATACATAGACAAACAGAGTGTCACTAGTATGCCTCTACTTGACTAGCTCGTTAATCAAAGATGGTTATGTTTCCTAACCATGGACAAAGAGTTGTTATTTGATTAATGGGATCACATAATTAGATGAATGATCTGATTGACATGACCCATTCCATTAGCTTAGCACCCGATCGTTTAGTATGTTGCTATTGCTTTCTTCATGACTTATACATGTTCCTATGACTATGAGATTATGCAACTCCCGTTTGCCGGAGGAACACTTTGTGTGCTACCAAACGTCACAACGTAACTGGGTGATTATAAAGGAGCTCTACAGGTGTCTCCAAAGGTACATGTTGGGTTGGCGTATTTCGAGATTAGGATTTGTCACTCCGATTGCCGGAGAGGTATCTCTGGGCCCTCTCGGTAATGCACATCACTTAAGCCTTGCAAGCATTGCAACTAATGAGTTAGTTGCAGGATGATGTATTACGGAACGAGTAAAGAGACTTGCCGGTAACGAGATTGAACTAGGTATTGAGATATCAACGATCGAATCTCGGGAAAGTAACATACCGATGACAAAGGGAACAACGTATGTTGTTATGCGGTCTGACCGATAAAGATCTTCGTAGAATATGTAGAAGCCAATATGGGCATCCAGGTCCCGCTATTGGTTATTGACCGGAGACGTGTCTCGGTCATGTCTACATTGTTCTCGAACCGTAGGGTCCGCACGCTTAAGGTTTCGATGACAGTTATATTATGAGTTTATGAGTTTTGATGTACCAAAGGAGTTCGGAGTTCCGGATGAGATCGGGGACAGGACGAGGTGTCTCGAAATGGTTGAGACGTAAAGATCGATATATTGGACGACTATATTCGGACATCGGAAAGGTTCCGAGTGATTCGGGTATTTTTCGGAGTACCGGGTAGTTACGGGAGAAGCAATGGGCCTTGATGGGCTTTAGTGGGAAGAGGAGAAAGGGCCAAGGGGCTGCT
The DNA here is from genome assembly GCF_018294505.1 of Triticum aestivum. Taxonomy (NCBI): domain Eukaryota; kingdom Viridiplantae; phylum Streptophyta; class Magnoliopsida; order Poales; family Poaceae; genus Triticum; species Triticum aestivum. The sequence goes on from NC_057812.1 coordinate 671,881,401, forward strand.
GCGCCCCCCCTCCCCTCTAGTCCGAATTGGACTAGGGAAAAGGGGGCCGGCCACCTTTCCTTCTCCTCCACTTCCTTCTCCCTTCCTCCCCTCTTGGTGGACTCCTACTAGGACTTGGAGTCCTAGTAGGACTCCACATCCTGGCCGCACCAAGCCTTGGCCGGCCTCCTCCTCCTCCATCCTTTATATACTGAGGCAAGGGGCACCCCATAGACACACAAGTTGATCCTCGTGATCGTTCCTTAGCCGTGTGCGGTGCCCCCCTCCATCATATTCCACCTCGGTCATATCATTGCAGCGCTTAGGCGAAGCCCTGCGCCGGTAGAACATCATCATCGTCATCACGCCGTCGTGCTGATAGAACTCTTCCCCGAGGCTTTGCTGGATCGGAGCCCGGGGATCGTCATCGAGCTGTACGTGTGCTAAGAACTCGGAGGTGCCGGAGTAACGGTGCTTGGATCGGTCGGATTGGGAAGACGTACGACTACTTCCTCTACGTTGTGTCAAACGCTTCCGTTGTCGATCTACAAGGGTACGTAGATCATACTCTCCCCTCTCGTTGCTATGCATCACCATGATCTTGCGTGTGTGTAGGAATTTTTTTGAAATTACTACGTTCCCCAACAGTGGCATCCGGGCCTAGGTTTTATATGTTGATGTTATATGCACGAGTAGAACACAAGTGAGTTGTGGGCGATATAAGTCATACTGCTTACCAGCATGTCATACTTTGGTTCGGCGGTATTGTTGGACGAAGCGGCCCAGACCAACATTACGCGTACGCTTACACGAGACCGGTTCTCCCGACGTGCTTTGCACAGAGGTGGCTTGCGGGTGACAGTTTCTCCAACTTTAGTTGAACCGAGTGTGGCTACGCCCGGTCCTTGCGAAGGTTAAAACAGCACCAACTTGACAAACTATCGTTGTGGTTTTGATGCGTAGGTAAGATTGGTTCTTACTTAAGCCCGTAGCAGCCACGTAAAACTTGCAACAACAAAGTAGAGGACGTCTAACTTGTTTTTGTAGGGCATGTTGTGATGTGATATGGTCAAGACATGATTTTATTGTATGAGATGATCATGTTTTGTAACCGAGTTATCGGCAACTGCAGGAGCCATATGGTTGTCGCTTTATTGTATGCAATGCAATCGCGTTGTAATGCTTTACTTTATCACTAAGCGGTAGCGATAGTCGTGGAAGCATAAGATTGGCGAGACGACAATGATGCTACGATGGAGATCAAGGTGTCGCGCCGGTGACGATGGTGATCATGACGGTGCTTCGGAGATGGAGATCACAGGAACAAGATGATGATGGCCATATCATATCACTTATATTGATTGCATGTGATGTTTATCTTTTATGCATCTTATCATGCTTAGATTGACGGTAGCACTATAAGATGATCTCTCACTAAATTATCAAGAACTGTTCTCCCTGAGTATGCATCGTTGCGAAAGTTCTTCGTGCTGAGACACCACGTGATGATCGGGTGTGATAGGCTCTACGTTCAAATACAACGGGTGCAAAACAGTTGCACACGCGGAATACTCAGGTTATACTTGACGAGCCAAGCATATACAGATATGGCCTTGGAACACGGAGACCGAAAGGTCGAGCGTGAATCATATAGTAGATATGATCAACATAGTGATGTTCACCAATGAAACTACTCCATCTCACGTGATGATCGGACATGGTTTAGTTAATTTGGATCACGTAATCACTTAGAGGATTAGAGGGATTTCTATCTAAGTGGGAGTTCTTAAGTAATATGATTAATTGAACTTAAATTTATCATGAACTTAGTCCTGGTAGTATTTTGCAAATTATGTTGTAGATCAATAGCTCGCGTTGTTGCTTCCCTGTGTTTATTTTGATATGTTCCTAGAGAAAATTGTGTTCAAAGATGTTAGTAGCAATGATGCGGATTGGATCCGTGATCTGAGGTTTATCCTCATTGCTGCATAGAAGAATTATGTCCTTGATGCACCGCTAGGTGATGGGCCTATTGCAGGAGTAGATGCAGACGTTATGAACGTTTGGCTAGCTCAATATGATGACTACTTGATAGTTTAGTGCACCATGCTTAATGGCTTAGAATCGGGACTTCAAAGACGTTTTGAATGTCATGGAGCATATGAGATGTTCCAGGAGTTGAAGTTAATATTTTAAGCAAATACCCGAGTTGAGAGATATGAAGTCTCTAACAAGTTCTATAGCTAAAAGATGGAGGAGAATCGCTCAACTAGTGAGCATGTGCCCAGATTGTCTGAGTACTACAATCGCTTGAATCAAGTGGGAGTTAATCTTCCAGATAAGATAGTGATTGACAGAATTCTCTAGTCACCATCACCAAGTTAGTAGAACTTCGTGATGAACTATGATATGCAAGGGATAACGAAAACGATTCCCAAGCTCTTCGTAATGCGGAAATTGACGAAGGTAGAAATCGAGAAAAACATCAAGTATTGATGGTAGATATGACCACTAGTTTCAAGAAAAGGGCAGATGGAAGAAGGGGAACTTCAAGAAGAACAGCAAGCAAGTTGCTGCTCAAGTGAACAAGCCCAAGTCTGATCCTAAGCCTGAGACTAAGTGCTTCTACTGCAAAGGGACTGGTCATTGGAAGCAGAACTACCCCAAGTGCTTGGCGGATAAAAAGGATGGCAAAGTGAACATAAGTATATTTGATATACATGTTATTGATGTGTGCTTTACTAGTGTTTATAGCAACCCCTCGGTATTTGATACTAGTTCAGTTGCTAAGATTAGTAACTCGAAACAGGAGTTGCAGAATAAACAGAGACTAGTTAAGGGTGAAGTGACGATGTGTGTTGGAAGTGGTTCCAAGATTGATATGATCATCATCGCACACTCCCTATAATTTCGGGATTAGTGTTGAACCTAAATAAGTGTTATTTGGTGTTTGCGTTCAGCATGAATATGATTTGATCATGTTTATTGTAATACGGTTATTCATTTAAGTAAGAGAATAAATTGTTGTTCTGTTTACATGAATAAAACCTTATATGGTTACACACCCAATAAAAATAGTTCGTTGGATCTCGATCGTAGTGATGCACATAATCATAATATTGAAACCAAAAGATGCAAAGTTAATAATGATAGTGCAACTTATTTGTGGCACTGCCGTTTAGGTCATATTGGTGTAAAGCGCATGAAGAAACTCCATGCTGATGGGCTTTTGGAATCACTTGATTATGAATCAGTTGATGCTTGCGAACCATGCCTCATGGGCAAGATGACTAAGACTCCGTTCTTCGGAACAATGGAGCGAGCAACAGATTTGTTGGAAATCATACATACTGATGTATGTGGTCCGATGAATATTGAGGCTCGCGACAGGTATCATTATTTTCTGATCTTCACAGATGATTTGAGCAGATATGAGTATATCTACTTGATGAAACATAAGTCTAAAACATTTGAAAAGTTCAAAGAATTTCAGAGTGAAGTGAAAAATCATCGTAACAAGAAAATAGAGTTTCTACGATCTGATCGTAGAGAAGAGTATTTGAGTTACGAGTTTGGCCTTCAGTTAAAAACAATGTGAAATAGTTTCACTACTCACGCCACTTGGAACACCACAATGTAATGGTGTGTCCGAACATCATAACCGTACTTTATTAGATATGGTGCGATCTATGATGTCTCTTTCCGATCTACCACTATCGTTTTGGGGTTATGCATTAGAGACAGCAGCATTCACGTTATATAGGGCACCATCTAAATCCGTTGAGACGACACCGTATGAATTATGGTTTGGCAAGAAACCTAAGCTGTCGTTTCTTAAAGTTTGAGATTGCAATGCTTATGTGAAAAAGTTTCAACCTGATAAGCTCAAACCCAAATCGGAGAAATGTGTCTTCATAGGATATCCAAAGGAAACTATTGGATACACCTTCTATCACAGATCCGAAGGCAAGACTTTTGTTGCTAAATTCGGAAACTTTCTAGAGAAGGAGTTTCTCTCGAAAGAAGTGAGTGGGAGGAAAGTAGAAAACTTGATAAGGTAATTGTACCTTCTCCCTTATGGGAAAGTAGTTCATCACAGAAATCTGTTCTTGTGACTACTACACCAATTAGTGAGGAAGCTAATGATGATGATCATGTAACTTCAGATCAAGTTACTACCGAATCTCGTAGGTAAACCAGAGTAAGATCCGCACCAGAGTGGTACGGTAATCCTGTTCTGGAAGTCATGTTACTAGACCATGACGAACTTGCGAACTATGAAGAAGCGATGGTGAGCCCAGATTCCGCAAAATGGCTTGAAGCCATGAAATCTGAGATGGGATCCATGTATGAGAACAAAGTATGGACTTTGGTTGACTTGACCACTGGTCGGCAAGCAATTGAGAATAAATGGATCTTCAAGAGGAAGACGGACGCTGATAGTAGCGTTACTATCTACAAAGCTAGAATTGTCGCAAAAGGTTTTCGACAAGTTCAAGGTGTTGACTACGATGAGAGATTCTCACTCGTATCTATGCTTAAGTCTGTCCGAATCATGTTAGCAATTGCCGCATTTTATGAAATCTGGCAAATGGATAAACAAAACTGAATTTCTTAATGGATTTATTAAAGAAGACTTGTATACGATGCAACTAGAAGGTTTTGTCAATCCGAAAGGTGCTAACAAAATGTGCAAGCTCCAGCGATCCATCTATGGACTGGTGCAAGCATCTCGGAGTTGGAATATACGCTTTGATGAGTTGATCAAAGCATATAGTTTTATACAGACTTGCGGTGAAGCCTGTGAGTGGGAGCACTACAACATTTCTGATAAGTAGATGTGTATGACATATTGTTGATCGGAAATAATGTAGAATTATTCTGCAAAGCATAAAGGAGTGTTTGAAAGGATTTTTTCAAAGAAAACCTCGGTGAAGCTACTTACATATTGAGCATCAAGATCTATAGAGATAGATCAAGACGCTTGATAAGTTTTTTCAATGAGTACATACCTTGACAATATTTTGAAGTAGTTCAAAATGGAACAATCAAAGAAAGAATTCTTGCCTGTGTTACAAGGTGTGAAGTTGAGTAAGACTCAAAGCCCGACCACGGCAAAAAATAGAATGAGAATGAAAGTCATTCCCTATGCCTTGGCCATAGGTTCTATAAAGTATGCCATGCTGTGTACCATACCTATTGTATACCCTACACTAGTTTTGGCAAGGGAGTACAATAGTGATCTAAGAGTAGATCAGTGGACAGCGGTCAAAATTATCCTGAGTGGAATAAGGATATGTTTCTCGATTATGGAGGTGACAAAAGGTTCGTCGTAAAAGGGTTACGTCGATACAAGTTTTGGCACTGATCCGGATGACTCTTAGTCTTCATCTGGATACATATTGAAAGTGGGAGCAATTAGCTAGAGTAGCTCCGTGCAGAGCATTGTAGACCTAGAATTTTGCAAAATACATACGGATCTGAATTTGGCAGGCCCATTGACTAAATTTCTCTCACAAGCAAAACATGATCACTCTTTGGGTGTTAATCACATAGCAATGTGAACTAGATTATTGAATCTAGTAAACCTTTTGGGTGTTAGTCACATGGAGATGTGAACCAATCACATAAAGATGTGAACTATTGGTGTTAATCACATAGCGATGTGAACTAGATTATTGACTCTAGTGCAAGTGGGAGACTGAAGGAAATATGCCCTAGAGGCAATAAAAAAGTTATTATTTATTTCCTTATTTCATGATAAATGTTTATTATTCATGCTAGAATTGTATTAACCGGAAACATAATACATGTGTGAATACATAGACAAACAGAGTGTCACTAGTATGCCTCTACTTGACTAGCTCGTTAATCAAAGATGGTTATGTTTCCTAACCATGGACAAAGAGTTGTTATTTGATTAATGGGATCACATCATTAGATGAATGATCTGATTGACATGACCCATTCCATTAGCTTAGCACCCGATCGTTTAGTATGTTGTTATTGCTTTCTTCATGACTTATACATGTTCCTATGACTATGAGATTATGCAACTCCCGTTTGCCGGAGGAACACTTTGTGTGCTACCAAACGTCACAACGTAACTGGGTGATTATAAAGGAGCTCTACAGGTGTCTCCAAAGGTACATGTTGGGTTGGCGTATTTCGAGATTAGGATTTGTCACTCCGATTGCCGGAGAGGTATCTCTGGGCCCTCTCGGTAATGCACATCACTTAAGCTTTGCAAGCATTGCAACTAATGAGTTAGTTGCAGGATGATGTATTACGGAACAAGTAAAGAGACTTGCCGGTAACGAGATTGAACTAGGTATTGAGATACCGACGATCGAATCTCGGGCAAGTAACATACCGATGACAAAGGGAACAACGTATGTTGTTATGCGGTCTGACCGATAAAGATCTTCGTAGAATATGTAGGAGCCAATATGGGCATCCAGGTCCCGCTATTGGTTATTGACCGGAGACGTGTCTCGGTCATGTCTACATTGTTCTCGAACTGTAGAGTCCGCACGCTTAAGGTTTCGATGACAGTTATATTATGAGTTTATGAGTTTTGATGTACCGAAGGAGTTCGGAGTCCCGGAGGAGATCGGGGACATGACGAGGAGTCTCGAAATGGTCGAGACGTAAAGATCGATATATTGGACGACTATATTCGGACATCGGAAAGGCTCCGAGTGATTCGGGTATTTTTCGGAGTACCGGGTAGTTACGGGAGAAGCAATGGACCTTGATGGGCTTTAGTGGGAAGAGGAGAAAGGGACAAGGGGCTGCTGCACCCCCCCCCTCCCCTCTAGTCCAAATTGGACTAGGGAAAAGGGGGCCAGCCACCTTTCCTTCTCCTCCACTTCCTTCTCCCTTCCTCCCCTCTTGGTGGACTCCTACTAGGACTTGGAGTCCTAGTAGGACTCCACATCCTGGCCGCACCAAGCCTTGGCTGGCCTCCTCCTCCTCCATCCTTTATATACTGAGGCAAGGGGCACCCCATAGACACACAAGTTGATCCTCGTGATCGTTCCTTAGCCATGTGCGGTGCCCCCCTCCACCATATTCCACCTCGGTCATATCGTTGCAGCGCTTAGGCGAAGCCCTGCGCCGGTAGAACATCATCATCGTCACCACGCCGTCGTGCTGACAGAACTCTTCCCCGATGCTTTGCTGGATCGGAGCTCGGGGATCGTCATCGATTTGTACGTGTGCTAAGAACTCGGAGGTGCCGGAGTAACGGTGCTTGGATCGGTCGAATCGGGAAGACGTACGACTACTTCCTCTACGTTGTGTCAAACGCTTCCATTGTCGATCTACAAGGGTACGTAGATCATACTCTCCCCTCTCGTTGCTATGCATCACTATGATCTTGCGTGTGCGTAGGAAATTTTTTGAAATTACTACGTTCCCCAACAGTTACTTCGACCACTTTCTCGTACGACGACGTAACCAGATGAATTACTAATTGTAGCGCATAAATTATGTTTCATTAGCATAAGTAGCGCATAACCAGGCATGAATGTCCCATCATTCTCACGGTTTATTCTCTTCAACTATTTTTGCGCTCACTTGCCCATAAATTTTATTAATTAGAGCAAAACCAGCATATTCTCTTTTATTAGCACGTGCCCACAATTTTTTGCCACTATAGCCAACCAGCATGGCACGTGCAAGTTATCTCTAGCATATTGTCTTTTATTGGCAAGTTCCCTCGTTCTGCTCATAATTCTCGAAACAACCTCCTTATTCTCACATAACTTCCTTATTTCTAGACAACTTATGGACATATAAAAACTGGTGTTATTTAGTATAAAATTTCAAGATGAGACTGTTCCTATCGTAATTGCAAGCTAGCTGAGTTGGTTTTATCCGTGGGCACAATAGGGAAGGTCCATAGTTCAATCCCCTTGCGCCCCTCTTTTTTTTCTCGTCCGTCCGACAGAAAAAAAAAATGTGTGGTAGGTCCAGTTTGGCCCACCTGGGGGAAAACCGAAAAAATTGGGGAGCTAAGTGTGGAATGGACGAAACAAAATTTATACACATATTTTTTTCTTAGGGCAGCCGTGTCGGAGCTACTATATGACGCTAGTTGCGTCAAATAGCGCGTGGGACGCACAACAGTTCGTGTCTGGGCCAGCCCACTGGCAGGCACCGAAATAACCTGTATTTGCAAGGCACGAGCTATAATCCAAAAAACGACGTGTGGAACACTGAAACACATGACCTTAAAGACCAGACCACGTGCCGCTAGCCACGACAACAAACGCCTGCTACTAACCAATGGCCAGTGTGAATATTCAAGAACATATTGCAACGTCGGATATAAAATACTTTTTTATTTTTTTTAATATGAATTGCCGAATATTCTTTGAAACATGAGCATTTTTTGAAATTACGAACAATGTTTTTTTAAAAAGCATGCTTTTTTTAAATAATATCATTTTTTGAACACAAAAACCTTCTATCAAAACTCTAACATTTTTTATTTGTGGCCGGCTTTTGAAAACTGAACATGTTTTCAATATTCAGAACAAAATGTGTTCTTAAACTCAGACATTATTTTGAATTTCTGAACATTTTACTAAAAGAAGAATATATTTCATTTTTAGAATATTTTTTAAAATACATTTTTTTTAAATCACACACTATTTTGGAATATTTCTTAGTTTGAAAAAAAATCGGAACGAGAAAATGAATTAATGTTCCAAATATTTTTGAAAACGTGAACACAATATCCTAATTCAAATATTTTTCGAAACTTTTACAAAAATTAAGATTCTGAACTTTTTTGAAAATTTTGACTTACGAAATAAGGTAAAAATAAAAATAAATTTGGACGGAAAAACAAAACGGGCCAGCCCAGTCTTGGGCGCCCCGTGCGAACTCAAACTATCTACTGCCCAGGGCGAGAAATAGGCTTTTTGAAGCTACATGGGCAGGCAAATAAGTGGGCTGGATTGATTGGGCCATCATGTGCGGGCCGAGTACAAAATTCTTGATTGCTAAAATACAGATGGACGCACAAAAATTTAGTACCACCTCGGATAGAAAAATAAATTTTGACGGTGAACGGATGAAAAAATCGGTGAAACTCACCTTGCTTTATTAGTAGGTATAGATATAGATATAGATACCTGTTAATGTGACACGCCTTCCTGTTTTTAGTACATAGTATATCTGTCTATTAAGCATGTCCTTACATAAAACTATTGTTTTTTGTATCCCGCATCAATCAATATGACGAGACACCTTTAGTATATGCAGTGTGATATTAGTTGCATCTTTCATATGATTTATAGCATGTGATGCTTCTAATTTGTTGAAATGCCATTTATGATGGGACGCAATTAACTTGGCAGATTCATATTGGTTGCACCTTTCATGTGGTGTCTATATATCTTGCATTGCTTCTTATTTGTTGAAATGGTTTCTGGTTAGTTTACACAAACAGTTGTGAATATGCCATGTCGTCCTGTTTTTCGTATTATTTGCCTTACATCAAAGTAGTGATTGTCAGTATCATGCACGAATGAGTTCTGAAGAGTGAATTTTATTGCTTTTTCTTGTCGGTTTTACTTGACAATTCAAAATCAATAAAGCGGAAGGAAGTTAGCAAGGCAGCGGATAAAGGTGCTCCTTCCAAACTAAGGGCCTCTACAGATTCTACTCCTCCATCCCCCAAGATGATTTTCAAGACAACACATGCATAGACACTCAACGTAGCTGTGTTGATGATGAGCCCGTCTCCCCTAGTGCACCATCACAGGTGCTCCCTCTAACTTGGCACTGTTATATGTGGTTGCATATTATGTATGATGTCTAGCTTGTATTGCTTCTAATTTTGTTGAATTCCACCTTCTTACTTTACACATTATACTTGTGAATAAGACACGTGTTCCTGTTTCTAAAATATACAATATATGTCTATCACACCATGTTCTTACATCAAAGTACTACTATTGTGTAACCTGCAACAATCACTTATCATAAGACACGTTTGACTTGGGAGTGTGATATAGGTTACATCTCGCATTATTTTCTAGCTTGTACTACTTCTAATTTGTTGAAATGACACTTATGACGAGACAGTTTTAACTTGGTAGAGTGATATTCATTGCATCCTTCATATGGTGTCTAGCTTTCATTGCTTCTAATTTGTTAAAATGCCTTCTCCTTAGTTTACACATCATAAGTTGTGAATATGCAATGTTGTGAATATGCAATGGCACTAATGACGAGAGACCTTTAACTTGGAAGTGTGATGTTGTTTGCATCTTGCATACTGCTTCACATTTGTTTAAACGTCATTTATGATGAGACACTGTTAACTTGGTAGAGCGATATTTGTAGCATCTTTCATATGGTGTCTACCTTCCATTGCATTGCTTCTAATTTAGTTAAATGTCTTCTGCTTAGTTTACACATATAGTTCTGGTTATCTCATGCCGTCCTGTTTTTCGTACATATTACATCCTCCTATCATGTGGTTGTCTAACATCAAAGTTCAGTTCGTCTGCATCACGCATCAATTTGTTCTGAAGAACTAAATTGTTATTCGTTTTTCTTGTCGGCTTGACTTAACATGGCACAGAGAAAGAGGAAGCAACACACAATGACAGGGAAAGGGAAGCGGAAGAATCCTGCAGATTCTGCTGGTACAGATGGTGCAATAGAAGGTCAAAGTCCAGTGAAAAATTATACAAACAGGGTATCCCATGCTACACGAGCTGCAGAACAAGCCAAACAGAAACAAATAGCTGCCACCAAACCAGCAGGGATAGCCCTACTTGTTGCAACACCTTCCACAGTACCACCAGCAACACGATTTACTTGTTGGTCAACTCAGCTAGCAGCACGTTCCCAAGCTCCCTTGCCACCTAACACTACTTCCGAAGCACTCTTGACACAAGATGAGTTGGCAAGATCAGATGAAATTTTTGAGCTTCAACGGCAAGAAGGTAGTTGCTGGAGTCAAGTTACAGCTGCGCGCTTCTTTATATGTAGTCTCACAGTTTGATGTACACTAACACTTCCTATGCTCGTTGTTGGACTAGCACCTAGGCGCAAGAGGAAACAAACATCAGGGATAATGCTCGATAGGTTAACTAAATCTAGAGGAGGAAGAATGGAGATCCATTTTGAGGCAAGTTTAAAAAGGCTACGTGATGCTACAGAGTCAGCCAAGTTAGTATCAGAGGCAGCGGTTGCCGATAGGTGTCATGTACGTATCCTCCCAACATGGATTCAGTACAGGAATGACAAAGAAGAAACCTAGTTCAACACCTTCCTCAACCATTTATCTGTAAGTATGGTTATGTATGGAAACTAGTAATATCGTCTTGCTCTGTCCCATACTTTCTAGGTTGCTGATAATGAGACTCCCATAATTTTCAATGGATGAGGTTCAAGTTGGATAGCCAAGATGATGCAACCAGGCAAGCTTGCACCCATGTTTCAAGTCTGCTCTGCGACAGTATCGGTATAACTTGAGGAAAACTCACTTTGAAGGCAAGGCTAATAGTGAACTTGCCCAAACATCTCCAGTGGAAAATATATCGGATGAAGACTGGAGAGGGCTTGTTAAACACCGGTCTGATCCGAAGTATCAAGTACATTATATATATATATATATGATTAAATCACATGTTGAAGTCCTATTTACGCATGTGCCACACAAATCTATCTTCTTGTAGGTGAATTATTCAAAGAACAAGTCCAACCGTACGAAAGTGAAATTCCAACAGATGACAGGATCTCGTAGCTATATTGCACACCGTGAGGCTCTTGTAATTAGCTGTTGTTTCACTCTTTTCATTGTACCAAATTATCATATCTATATTGAATTGTTCCACATGCAGCGAAAAGCCCGCAAGGACCAAAAAGTACCCGAACCAAATGATGTGGAAATCTTCAAGGACTGTCACACCAGCAAGAAGAAGGGCATGACTACACCAGTCAAAGCCGTTGTTGTAAGTCCTTAATCCTCATGCCTTTTAACTAGTACTTACTCTGACTCATGACTTGAACTGCATATTTTGCAGCCAATGTCTATTACTCTTTCAATTTTATACACAATTGTCTTAGCGTATCATTGCACCTTACAAGGTTTAAAAGAGAGGAGTGATGTTCCTTTGATCTTGACCTGTAATCTAGTTCCGTGCTGGACTTTCCCACACAACGTTACAATTGCATGTTTGTCTGTTCTTAGTTGTTTTGTGATATGAATGATGTCATACTATGTTTACTGTATTATAAACTTTGTCTCTTTATCCTTAGTTGTCACTACAATGTGAAGAAATAGACAATGCATTAGCCATGGTACATGGTCATATGTTTGGAACCTGGTTTTATTATGTATTTTGCAGTAAAATACAACTAATATTTTACATGGGTTCACCGGAATAAGTTTTGTATATAGACCAAAGCTATTTTGTTTGGTTTTGCTGCCTCCTTAATATCTTCAGTTCTGGTACTACTAATGTAAAAACTCAACTTTTTAGCAAGCTATGGAAAAAATGGTGGAACCGCCACCTTCTGAAGGTGGCGAGGCAACTATAACCATAATGTCAGCTCTTGCTGCAGTGGGTCAGTACCTGTCCACTAACAGTGTCAAAAGCATGTTCCTGCGTAATACTGGGTTGGTTGTTAAGGCAATCTCGTCCAAACTGCCTCATGATCAAGATATGCAAGCTCAAAACAATGTTATATCTGCGCTCCAGACACAAGTCCATTCCCTAATAGAGACCCTTTGTGAAACAAGGACAGACACTGTTCGATGTCGTCAAGATATGCATGGTTTTGAAACCAGACTATCCAACATTTGCTATGTTGTTCGGGAGCCTAGGAGAAATGAAGGTGAAGGTTATGGTGCTCCATCGGACAATACAGCATGAAAACGTAACAGTCAGGTCAAATGAACTGAGCTTCTGAACTTTTGGTGGTGCATTTATCTGCCAGACTGTTAACTTTTATGCCAACCTTCCTTTTGTTTTATAGTTGTAATTTGTTTTGTTGCGATACAAAATTTGTTCTTAATGTGCAGCCACTGCCTAAAGAAAACAGCAAGCCATTTTTGTATAGTGTAGGGTGTTCCCTATATTTGCACTCGTGGCGATCTTTGATGCCAAGTGGATGTAATCTGTGCAATTGCCTTAATAGCCTAGCGTTAGTTTTGGGCTTATTTATTTCCTAGTCTTCTTTTTCCCTGGTTTGCTAGTGGCTGCAACAACCATGGGCTATATACGGACCGTGGTAACCTTGACCCTGCTACGGGCCGTAGGATCCATGGGCCTCCTACGGGCCGTCGATAAATGGGCCTCCAACAGGGCCTTAGAATCGATGGGCCTCGGGCCGGCGGATAAATGGGTCTACATGGGTCATAAACGGGCGTAATGGGAATCGGCCCAGCATGGTAGCGGGCCGTTAACAGGCCGGAGGACAGCAAAGGCTTAATTCTGTCACACGCATAATAGGTCGTTAATGGGCCAGAATATCGGACGAGCTGGAAACAGGGCAATGGGTTAAAAGGCCAGAAACGGGCCAACTCTTGCCATGGGCCGAATTTGGCCCATTAGGGGAACATCTCAGTAACTGGCTGGAAGTAATCGAGGGACGGAAAGGAGCCCAAGAATGTATGGGCTGTCAGTAGGCTGAAAGCTAACACGGGCTGGAAATGGCCCATGTGAATCATGGGCCATTAACGAGTACAAAGAAATTTACTGTTCATTATGGGCTAGAGTCACCATGGGCCTCTAAAGGGCCTAAAGATACAAAGGCCCCATATGGCCCAAAAGACGTCGTGGGCCATACATGGGTCAAAAGTGAAATGGGCTGGTGTTATATTCGACGGCCCACATGACATTGTTGGGCCGATTTTGGGTAGGCCCTAACAGGCCGTGAGTTACCGGGCCGTAAAATGGGCTATTTGCGAAGAGACCGTTAACATGCTTTTCATGGGCCAGCCCGCTAACTTTTGACCAAGTCAAACAGGCCAGCCTTTGTAAGCTAAATGGGCCACTGGTGGGCCATCGCACGTGTCGACATATCATAGGAGCCTATCTGACCCACTGACGAGCTGACACGTGTTTCCTCCGGCCAATCAGAATTTTACACGTGGAAACTTCCCATTGGTCCGAGCTGTTAACGGGTTATCGGAACCAAAACCGGACCCGATAGCTTAACGGCGACCCGTTACGGTGGATGCCACGTGTCGGTCACCCTTGACGAAAGCGCTTCTGTGACACGCGATTTATCGTCATGGGAGTGGACACTTCCATGATGATAATTTTGGTAATGTCATGGAAGACTTCTATGACAACACATGTATGACTATCTTGATTCTGTCATAAAATCGTCATGGATGTACATGCATGATAGAAAACGTGACCTACTGTGACAAACACGTATCATCACGGAAGTGTATTTTTTTGCAGTGTCAATCCAGTAGGAGACAACGCGCAATCCACCGAATACCTGCACAAATAAACACTAACTTGCACCCAACGCGATAAATGGGTTGTCAATCCCTTCACGGTTATTTGCAACGTGAGATCTGATAGAGATGGATAAATGGCAAAGTAATGTTCTGGTACTTTTGGGTTTATGGACGGAAAGTAAAAGATTGCAAAGAAAGTAATAGGAAATTAAAAGTGTAGATCGGAAACTTATATGATAGAAAATAGACCTGGGGGCCATAGGTTTCACTAGAGGCTTCTCTCGAGAAAGGAATTATTACGGTGGGTGAAAAAAATTCAGCCGAGCAATTGATAGAAAAGCGCAAAGTTATGACGATATCTAAGGCAGTGATCATGAACATAGGCATCACGTCCGTGTCAAGTAGACCGAAACGATTTTGCATCTACTGTTGGAAATATGCCCTAGAGGCAATAATAAAAGTATTATTATATTTCATTGTTCATGATAATTGTCTTTTATTCATGCTATAACTGTATTATCCGGAAATCGTAATACACGTGTGAATACTTAGACCACACTATGTCCCTGGTAAGCCTCTAGTTGACCAGCTTGTTGTGATCAACAGATAGTCATGGTTTCCTGACTATGGACATTGGATGTCGTTGATAACGGGATCACATCATTAGGAGAATGATGTGATGGACAAGACCCAATCCTAAGCATAGCATAAAAGATCGTGTAGTTCGTTTTGCTAGAGCTTTTCAAGTGTCAAGTATCTCTTCCTTCGACCATGAGATCGTGTAACTCTCGAATACCGTAAGAGTGCCTTGGGTGTATCAAACGTCACAACGTAACTGGGTGACTATAAAGGTGCATTACAGGTAACTCCGAAAGTAGCTGTTGGGTTGACACGGATCGAGACTGGGATTTGTCACTCCGTATGACGGAGAGGTATCTCTGGGCCCACTCGGTAATGCATCATCATATTGAGCTCAATGTGACCAAGGTGTTGGACACGGGATCATGCATTACGGTACGAGTAAAGTGACTTGCCGGTAACGAGACTGAACAAGGTATTGGGATACCGTCGATCGAGTCTCGGGCAAGTAACGTACCGATTGACAAAGGGAATTGCATACAGGGTTTGATCGAATCCTCGACATAGTGGTTCATCCGATGACAACATCGAGGAGCATGTGGGAGCCATCATGGGTATCCAGATCCCGCTGATGGTTATTGACTGAGAGCGTCTCGGTCATGTCTGCATGTCTCCCGAACCCGTAGGGTCTACACACTTAAGGTTCGGTGACGCTAGGGTTATGAAGATATGTATATGCAGAAACCCGAATGTTGTTCGGAGTCCCGGATGAGATCCCGGACGTCACGAGGAGTTCCGGAATGGTCCGAAGGTAAAGAATTATATATAGGAAGTGCTATTTCGGGCATCGGGACAAGTTTCGGGGTTATCGGTATTGTACCGGGACCACCGGAAGGGTCCCGGGGGTCCACCGGGTGGGGCCACCTGTCCCGGGGGGCCACATGGGCTGTAGGGGGTGCGCCTTGGCCATCATGGGCCAAGGGCACCAGCCCCTATAGGCCCATGCGCCTAGGGTTTCCCCCTAGGAGGAGTCCTAGTGGTGGAAGGCACCCCTAGGTGCCTTGGGGGGGAGGGAAACCTCCCCTAGGCCGCCGCCCCCCCTAGTAGATCTCATCTACTAGGGCCGGCGCCCCCCTGGCACCCCTATATATAGTGGGGGAGAGGAGGGACTTCATACACCAGCCCCTGGCGCCTCCACCTCCCCCGTTACGTCTCTCCCTCGTAGTCTCGGCGAAGCCCTGCTGCTGTGACGCCCTGCATCCACCACCACACCGTCGTGCTGCTGGATCTTCATCAACCTCTCCTTCCCCCTTGCTGGATCAAGAAGGAGGAGACGTCTCCCGTCCCGTACGTGTGTTGAACGCGGAGGTGCCGTCCGTTCGGCGCTGGTCATCGGTGATTTGGATCACGTCGAGTACGACTACATCATCACCTTGCAAGCTTCCGCACGCGATCTACAAGTGGTATGTAGATGCAAACTCTCTCCCTAGACTCGTTGCTTAGATGAACTCATAGATGGATCTTGGTGAAACCGTAGGAAAATTTTTAATTTTCTGCAACGTTCCCCAACAGTGGCATCATGAGCTAGGTCTATGCGTAGTTCTCTTTGCACGAGTAGAACACAACTTTGTTGTGGGCGTGGATTTTGTCATCTTACTTGCCTCTACTAGTCTTTTCTTGCTCAACAGTATTGTGGGATGAAGCGGCCCGGACCAACCTTACACGTACACTTACGTGAGACCGGTTCCACCGACTGACATGCACAAGTTGCATAAGGTGGCTGGCGGGTGTCTGTCTCTCCCACCTTAGTTGGAGCGGAATCGATGAACAGGGCCCTTATGAAGGGTAAATAGAAGTTGACAAAATCACGTTGTGGTGATTCGTAGGTAAGAAAACGTTCTTGCTAGAACCCAATTGCAGCCACGTAAAAGATGCAACAACAATTAGAGGACGTCTAACTTGTTTTTGCAGCGATTGATCATGTGATGTGATATGGCCAGAAGTTGTGATGAATGATGAATTGTGATGTATGAGATCATGTTCTTTGTAATAGGATTCACGACTTGCATGTCGATGAGTATGACAACCGGCAGGAGCCATAGGAGTTGTCATTATTTTTTGTATGACCTGCGTGTCATTGAATAACGTCATGTAAACTACTTTACTTTATTGCTAAACGTTAGTCATAGAAGTAGAAGTAGTCGTTGGAGTGACAACTTCATGAAGACACGATGATGGAGATCATGATGATGGAGATCATGGTGTCAAGCCGATGACAAGATGATCATGGAGCCCCGAAGATGAAGATCAATGGAGCTATATGATATTGGCCATATCATGTCACAACTATATAATTGCATGTGATGTTTATTATGTATTATGCATCTTGTTTACTTAGGACGACGGTAGTAAATAAGATGATCCCTTATAAAATTTCAAGAAGTGTTCTCCCCTAACTGTGCACCGTTGCTACAGTTCGTCGTTTCTAAGCACCACGTGATGATCGGGTGTGATGGATTCTTACGTTCACATACAACGGGTGTAAGACAGTTTTACACAGCGAAAACACTTAGGGTTAACTTGGCGAGCCTAGCATGTGCAGACATGGCCTCGGAACACGGAGACCGAAAGGTCGAACACGAGTCGTATGGAAGATACGATCAACATGAAAATATTCACCGACGATGACTAGTCCGTCTCACGTGATGATCGAACACGGCCTAGTCGACTCGGATCGTGTAACACTTAGATGACTAAAGGGATGTCTAATCTAAGTGGGAGTTCATAATTTGATTAGAACTTTATTATCATGAACTTAGTCTAAAACCTTTGCAAATATGTCTTGTAGATCAATGGCCAACGCTAATGTCAACATGAACTTCAACGCGTTCCTAGAGAAAACCAAGCTGAAAGATGATGGCAGCAACTATACGGACTGGGTCCGGAACCTGAGGATCATCCTCATAGCTGCCAGGAAACAATATGTCCTAGAAGGACCGCTAGGTGACGCTCCCGTCCCAGAGAACCAAGACATTATGAATGCTTGGCAGTCTCGCACTGATGATTACTCCCTCGTTCAGTGCGGCATGCTTTACAGCTTAGAGCCGGGGCTCCAAAAAGCGTTTTGAGCATCACGGAGCATATGAGATGTTCGAAGAGCTGAAACTAGTTTTCCAAGCTCATGCCCGGGTCGAGAGATATGATGTCTCCGACAAGTTCTATAGTTGTAAGATGGAGGAGAACAGTTCTGTCAGTGAGCACATCCTGAAGATGTCTGGGTTGCACAACCGTATGACCCAGCTGAACATTAACCTCCCAGATGAGGCGGTCATTGACAGAATCCTCCAGTCGCTCCCACCAAGCTACAAGAGCTTTGTGATGAACTACAACATGCAGGGAATGGAAAAGACCATTCCTGAAGTGTTCTCGATGCTGAAGTCAGCAGAGGCTGAAATCAAGAAAGAACATCAAGTGTTGATGGTCAATAAGACCACTAAGTTCAAGAAGGGCAAGGGTAAGAAGAACTTCAAGAAGGACGGCAAAGATGTTGCCGCGCCTGGTAAGCCAGTTACCGGGAAGAAGTCAAAGAATGGACCCAAGCCTGAGACTGAGTGCTTTTATTGCAAGGGGAAGGGTCACTGGAAGCGGAACTGCCCCAAATACTTAGCGGATAAGAAGGCCGGCAACACCAAAGGTATATTTGATATACATGTGATTGATGTGTACCTTACCAGTACTCGTAGTAACTCCTGGGTATTTGATACCGGTGCCGTTGCTCATATTTGTAACTCACAGTAGGAGCTGCGGAATAAACGGAGACTGGCGAAGGACGAGGTGATGATGCGCGTCGGGAATGGTTCCAGAGTCGATGTGATCGCCGTCGGCACGCTGCCTCTACATTTACCTACGGGATTAGTTTTGAACCTTAATAATTGTTATTTAGTGCCAAGTTTGAGCATGAACATTGTATCTGGATCTCGTTTAATACGAGATAGCTACTCATTTAAGTCTGAGAATAATGGTTGTTTGATTTATATGAGAGATATGTTTTATGGTCATGCTCCGATGGTCAATGGTTTATTCTTAATGAATCTCGAGCGTAATATTACACATGTTCATAGTGTAGATGCCAAAAGATTTAAAGTTGATAACGATAGTCCCACATACTTGTGGCACTGCCGCCTTGGTCACATTGGTGTCAAGCGCATGAAGAAGCTCCATGCCGATGGACTTTTAGAGTCTCTTGATTATGAATCGTTTGACACGTGCGAACCATGCCTCTTGGGCAAAATGACCAAGACTCCGTTCTCCGGAACAATGGAGCGAGCAACCAACTTGTTGGAAATCATACATACCGATGTGTGCGGTCCAATGAGCGTTGAGGCTCACGGAGGATATCGTTATGTTCTCACTCTCACAGATGACTTGAGTAGATATGGGTATGTCTACTTAATGAAACACAAGTCTGAGACCTTTGAAAAGTTCAAGGAATTTCAGAATGAGGTGGAGAATCAACGTGACCGAAAGATAAAATTCTTACGATCAGATCGTGGAGGAGAATACTTAAGTCACGAATTTGGTACACACTTAAAGAAATGTGGAATCGTTTCACAGCTCACGCCGCCTGGAACACCTCAGCGAAACGGTGTGTCCGAACGTCGTAATCACACTCTATTGGATATGGTGCGGTCTATGATGTCTCTTACCGATTTACCGCTATCATTTTGGGGATACGCTCTAGAGACAGCTACATTCACTTTAAATAGGGCACCGTCAAAATCCGTTGAGACGACACCGTATGAATTATGGTTTGGAAAGAAACCTAAGCTGTCGTTTCTAAAAGTTTGGGGATGCGAAGCTTATGTCAAGAAACTTCAACCTGAAAAGCTCGAACCCAAGTCGGAAAAATGCGTATTCATAGGATACCCTAAGGAAACTGTAGGGTATACCTTCTACTTAAGATCCGAAGGCAAGATCTTTGTTGCCAAGAACGGATGCTTTCTGGAAAAAGAGTTTCTCTCGAAAGAAGTAAGTGGGAGGAAAGTAGAACTCGATGAAGTACTACCTCTCGAGCGGGATAGTGATGCAGCACAGGAAAACGTTCCTGTGATGCCCACACCAACTGAAGAGGAAAACCATGATAATGATCAAGGTACTTCGGATCAAGTTACTGCTGAACTTCGTAGGTCCACAAGGACACGTTCCGCACCAGAGTGGTACGGCAACCCTGTCCTGGAAATCATGTTGTTAGACAACAATGAACCTTCGAACTATGAAGAAGCAATGGCGGGCCCGGATTCCAACAAATGGCTTGAAGCCATGAAATCCAAGATAGAATCCATGTATGAAAACAAAGTATGGACTTTGACAGACTTGCCCGATGATCGGCGAGCGATAGAAAACAAATGGATCTTTAAGAAGAAGACGGACGCGGATGGTAATATTACCATCTATAAAGCTCGACTTGTCGCTAAGGGTTATCGACAGGTTCAAGGGATTGACTACGACGAGACATTCTCTCCCATAGCGAAGCTAAAGTCCGTCCGAATCATGTTAGCAATTGCCGCATACTATGATTATGAGATATGGCAGATGGACGTCAAAACAGCATTCCTTAACGGGCATCTTAAGGAAGAACTGTATATGATGCAGCCGGAAGGTTTTGTCGATCCTCGGAACGCTAACAAAGTATGCAAGCTCCAGCGATCCATTTATGGACTGGTGCAAGCATCTCGGAGTTGGAACATTCGCTTTGATGAGATGATCAAAGCGTTTGGGTTTATGCAGACTTATGGAGAAGCCTGCGTTTACAAGAAAGTGAGTGGGAGCTCTGTAGCATTTCTCATATTATATGTAGATGACATACTCCTGATGGGAAATAATATAGAATTTCTGGACAGCATTAAGGCCTACTTGAATAAGTGTTTTTCAATGAAGGACCTTGGAGAAGCTGCTTATATATTAGGCATCAAGATCTATAGAGATAGATCGAGACGCCTCATAGGTCTTTCACAAAGCACATACCTTGATAAGATTTTGAAGATTCAGAATGGATCAGTCCAAGAAGGGGTTCTTGCCTATGTTACAAGGTATGAGACTGAGCTCAGCTCAGTCACCGACCACGGCAAAAGATAAAGAAGAGATGAGTGTCATCCCCTATGCTTCAGCCATAGGATCTATTATGTATGCCATGCTGTGTACCAGACCCGATGTAAACCTTGCCGTAAGTTTGGTAGCAAGATACCAAAGTAATCCCGGCAAGGAACACTGGACAGCGGTCAAGAATATCCTGAAGTACCTGAAAAGGACAAAGGACATGTTTCTCGTTTATGGAGGAGACGAAGAGCTCGTCGTAAAGGGTTACGTCGACGCTAGCTTCGACTCAGATCTGGATGACTCTAAGTCACAAACCGGATACGTGTATATGTTGAATGGTGGAGCAGTAAGCTGGTGCAGCTGCAAGCAGAGCGTCGTGGCAGGATCTACATGTGAAGCGGAGTACATGGCAGCCTCGGAGGCAGCACATGAAGCGATTTGGGTGAAGGAGTTCATCACCGACCTAGGAGTCATACCCAATGCGTCGGGGCCGATCAAACTCTTCTGTGACAACACTGGAGCTATTGCCCTCGCAAAGGAGCCCAGGTTTCACAAGAAGACCAGGCACATCAAGCCTCGTTTCAACTCCATCCGTGAAAATGTTCAAGATGGAGACATAGAGATTTGCAAAGTGCACACGGATCTGAATGTCGCAGATCCGCTGACTAAACCTCTCTCGCGTGCAAAACATGATCAACACCAGAACTCTATGGGTGTTCGATTCATCACAATGTAACTAGATTGGTGACTCTAGTGCAAGTGGGAGATTGTTGGAAATATGCCCTAGAGGCAATAATAAAAGTATTATTATATTTCATTGTTCATGATAATTGTCTTTTATTCATGCTATAACTGTATTATCCGGAAATCGTAATACACGTGTGAATACTTAGACCACACTATGTCCCTGGTAAGCCTCTAGTTGACCAGCTCGTTGTGATCAACAGATAGTCATGGTTTCCTGACTATGGACATTGGATGTCGTTGATAATGGGATCACATCATTAGAAGAATGATGTGATGGACAAGACCCAATCCTAAGCATAGCATAAAAGATCGTGTAGTTCGTTTTGCTAGAGCTTTGCAAGTGTCAAGTATCTCTTCCTTCGACCATGAGATCGTGTAACTCCCGGATACCGTAAGAGTGCCTTGGGTGTATCAAACGTCACAACGTAACTGGGTGACTATAAAGGTGCATTACAGGTAACTCCGAAAGTAGCTGTTGGGTTGACACGGATCGAGACTGGGATTTGTCACTCCGTATGACGGAGAGGTATCTCTGGGCCCACTCGGTAATGCATCATCATATTGAGCTCAATGTGACCAAGGTGTTGGACACGGGATCATGCATTACGGTACGAGTAAAGTGACTTGCCGGTAATGAGACTGAACAAGGTATTGGGATACCGTCGATCGAGTCTCGGGCAAGTAACGTACCGATTGACAAAGGGAATTGCATACAGGGTTTGATCGAATCCTCGACATAGTGGTTCATCCGATGACAACATCGAGGAGCATGTGGGAGCCATCATGGGTATCCAGATCCCGCTGATGGTTATTGACTGAGAGCGTCTCGGTCATGTCTGCATGTCTCCCGAACCCGTAGGGTCTACACACTTAAGGTTCGGTGACGCTAGGGTTATGAAGATATGTATATGCAGAAACCCGAATGTTGTTCGGAGTCCCGGATGAGATCCCGGACGTCACGAGGAGTTCCGGAATGGTCCGGAGGTAAAGAATTATATATAGGAAGTGCTATTTCAGGCATCGGGACAAGTTTCGGGGTTATCGGTATTGTACCGGGACCACCGGAAGGGTCCCGGGGGTCCACCGGGTGGGGCCACCTGTCCCGGGGGGCCACATGGGCTGTAGGGGGTGCGCCTTGGCCATCATGGGCCAAGGGCACCAGCCCCTATAGGCCCATGCGCCTAGGGTTTCCCCCTAGGAGGAGTCCTAGTGGTGGAAGGCACCCCTAGGTGCCTTGGGGGGGGGAGGGAAACCTCCCCTAGGCCGCCGCCCCCCCTAGTAGATCTCATCTACTAGGGCCGGCGCCCCCCTGGCACCCCTATATATAGTGGGGGAGAGGAGGGACTTCATACACCAGCCCCTGGCGCCTCCACCTCCCCCGTTACGTCTCTCCCTCGTAGTCTCGGCGAAGCCCTGCTGCTGTGACGCCCTGCATCCACCACCACGCCATCGTGCTGCTGGATCTTCATCAACCTCTCCTTCCCCCTTGCTGGATCAAGAAGGAGGAGACGTCTCCCGTCCCGTACGTGTGTTGAACGCGGAGGTGCCGTCCGTTCGGCGCTGGTCATCGGTGATTTGGATCACGTCGAGTACGACTACATCATCACCTTGCAAGCTTCCGCACGCGATCTACAAGTGGTATGTAGATGCAAACTCTCTCCCTAGACTCGTTGCTTAGATGAACTCATAGATGGATCTTGGTGAAACCGTAGGAAAAATTTTAATTTTCTGCAACGTTCCCCAACATCTACTACTATTACTCCACACATAGATCGCTATCCAGCATGCATCTAGAGTATTAAGTTCATAAGAACAGAGTGACGCTTTAAGTAAGATGAAATGATGTAGAGGAATTAGCTCAAGTAATATGATGAAAACCTCATTTTTTATCCTCGATGGCAACAATACAATACGTGTTGGTTCCTCTTATGTCACTAGGATTGAGCACCACAAAGATTGAACCCAAAGCTAAGCACTTCTCCCATTGCAAGAAAAACCAATCTAGTTGGCCAAACCAAATCGATAGTTCGAAGAGACTTGCAAAGATATCAAATCATGCATATAAGAATTCAGAGGAGATTCAAATAATATTCATAGATAAGTTGATCATAAATCCACAATTCATCGGATCTCGGCAAACACACCGCAAAAGAGTATTACATTGAATAGATCTCCAAGAACATCGAGGAGAACTTTGTATTGAGAATCGAAGAAGGAGAATAAGCCATCTAGATATTAGCTATGGACCTATAGGTCTTTGGTAAACTACTCACGCTTCATCGGAGAGGCAATGGTGTTGATGTAGAAGCCCTCTGTGATCGAATCCCCCTCCGGCAGGATGCCCGAAAAGGCCCCTAGATGGGATCTCACGGGTACAGATGGTTGCGGCAGTGGAAAAGTGGTTTTTGTGGCTCCCCTAGAAGTTTTTTTGGGTATATGAGAATATATAGGAGGAAGATCTAGGTCAGGAGGTCACCGAGGGGCCCACAAGGTTGGGGGCGTGCCCCACCCCCTGGGCGCACCCTCCACCCTTGTGGCCGCCTCATGGCTCTTCTGACTTGCACTCCAAGTCTCCTGGGTGCCTTCTAGTCCAAGAAAAATCATCGCAAATGTTTTATTCTATTTGGTAGTCCTTTTTTGCAAAACTCTAAAACAAGGAAAAAACAGGAACTAGCACTGGGCTCTAGGTTAATAGGTTAGTCCCAAAAAACATATAAAATAGCATATTAATGCATATAAAACATCCAAAACAAATAATATGATAGCATGGAACAATAAAAATTATAGATACGTAGGAGACGTATCAGTTGTTATTTTATATTTTCTTATATCATGATAAATGTTTATTATTCATAATAGAGTTGTATTAACCAAAAACTTGATACATGTGTGGATACATAGACAAAACACCGTGTCCCTAGTAAGCCATGATACGTCTCCAATGTATCTATAATTTTTGATTGTTCCATGCTATTATATTATAAATCTTGGATGTTTTATAATCATTTTATAGTCATTTTATATCATTTTTGGTACGGACCAATTGACATAGTGCCAAGTGCAAGTTGTTGTTTTTTCCATGTTTTTAAATTGCAGGAAATCAATACCGAATGGAGTCCAAACACAACGAAACTTTACGGAGACTTTTTTGGACCAGAAGGAACATAATGGGCCCTTGCTGCGCCTGGGGGTGCTTCGAGGAGAGCACAACCCACCAGGGCGCGTCAGGAGGCCCAGGCGTGCCCTGGTGGGTTGTGCCCACCTCGGGTGCCCCCTGGACCGCCTCTTTGCTCTATAAACACCCCAATATTCCCAAAACCCTAGGGGAGTCGACGAAATATTCATCCAGCTGCCGCAGAGTCCAGAACTACCAGATCCAATCTAGACACCATCTCGGATGGGGTTCACCACCTCCATTGGTGCCTCTTCGATGATGCGTGAGTAGTTCTTTGTAGACCTTCGGGTCCGTAGGTAGTAGCTAGATGGTTTCCTCCCTCTCTATCTCTCTCTTGATTCTATATACAATGATCTCTTGGAGATCCATATGATGTAACTCTTATGCGGTGTGTTTGTTGGGATTGATGAACTTTGAGTTTATGATCAAATCTATCTTTTTATAACCATGAAAGTATTTGAGTTTGTTTGATTTCTTTTATGCATGATTTCTTATAGCCTCGTATTTCTTCTCCGATATTTGGGTATTGTTTGGCCAAATTGATCTATTTATCTTGCAGTGGGGAGAGGTGCTTTGTAGTGGGTTTGATCTTACGATGCTTGATCCCAGTGATAGAAGGGGAACCGACACGTATGTATCATTGCTACTAAGGATAAAACTATGGGGTCTATCTCTACATAGATAGATCTTGTCTACACCATGTCATCGTTCTTATTGCATTACTCTATTTCTCCATGAACTTAATACACTAGATGCATGCTGGATAGCGGTCGATGTGTGGAGTAATAGTAGTAGATGCAGGCAGGAGTCGGTCTACTAATCTTGGACGTGATGCCTATGTAATGATCATTGCTTGGATATCGTCATGAGTATTTGAAGTTCTATTAATTGCCCAACAGTAATTTGTTCACCCACCGTTTGCTATTTTTCTCGAGAGAAGCCACTAGTGAAACCTACGGCCACCGGGTTTCTTTCTCATATATTTGCCTTTGCGGTTTACTTTTTCCTTGCATTTATTTTCAGATCTATTAAACCAAAAATACAAAAATACTTTGCTGCACTTTATTTTATTTGCGATCTATTTATTCAATCTATTACAACTTTCTCCCGTCTACGCACCAATTCGAGGCGCCGTACCCCAGAAGGGATTGACAACCCCTTTAATACGTCGGGTTGCGAGAAGTTGTTATTTGTGTGCAGGTGCTGTTTACGTTGTGTTGCTTGGTTCTCCTACTAGTTCGATAATCTTGGTTTCATATCTGAGGGAAATACCTACTGCCGCTATGCTGCATCATCCCTTCCTCTTTGGGGAAATACTGACGTAGCTTCAAGTGACATTGAAAGGAATTTCTGGCGCCGTTGCCGGGGAGGATCTTCAACATATACCAGGTTCAATCGCAAATCTCATCTCCTCTCAGTTTACATTATTTTCCATTTGCCTCTCATTTTCCTCTCCCCCACTTCACAAAAAATGTCATTTTATTCGCCTCTCTTTTCTGTTCGTCGTTTTCTTACCGGATCTATTTTTGAGTGCAATCTTGTTGTGTGATCATCATGACTCAAGAGAACACCCAAGTTATGTGATTTCTCAAATACCAACAACAATGATTTTATTGGCACTGCGATTGCTCCTCCCGCCACTAGTGCGGAGTCTTGTGATATTAATACTGCTTTGCTGAATTTTGTTATGAAATATCAATTTTCCGGTACTCCTAATGAGGATGTCGCGTCCCATCTCAATACCTTCGTGGAATTATGAGATATGCAAAAGAAAAAAGATGTTGACAATGATGTTGTGAAGATGATGTTGTGAAGGTGAAATTATTTCCGCTTTCTTTGCATGATTCTGCAAAAAATTGGTTCTCTTCTTTGGCTCGCAATAGTATCGATTCTTGGAATAAGTGCAAAGATGTTTTTATCACTAAGTATTTTCCGCCCGCAAAAATTATTTCCCTTAGAACCCAGATCATGAATTTCAAGCAACTTGAACATGAGCATGTTGCACAATCTTGGGAAAGGATGAAAATGATGCTGAGGAATTTCCCAGCTCATGGGTTAAATCTTTGGATGATCATACAAATTTTATGCGGGGTTGAATTTTGTTTCACATAATCTTTTATATTCTGCCGCGGGTGGTACTTTTATGGAAATTACTTTGGGTGAAGCCACCAAATTGCTTGATAATATTATGTCAAATTATTCACAATGGCATACCAAAAGAGCTCCTACTAGTAGAAAAGTTAATTCGGTTGAAGAAATTTCTTCTTTGAGTGAAAAAGTTGATGCTCTTGTGAAATTGGTTGCTAGTAGAAGTGCTCCTATTGATTTTAATGATATGCCTTTGTCTACTTTGATTGAGAAAAATAGTGATGCCATAGATGTAAATTTTATTTCTCAAAATAATTTCAACAACAATGCTTATAGAGGTAATTTTAATCCTAGGCCTTTTTCTAGTAATTTCACTAATAATTATGGTAATTCCTATGGAAATCAATCTTATAATAATAATAGGAACACCTCTCATATTGAGAACAATATTAAAGAATTTATCAATACGCAAAAAGTTTTCAACACTTCCATGGAAGAAAAGCTGAGTAAGATTGATGATTTGTTTAGAAGTATTGATAGAATTGCTCATGATGTGGAAAATCTCAAGATATAAATTTCTATGCCTAAGGTTGATGAATCAATTAAAGCTCTTTATGTTTCTATGGATGAAAGTAAGAAAAGAACCGCTATGCTTAGAGCTAAAAGAGAATTTTTAGAAAAAGCATTTTCTAGTGATTATTTTCGCAAAAGTGATGAATATCACAAAATGATTGGTGTTTCTTCTATTGATTCCTTGTTTAGCAAAGTTAAGATTGATGAAAAAGGGACTGGAGAAGAGTCAACTTTAATTAGAAGGCATCCCCATGATTTAGAGGGTGAAAATCTTGTTGAGAAAATTGATAAAAGTGGGTTTGGAGAGGTCAAAACTTTAGCTAGTGATGTGCCCACTCTTTTGGATTACAAAGACTTTAATTATGATAGTTGCTCTTTGATTGATTGTATTTCTTTTTTGCAATCCATGATAAATTCACCCCATGCTTATGAACAAAATAAAGCTTTTACTAAACATATTGTTGACGCTGTGATGAAAGCTTTTGAAGAAAAATTGGAACTAGAAGTTTCAATTCCTATAAAATTGCATGATGAATGGGAACCTACTATCAAAGTCAAGATTAAAAATTATGATTGTTTTGCTTTGTGTGATTTGAGTGCTAGTGTTTCTACAATTCTGAAATCTTTATGTGATGTGCTTGGTCTTACCGATATTGAATCGTGTTCTTTGAATTTGCACTTGGCGGATTCCACTATTAAAAAGCCTATGGGAAGAATTAATGATGTTCTTATTCTTGCAAATAGAAATTATGTGCCCATAGATTTTATTGTTCTTGATATTGATTGCAATCTGTCTTGTCCAATTATTCTTGGTAGACCGTTTTTACGCACTATTGGTGTCGTGATTGATATGAAAGAAGGCAATATTAAGTTCCAATTTCCTTTTAGGAAGGATATGGAACACTTTCCTAGAACAAGAATTAGGCCACCATATGAATCAATCATGAGAGCATCTTATGGATCTCGAACCAAAGATGAAAAAACTTAGATCCTTGCTTTATGCCTAGCTAAGGGCGTAAAACTATAGCGCTTGTTGGGAGGCAACCCAATGAATAAAATTTATTTTTGCTTTTTGCTTCCTGTTCTTGAGTGTTAGCACAATTATGCTACTGTTATGATTGTGTTTTTTATGTTTTAATTAGTGTTTGTGCCAAGTAAAGCCTTTAGGATCTTCTTGGGTGATAGTTGTTTGATCTTGCTGAAAAAAACAGAAACTTTTGCGCTCGTGAAAATAATTCTTATTTTTTACCAGAGAGAGAGATAAAATACCCATTCCTTTTGCAGTGGATCAATATACAAATTGCTCAGGTCTTCCTAATTTTTCAGAATTTTTGGAGTTACAGAAGTATTCGAAATAGTCAGATTGCTACAGACTGTTCTGTTTTGACAGATTCTATTTTCTTTGCATTGTGTGCTTATTTTGATGGCTCTATGGTTTTCTTTGATGAGTTTTTGCCATAGAAAAGTTGGAATACAGTAGATATAATGCAAGAACAAAATATGAATTGGTTTGATACAACACTTATAGTAGTGATTTATTTTCTTATACTAACGTATCTCACGAAGGTTTTGTTGAGTTTTGTGTGATTGAAGTTTTCAAGTTTTGGGTTATCTTACAATGGATGAAGGAATAAGGAGTAGAAGAGCCTAAGCTTGGGTATGCCACATCATCCCAAGCTATTATCCAAAAATGAGCAACCAACTAAGCTTTGGGATGCCCCCGAGTGGCATCCCCTCTTTCTTCTAACGACCATCGGTATTTTACTCGAAGCTATATTTTTATTCGTCACATACTATGTGTTTTGCTTGGAGCTTCTTGTATGATATGAGTCTTTGCTTGTTCTATTTTGTGTTTTAAGTCTTGATCCCTTGCTGGACACACCTATTTGAGAGAGCCAAAATTATGTCATGACTTGTTAGAATTGCTCTCTTTGCTTCACTTAAATCTTTTATGAGCTATGGACTTGCTCTAGTGCTTCACTTATATCTTTTTGAGCATGGTGTGCTTAGTATTTTTGAAGAAATGCTCTCTTGCTTCACTTAGATTTATTTGAGAGTTAGTAAAATTTTCAAGAAATTCTCTCTTGCTTCACTTAAATTATTTTGAGAGAAAGAAAAATTATGCTCATGATCTTTGCTTATATTTGTTTGAGCTTATGAAAAGCAACACATGAAGATTAATCCCAAAGTGATAGATATCCAAGAAGGATATAATAAAAACTTTCATGAAGATTATTGGACAAAATAAACTTGATTCTTAGTAATAGTTTTGAGATATGATGATGTGATATGTGAGTTATGTTGATGAGTAATTATGCTTTAGTATAAGAATATTGGTGTTAAGGTTTGTGATTCCCTATGCAAGCACGAAAGTCAATAATTATGCAAGGAAATTATATCCTGCTTGTGGTGCATTATTCGGTGTTAATTATGCTTAATGCTCGCTTATGAGATTATCCGTTTCTTGGTTGGTCGCTTCTCAGTCTTTTGCTAGCCTTCATTTTGCACTATGTATGATCTCTACTTGTGCATCCAAAAACCTTTAACCCACTTTTGCCACATGAGTCCACTATATCTACCTATATGCAGTATTCTTTTGCCATTCTAAGCAAATTTGCATGTGCCATCTCTAATTTTCAAAATAAACTTCTCTTTTGTGTGTTCGTTTCGCCCGCGGAGCGGTGAGGGGTGGCTAATATTTTCCATGCTAGATGTGTTATTCTCACAATGAGTGTTTATTCACGTGTCATTGCACGAGAGTAAGGCAAAGGTATTAGGGATGCCTAGTCCCGAAATGAAAAATGAATTTACTTTATGTTGTCAAATAATAAATTCCTTGGAAAGTGTTGGTATGGAAGGCACCCGTGGATACGGTTAGCCATGGAAAGTGAAAGTATGGTGGAAAAAGGAACAAAATTTATTTTCCGTTTGGGAACCGCCTATGATATATTTAGCATGGAAAGTGTTGAGAACTCTAAGTTGTTTTCGTTGGTGGGATGGATACACCACCCAAAATGTTTTTATCTCTAAGTTTTTTGCTTTGAGCTCTGGCACCTCTACAAATCCCCACTTCCCTCTACGAAGGGCCTTTCTTTTACTTTATGCAATTTTTATTTTGAATTTGAGTCTCCATCTTCTCTTATAAAAGCACGAACTAGGAGGCAATATGATCGTACTTGAGTATTGGGTGTAGCTAATATGCCAGTGTGTTTCATGAATGGATCAATGGTTGAACATGATGGGCTAGGGATAACATATTTTAGCATTGATATTTTGAAAGACATGGTTGCTTGTTGATATGCTTGAGTATTTAAATTGTCATGTCAAAACTAGACTATTGCTTTGAACAATATAAAAGTCCAAATGTCCATGCTATAGAGAAAAGAATATGATATGACATGTTAGGCAGAATTCCACATCAAAAATTCTGTTTTTATCACTTACCTACTCGAGGATGAGTAGGAGTTAAGCTTGGGGATGCTGATACGTCTCCAACGTATCTATAATTTTTTTTATTGTTCCATGATGTTATATTATAAATCTTGGATGTTTTATAATCATTATATAGGCATTTTATATCATCTTTTGGTACTAACCTATTGACATAGTGCCAGTTGCTATTTTCCATGTTTTTTACATCGCAGAAAATCAATACCAAACGGGGTCCAAACACAACGAAACTTTACGGAGATATTTTGTGGATCAGAAGGAACATAATGGGCCCTGGTTGCGGCTGGAGGGTGCTCTGAGGAGAGCACAACCTACCAGGGCGCGCCTTGGTGGGTTGTGCCCACCTCGGGTGCCCCATGGACCGCCTCTTTGCTCTATAAATACCCCAATATTCCCCAAACCCTAGGGAGTCGACGAAATATTCATCCAGCTGCCGCAGAGTCCAGAACCACCAGACCCAATCTAGACACCATCTCGGATGGGGTTCACCACCTCCATTGGTGATGCGTGAGTAGTTCTTTGTAGACCTTCGGGTCCGTAGTTAGTAGCTAGATGGCTTCCTCTCTCTCTCTCTCTCTCTCTCTCTTGATTCTCAATACAATGGTATCTTGGAGATCCATATGATGTAACTCTTTTGCGGTGTGTTTGTTGGGATCGATGAACTTTGAGTTTATGATCAGATCTATCTTTTTATATCCATGAAAGTATTTGAGTTTCTTTGATCTTTTTATGCATGATTTCTTATAGCCTCGTATTTCTTCTCCGATGTTTGGGTTTTGTTTGGCCAACTTGATCTATTTATCTTGCAATGGGAAGAGGTTCTTTGTAGTGGGTTCGATCTTACGGTGCTTGATCCCAGTGACAGAAGGGGAACCGACACGTATGTCTCGTTGCTACTAAGGATAAAACGATGGGGTCTATCTCTACACAGATAGATCTTGTCTACATCATGTGATCATTCTTATTGCATTACTCCGTTTCTCCATAAACTTAATGAAGGAAATATGCCGTAGAGGCAATAATAAAGTTATTTTTTATTTCCTTATATCATGATAAAAGTTTATTATTCATGCTAGAATTGTATTAACCGGAAACATAATACATGTGTGAATATATAGACAAACAGAGTGTCACTAGTATACCTCTACTTGACTAGCTCGTTAATCAAAGATGGTTATGTTTCCTAACCATGGACAAAGAGTTCTCATTTGATTAAACGGGATTACATCATTAGTTGAATGATCTGATTGACATGACCCATTCCATTAGCTTAGCACCCGATTGTTTAGTATGTTGCTATTGCTTTCTCCATGACTTATACATGTTCCTATGACTACGAGATTATGTAACTCCCGTGTGCCGGAGGAACACTTTGTGTGCTACCAAACATCACAACGTAACTGGATGATTATAAAGGTGCTCTACAGGTGTCTCCAAAGGTACATGTTGGGTTGACGTATTTCGAGATTAGGATTTGTCACTCCGATCGTCGGAGAGGTATCTCTGGGCCCTCTCGGTAATGCACATCACTTAAGCCTTGCAAGCAATGCAACTAATGAGTTAGTTGTGAGATGATGTATTACGGAACGAGTAAAGAGACTTGCCGGTAACGAGATTGAACTAGGTATTGGATACCGACGATCGAATCTCGGGCAAGTAACATACCGATGACAAAGGGAACAACGTATGCTGTTATGCGGTCTGACCGATAAAGATCTTCGTAGAATATGTAGGAGCCAATATGGGCATCCAGGTACCGCTATTGGTTATTGACCGGAGACATGTCTCGGTCATGTCTACATTGTTCTCGAACTCGTAGGGTCCGCACGCTTAAGGTTTCGATGACAGTTATATTATGAGTTTATACGTTTTGATGTACCGAAGGTTGTTCGGAATCCCGGATGTGATCACGGACATGACGAGGAGTCTCGAAATGGTCGAGACATAAAGATTGATATATTGGAAGCCTATGTTTGGATATCGGAAGTGTTCCGGGTGAAATCGGGATTTTACCGGAGTACCGGGAGGTTACCGGAACCCCCCCGGGAGCTATATGGGCCTTAGTGGGCCTTAGTGGAAAAGAGAAGAGGCAGCCTGAGATGGGCCGCGCGCCCCTCCCCTCCCTTGGTCCGAATAGGACAAGGAGAGGGGGCCGACCCCCCTTTCTCTCCCCACCCCCTCCGTGAATCCTATTCCAACTAGGATTGGGGGGGGGGATCCTACTCCCAGAGGGAGTAGGACTCCTCCTGGCACGCCACCTCTAGGCCGGCCGCACCCCCCTTGAACCTTTATATACGGAGGCAGGGGCACCCCAGAGACACACAAGTTGATCCGCGTGATCATATTCTTAGCCGTGTGCGGCGCCCCCTGCCACCATAGTCCTCGATAATATTGTAGCGGTGCTTAGGCGAAGCCCTACGACAGTAGTACATCAAGATCGTCACCACGCCGTCGTGCTGACGGAACTCTTCCCCGACACTTTGCTGGATCGGAGTCCGGGGATCGTCATCGAGCTGAACGTGTGCTAAAACTCGGAGGTGCCGTAGTTTCGGTGCTTGATCGGTCGGGCCGTGGAGACGTACGACTACATCAACCAAACGCTTCCGTTGTCGATCTACAAGGGTACGTAGATCACACTCTCCCCTCTCATTGCTATGCATCACCATGATCTTGCGTGTGCGTAGGAATTTTTTTGAAATTACTACGTTCCCCAACACTTAATACACTAGATGCATGCTGGATAGCGGACGATGTGTGGAGTAATAGTAGTAGATGCAAGCAGGAGTCGGTCTACTAATCTTGGACGTGATGCCTATCTAATGATCATTGTCTGGATATCGTCATGAGTATTTGAAGTTCTATCAATTTCCCAACAGTAATTTGTTCACCCACCTTTGCTATTTTTCTCGAGAGAAGCCACTAGTGAAACCTACGGCCCCAGGGTCTCTTTCTCATATATTTGCCTTTGCGATTTAATTTTTCCTTGCATTTATTTTCAGATCTATTAAACCAAAAATAGAAAAATACTTTGCTGCACTTTATTTTATTTGTGATCTATTTATTCAATCTATTACAACTTTCTCCCGTCCACGCACCAATTCGAGGTGCAGTACCCCGGAAGGGATTGACAACCCCTTTAACATGTCGGGTTGCGAGAAGTTGTTATTTGTGTGCAGGTGCTGTTTACGTTGTGTTGCTTGGTTCTCCTACTGGTTCGATAACCTTGGTTTCATATCTGGGGGAAATACCTACCGCCGATGTGCTGCATCATCCCTTCCTCTTTGGGGAAATACCGACATAGCTTCAAGCGACATCAAGCCTCTACTAGACTAGCTCGTTAATCAAAGATGGTTAAGTCCTAACCATAGACATGTGTTGTCATTTGATGAATGAGATCACATTATTAGGAGAATGATGTGATGGACAAGACCCATCCGTTAGCTTAGCATATTGATCGTTAAGTTTTATTGCTATTGCTTTCTTCATGTCAAATACATATTCCTTCGACTATGAGATTATGCAACTCCCGGATACCATAGGAATACCTTGTGTGCTATCAAACGTCACAACGTAACTAGGTGATTATAAAGATGCTCTATAGGTATCTCCGAAGGTGTTTGTTGGGTTGGCATAGATCGAGATTAGGATATTTCACTCCGAGTATCGGAGAGGTATCTCTGGGCCCTCTCGGTAATACACATCATGATAAGCCTTGCAAGCAATGTGACTAATGAGTTAGTTACGGGATGATGTATTATGGAACGAGTAAAGAGACTTGCTGGTAACGAGATTGAACTAGGTATGAAGATACCGACGATCGAATCTCGGGCAAGTAACATACTGATGACAAAGGGGATACCATATGTTGTCATTACGGTACGACCGATAAAGATCTTCGTAGAATATGCGGGAACCAATATGAGCATCTAGATTCCGCTGTTGGTTATTGACCAGAGAGGTGTCTCGGTCATGTCTACATAGTTCTCGGACCCGTAGGGTCCGCACGCTTAACGTTCGATGACGATTTTGTATTATATGAGTTATGTGATTTGGTGACCGAATGTTGTTCGGAGTCCCAGATGAGATCATGGACATGACGAGGAGTCTCAAAATGGTCGAGAGGTAACGATTCATATATTGGACGATGATATTCGGACACAGGAAGTGTTCCGGGGGTACCAGGTACATATCGGGTCACCGGAAGGGGTTCCGGACATCCCCCAGCAACTACATGGGCCTAATGGGGCAAGAAGGGGACAAACCAGCCCCTAGGGGGTTGTTGCGCCCCATGTACGCCAAAATAAGGGGGGAGGAAAGAGGGGGAGAGAGAAAGGAAGGGGAGCAATTCGGCCTCCCCCTTCCTTCTCTCCTCCTCCCTCCTTCCTTCCCCCTCCAGATGAATATGGAAGGGGGGAGACCGAATTGGGAGGTGCCCAAGCAGGATTCCTCCTTCTTGGGGCGCACCCTTGGCTACCTATCCTCCCCTCCAACCTATATATATGAGGGAAGCGCTGCTAGAACACACTGTTGGGGAACGTAGTAATTTCAAAATTTTCCTACGCACACGCAAGATCATGGTGATGCATAGCAACGAGAGGGGAGAGTATGATCTGCGTACCCTTGTAGATCGCAATGGAAGCGTTGACACAACGTAGAGGAAGTAGTCGTACGTCTTCTTCCCGATCCGACCGATCCAAGCACCGTTACTCTGGCACCTCCGAGTTCTTGGCACACGTATAGCTCGATGACGCTCCCCGGGCTCCGATCCAGCAAAGCTTCGGGGATGAGTTCCGTCAGCACGACGGCATGGTGACGATGATGATGTTCTACCGACGCAGGGCTTCGCCTAAGCACTACAATGATATGATTGAGGTGGAATATGGTGGCAGGGGGCACCGCACACGGCTAAGGAACGATCACGAGGATCAACTTGTGTGTTCTAGGGTGCCCCCCTTCCTCCGTATATAAAGGAGCCAAGGGGAGGGGTGCGGCCGGCCAGGAGGTGGGCGCAAGAGGAGTCCTACTCCCTCTGGGAGTAGGATTCCCCCCCCCCCCCAATCCTAGTTGGAATAGGATTCGCTGAGGGGGAAAGAGAGAGAGGGGGGCCGGCCACCTCTCCTTGTCCTAATATGACTAGGGGAGGGGGGAGGTGCGCGGCCCATCTTGGGCTGCCCCTTCTCCTTTCCACTAAAGCCCATTAAGGCCCATATAGCTCCCGGGGGGTTCCCGTAACCTCCCGGTACTCCGGTAAAATCCCGATTTCACCCGAAACACTTCCGATATCCAAACATAGGCTTCCAATATATCAATCTTTATGTCTCGACCATTCCGAGACTCCTCGTCATGTCCGTGATCACATCCGGGACTCCGAACTAACTTCGGTACATCAAAATGCATAAACTCATAATAACTGTTATCGTAACTTTAAGCGTGCAGACCCTACGGTTCGAGAACAATGTAGACATGACCGAGACATGTCTCCGGTCAATAACCAATAGCGGGACCTGGATGCCCATATTGGCTCCTACATATTCTACGAAGATCTTTATCGGTCAGACGCATAACAACATACGTTGTTCCCTTTGTCATCGGTATGTTACTTGCCCGAGATTCGATCGTCGGTATCCAATACCTAGTTCAATCTCGTTACCGGCAAGTCTCTTTACTCGTTCCGTAATACATCATCTCACAACTAACATATTAGTTGTAATGCTTGCAAGGCTTATGTGATGTGCATTACCGAGAGGGCCCAGAGATACCTCTCCGACAATCGGAGTGACAAATCCTAATCTCGAAATACGCCAACCCAACATCTACCTTTGGAGACACCTGTAATGCTCCTTTATAATCACCTAGTTACGTTGTGATGTTTGGTAGCACCCAAAGTGTTCCTCCGGCAAACGGGAGTTGCATAATCTCATAGTCATAGGAACATGTATAAGTCATGAAGAAAGCAATAGCAACATACTAAACGATCGGGTGCTAAGCTAATGGAATGGGTCATGTCAATCAGATCATTCAACTAATGATGTGATCCCGTTAATCAAATAACAACTCCTTTGTCTATGGTTAGGAAACATAACCATCTTTGATTAACGAGCTAGTCTAGTAGAGGCATACTAGTGACACTCTGTTTGTCTATGTATTCACACATGTATTATGTTTCCGGTTAATACAATTCTAGCATGAATAATAAACATCTATCATGAAATAAGGAAATAAATAATAACTTTATTATTGCCTCTAGGGAATATTCCTTCAGTCTCCCACTTGCACTAGAGTCAATAATCTAGATTACACAGTAATGATTATAACACCCATGGAGTCTTGGTGCTGATCATGTTTTGCTCGTGGAAGAGGCTTAGTCAACGGGTCTGCAACATTCAGATCCGTATGTATCTTGCAAATCTCTATGTCTCCCACCTGGACTAGATCCCGGATGGAATTGAAGCGTCTCTTGATGTGCTTGGTTCTCTTGTGAAATCTGGATTCCTTTGCCAAGGCAATTGCACCAGTATTGTCACAAAAGATTTTCATTGGACCCGATGCACTAGGTATGACACCTAGATCGGATATGAACTCCTTCATCCAGACTCCTTCATTTGCTGCTTCCGAAGCAGCTATGTACTCCGCTTCACATGTAGATCCCGCTACGACACTTTGTTTAGAACTGCACCAACTGACAGCTCCACCGTTTAATGTAAACACGTATCCAGTTTGCGATTTAGAATCGTCCGGATCAGTGTCAAAGCTTGCATCAACATATCCGTTTACGATGAGCTCTTTGTCACCTCCATATACGAGAAACATATCCTTGGTCCTTTTCAGGTACTTCAGGATGTTCTTGACCGATGTCCAGTGATCCACTCCTGGATTACTTTGGTACCTCCCTGCTAAACTTATAGCAAGGCACACATCAGGTCTGGTACATAGCATTGCATACATGATAGAACCTATGGCTGAAGCATAGGGAATATCTTTCATTTTCTCTCTATCTTCTGCAGTGGTCGGGCTTTGAGTCTTACTCAATTTCACACCTTGCAACACAGGCAAGAACCCTTTCTTTGCTTGATCCATTTTGAACTTTTTCAAAACTTTGTCAAGGTATGTGCTTTGTGAAAGTCCAATTAGGCGTCTTGATCTATCTCTATAGATCTTAATGCCTAATATGTAAGCAGCTTCACCGAGGTCTTTCATTGAAAAACTCTTATTCAAGTATCCCTTTATGCTATCCAGAAATTCTATATCATTTCCAATCAGTAATATGTCATCCACATATAATATGTCAAGCCATTTTGCGGAATCTGGACTCACCATCGCTTCTTCATAGTTCGTAGGTTCATCATGATCTAGTAGCATGACTTCCAGAACAGGATTACCGTACCACTCTTGCGCGGATCTCACTCTGGTTGATCTACGAGGTTCAGTAGTATCTTGATCTAAAGTTTCATGATCATCATCATTAGCTTCCTCACTAACTGGTGTAGGTGTCACTGAAACAGTTTTCTGTGATGTACTACTTTCCAATAAGGGAGCAGGTACAGTTACCTCGTCAAGTTCTACTTTCCTCCCACTCACTTCTTTCGAGAAGCTCCTTCTCTAGAAAGGATCCGTTCTTAGCAACGAATGTCTTGCCTTCGGATCTGTGATAGAAGGTGTACCCAACAGTTTCCTTTGGGTATCCTATGAAGACACATTTCTCCGATTTGGGTTCGAGCTTATCAGGTTGAAGCTTTTTCACATAAGCATCGCAGCCCCAAACTTTAAGGAACGACAACTTTGGTTTCTTGCCAAAGCACAGTTCATAAGGCGTTGTCTCAACGGATTTTGATGGTGCCCTATTTAACGTGAATGCGGCCGTCTCTAGAGCATAACCCCAAAACGATAGCGGTAAATCTATAAGAGACATCATAGATCGCACCATATCAAATAAAGTACGATTACGACATTCGGACACACCATTACGCTGTGGTGTTCCGGGTGGCGTGAGTTGTGAAACTATTCCACAATTTTTCAAATGTAAACCAAACTCGTAACTCAAATATTCTCCTCCACGATCAGATCGTAGAAACTTCATTTTCTTGTTACGATGATTTTCAACTTCACTCTGAAATTCTTTGAACTTTTCAAATGTTTCAAACTTATGTTTCATTAAGTAGATATACCCATATCTGCTTAAATCATCTGTGAAGGTGAGAAAATAACGATATCCGCCACGAGCCTCAATATTCATCGGACCACATACATCTATATGTATGATTTCCAACAAATCTGTTGCTCTCTCCATAGTACCGGAGAACGGTGTTTTAGTCATCTTGCCCATGAGGCACGGTTCGCAAGTACCAAGTGATTCATAATCAAGTGGTTCCAAAAGCCCATCAATATGGAGTTTCTTCATGCGCTTTACACCGATATGACCTAAACGGCAGTGCCACAAATAAGTTGCACTATCATTATCAACTCTGCATCTTTTGGCTTCAACATTATGAATATGTGTATTACTACTATCGAGATTCATCAAAAATAGACCACTCTTCAAAGGTGCATGACCATAAAAGATATTACTCATATTAATAGAACAAGCATTATTCTCTGATTTAAATGAATAACCGTCTCACATTAAACAAGATCCAGATATAATGTTCATGCTCAACGCTGGCACCAAATAACAATTATTTAGGTTTAATACTAATCCCGAAGGTAGATGTAGAGGTAGCGTGCCGACCGCGATCACATCGACTTTGGAACCATTTCCCACGCGCATCGTCACCTCGTCCTTTGCCAGTGTTCGCTTAATCCGTAGTCCCTGTTTTGAGTTGCAAATATTAGCAACAGAACCAGTATCAAATACCCAAGTGCTACTGCAAGCTCTAGTAAGGTACACATCAATAACATGTATATCACATATACCTTTGTTCACCTTGCCATCCTTCTTATCCGCCAAATACTTGGGGCAGTTCCGCTTCCAGTGACCAGTCTGCTTGCGGTAGAAGCACTCAGTTTCAGGCTTAGGTCCAGACTTGGGTTTCTTCTCTTGAGCAGCAACTTGCTTGCTGTTCTTTTTGAAGTTCCCCTTCTTCTTCCCTTTGCCATTCTTGAAACTAGTGGTCTTGTTGACCATCAACACTTGATGCTCCTTTTTGATTTCTACCTCCGCAGCTTTCAGCATTGCAAAGAGCTCGGGAATAGTCTTGTTCATCCCTTGCATATTATAGTTCATCACGAAGCTCTTGTAGCTTGGTGGCAGTGATTGGAGAATTCTGTCAATGATGCAATCATCTGGAAGATTAACTCCCAATTGAATCAAGTGATTATTATACCCAGACATTTTGAGTATATGCTCACTGACAGAACTGTTCTCCTCCATCTTGCAGCTATAGAACTTATTGGAGACTTCATATCTCTCAATCCGGGCATTTGCTTGAAATATTAACTTCAACTCCTGAAACATCTCATATGCTCCATGACGTTCAAAACGTCGTTGAAGTCCCGATTCTAAGCCGTAAAGCATGGCACACTGAACTATCGAGTAGTCATCAGTTTTGCTCTGCCAGACGTTCATAACATCTGGTGTTGCTCCAGCAGTAGGCCTGGCACCTAGCGGTGCTTCCAGGATGTAATTCTTCTGTGCAGCAATGAGGATAATCCTCAAGTTACGGACCCAGTCCGTTAATTGCTACCATCATCTTTCAACTTTGCTTTCTCAAGGAACACATTAAAATTCAACGGAACAACAGCACGAGCCATCTATCTACAATCAACATAAACAAGCAAGATACTATCAGGGACTAAGTTCATGATAAATTTAAGTTCAATTACTTAAGAACTCCCACTTAGATAGACATCCCTCTAATCTTCTAAGTGATCACGTGATCCAAATCAACTAAACCATAACCGATCATCACGTGAGATGGAATAGTTTTCAATGGTGAACATCGTTATGTTGATCATATCTACTATATGATTCACGCTCGACCTTTCGGTCTCCGTGTTCCGAGTCCATATCTGCATATGCTAGGCTCATCAAGTTTAACCTGAGTATTATGCGTGTGCAAAAACTGGCTTGCACCCGTTGTAGTTGGACGTAGAGCTTATCACACCCGATCATCACGTGGTGTCTGGGCACGACGAACTTTGGCAACATTGCATACTCAGGGAGAACACTTCTTGATAATTTAGTGAGATATCATCTTATAATGCTACCGTCAATCAAAGCAAGATAAGATGCATAAAAGATAAACATCACATGCAATCAATATAAGTGATATGATATGGCCATCATCATCTTGTTCCTGTGATCTCCATCTCCGAAGCACCGTCATGATCACCATCGTCACCGGCGCGACACCTTGATCTCCATCGTAGCATCGTTGTCGTCTCGCCAATCTTATGCTTCCACGACTATCACTACCGCTTAGTAATAAAGTAAAGCATTACATCGCGATGGCATTGCATACAATAAAGCGACAACCATATGGCTCCTACCAGTTGCCGATAACTCGGTTACAAAACATGA
This sequence comes from Triticum aestivum, assembly GCF_018294505.1. Taxonomy (NCBI): domain Eukaryota; kingdom Viridiplantae; phylum Streptophyta; class Magnoliopsida; order Poales; family Poaceae; genus Triticum; species Triticum aestivum. Next base: position 671,923,050 of record NC_057812.1, read on the forward strand.
TCATCTCATACAATAAAATTTAGCATCATGTCTTGACCATATCACATCACAACATGCCCTGCAAAAACAAGTTAGACGTCCTCTACTTTGTTGTTGCAAGTTTTACGTGGCTGCTACGGGCTTAAGCAAGAACCAATCTCACCTACGCATCAAAACCACAATGATAGTTTGTCAATTTGACTCCGTTTTAACCTTCGCAAGGACCGGGCGTAGCCACACTTGGTTCAACTAAAGTTGGAGAGACAGTCGCCCGCAAGCCACCTATGTGCAAAGCACGTCGGGGGAACCGGTCTCGCGTAAGCGTACGCGTAATGTTGGTCCGGGTCGTCTCGTCCAACAATACCGCCAAACCAAAGTATGACATGCTGGTAGGCAGTATGACTTATATCGCCCACAACTCACTTGTGTTCTACTCGTGCAAATAACATCAAACCATAAAACCTAGGCTCGGATGCCACTGTTGGGGAACGTAGTAATTTCAAAATTTTCCTACGCACACGCAAGATCATGGTGATGCATAGCAACGAGAGGGGAGAGTATGATCTATGTACCCTTGTAGATCGCAACGGAAGCGTTGACACAACATAGAGGAAGTAGTCGTACGTCTTCTTCCCGATCCGACCGATCCAAGCACCGTTACTCCGGCACCTCCGAGTTCTTGGCACACGTACAGCTCGATGACGCTCCCCGGGCTCTGATCCAGCAAAGCTTCGGGGATGAGTTCCGTCAGCACGATGGCGTGGTGACGATGATGATGTTCTACCGACGCAGGGCTTCGCCTAAGCACTACAACGATATGACCGAGGTGGAATATGGTGGCAGGGGGCACCGCACACGGCTAAGGAACAATCACGAGGATCAACTTGTGTGTTCTAGGGTGCCCCCCTGCCTCCGTATATAAAGGAGCCAAGGGGAGGGGTGCGGCCGGCCAGGAGGTGGGCGCAGGAGGAGTCCTACTCCCTCTGGGAGTAGGATTCCCCCCCCCCCAATCCTAGTTGGAATAGGATTCGCTGAGGGGGAAAGAGAGAGAGGGGGGCCGGCCACCTCTCCTTGTCCTAATAGGACTAGGGGAGGGGGGAGGCGTGCGGCCCATCTTGGGCTGCCCCTTCTCCTTTCCACTAAAGCCCATTAAGGCCCATATAGCTCTCGAGGGGTTCCGGTAACCTCCCGGTACTCCGGTAAAATCCCGATTTCACCCGGAACACTTCCGATATCCAAACATAGGCTTCCAATATATCAATCTTTATGTCTCGACCATTCCGAGACTCCTCGTCATGTCTGTGATCACATCCGGGACTCCTAACTAACTTCGGTACATCAAAATGCATAAACTCATAATAACTGTTATCGTAACTTTAAGCATGCGGACCCTACGGTTCGAGAACAATGTAGACATGACCGAGACACGTCTCCGGTCAATAACAAATAGCGGGACCTGGATGCCCATATTGGATCCTACATATTCTACGAAGATCTTTATCGATCAGACCGCATAACAACATACGTTGTTCCCTTTGTCATCGGTATGTTACTTGCCCGAGATTCGATCGTCGGTATTCAATACCTAGTTCAATCTCGTTACCGGCAAGTCTCTTTACTCGTTCCGTAATACATCATCTCACAACTAACATATTAGTTGTAATGCTTGCAAGGCTTATGTGATGTGCATTACCGAGAGGGCCCAGAGATACCTCTCCGACAATCGGAGTGACAAATCCTAATCTCGAAATACGCCAACCCAACATCTACCTTTGGAGACACCTGTAATGCTCCTTTATAATCACCTAGTTACGTTGTGATGTTTGGTAGCACCCAAAGTGTTCCTCCGGCAAACGGGAGTTGCATAATCTCATAGTCATAGGAACATGTATAAGTCATGAAGAAAGCAATAGCAACATACTAAACGATCGGGTGCTAAGCTAATGGAATGGGTCATGTCAATCAGATCATTCAACTAATGATGTGATCCCGTTAATCAAATAACAACTCCTTTGTCTATGGTTAGGAAACATAACCATCTTTGATTAACGAGCTAGTCTAGTAGAGGCATACTAGTGACACTCTGTTTGTCTATGTATTCACACATGTATTATGTTTCCGGTTAATACAATTATAGCATGAATAATAAACATTTATCATGAAATAAGGAAATAAATAATAACTTTATTATTGCCTCTAGGGCATATTTCCTTCACACACAACAACGATTCTTAGCCGTGTGCGGCGCCTCCCTCCACAGTTTACGCCTCTGGCCATATTGTCGTAGTGCTTAGACGAAGCCCTGCGCGGATCACTTCACCATCACCGTCACCACGCCGTCGTGCTGACGAAACTTTCCCTCGACACTTTGCTGGATCAAGAGTTCGATGGACGTCATCAAGCTAAACGTGTGCAGAACTCTGAGGTGTCGTACGTTTGGTGCTTGATCGGTCGGAACGAGAAGAAGTTTGACTACATCAACCACGTTGTCAAACGCTTCTGCTTTCGGTCTACGAGGGTACGTTGACACACTCTCCCCCTCTCGTTGCTATGCATCTCCTAGATAGATCTTGTGTGAGCGTAGAATTTTTTTGAAATTACATGCTCCATTTCCCAATAGTAATAAGTAGATGATGGGTTGCTAGAGTGACAGAAGCTTAAACCCTAGTTTATGCGCTGCTTCGTAAGGGGCTGATTTGGATCCACATGTTTCATGATATGGTTAGATTTATCTTAATTCTTCTTTCGTAGTTGCCGATGCTTGCGAGAGGGATTAATCATAAGTAAGGACAACACCTAAGCACTGGGCCACCCACATATCAAATTATTAAATTAACGAACACAAATCATATGAGCATGATGAAAACTAACTTGACAGTGATTCCCATGTGTCCTCGGGAGCACTTTGTTTTAGATTTTGACCGTTCGACATCATGACTTCGTGAGGGCGATGGTGGCGTAGAATAATAAAGCTTTACACCCTTCCTTCACACGATGGTCTGCGTGTTGTTGGGTAATTGATTTGGTTGCTAGTTTGTTCAAGTGGGAACGGTATGGCAGTGAGTGACAGTATTCCTATGGTGGACCTATGTCCTCAGAATCCGCTATTGTGACGACATTGGCTCCAGCATCGGTGCGGAGCTCGGAAGATAGTGCAGGAGTGGACGAAGATAGCGGTCTGCGCTAGCGGCAACTAGAAGACGGTGGATCATGTGATGGGTTCATGGTTGACAACTAGCATGTATAGTTTCCTTCTCCAACATCATCATCGAGTCGGGGTGCCAGATCTAAAGTTTGGCGACGTGCACGGGGTGCTGTCCCGTCCAGATTCTTTTTCAACAGGCATGGCCTCACTTTTGGTAAGTTGGGAGATCTGAAAAGCCGCATATCAACAATGGAGTCATGCCGAGCTTGGTTGAAGAGGCGATCCACCATATTTTCCTTCTGTGACTGTTGCGGTGCCATAGGTGGATGATGTGCATTGGCGTCAAGCTTACGAGGATTCTTTTGTCTTGATTGTAAATTTCCTTCTTGGATCCTTTGTGTAAAGGGTAGAGTTTTGTTGTCTTTTTTCAGATCTGCCAGGTCAGTATTTAGGTGGCATGTAACATTTTTTTGCTTAAATGATCCAGATCTATTATTAAAGTTCACCGTAAATACGAAGCATCTCAAACATAATAAAAATTATATCGAGATTCTGAGACCATCGAACGATCATTATCACCGCTAGAACGAGTCGCCGGCGCACCACTGTCGCTGCTCCCCTTCCGGAGTCGGCTTGACATTGATGATGACAGCCGGAAAGTCTTCGTGCATGTGCCCCTAAGGACCATCGCCCTGAAGTCGTGGCCGTCGCTGTTGAACCCTTGAATAGATTTGAAATATCTGGCACCACACGAGGAGAGACTACATGAATCTACACCAGACCTCCTATTTACTCATGCAAAAACAAAAATATAACTCTAGTTAGTGTTTTATAAAATACTCCCATTATAAAGAAAAATATAAATTAAACAATCTTATAGAGTATTTCTTTACAGAAGGAGTAATTAACGGCGACCGTCTCCCTCGTGCCGTCGTCGTCGCCGGCGATGGCGTCCCAGCCACCGCCTCCACCCCACGAGCTCGACCTAGAGGCGTTCCTCCCGTCGTCTCCCGCCTCCTCCGACGCCGACGCCGACGCCGACGCCGATCACCGCCGCGCCGTCGACGACCTGCTCCTCCTCCTCTCCTCGTCCTCGTCCGACTCCGACGACGAGCCAACCCGTACGCCCAGCACCAACCACAAAGCTCTGACCCGCATCAAAGCCCCACCGCCGCCCGCTAAACCTTCCCCATCTCCTCTGCCATCGCCTTCCGCGTCCCCCCGGAGATCCACATCCGCATCGCCGTCGGCGACGCTCTCCTCCCTCGCCCCGAGAACCTTTTCCAACGCCGCCGCCGCCTCGTCGAGGCCGCTCCCCTCGCTCTTCCGGGGTGTCCGCCCCAGCCCCAAACCCGGCGCCGCCCTCGCTGCCGCCGCCGCCGCGTCCCGTGCTGTTCTCACCCCGCACGCCGCTGCAGTTAGGTCGCGGCGCACCGCCTCCGCGCCCATCGAGAAGCTCCTCGACCAAGCCTCCGAGGCAGAGGAAGTAGCTGACAAGGCCAGTGAGGAAGTGGTTGCTAGGGTGACCGTGGAAACTGTCGGCGGGGATGGGGTTGAAGAATTGGAAGAGGAGAAAAAACACGGAGAAGTGGGGACTGAAGAGAATTCCAAGCCCTCAGAATCGGTGGGCGGAGGCAATGTCGATTCTGGTGCCGCGGAGAATTTCGATGTGCAGGAGCAACTTGGGAGTCAAATTGGGCTTGTTGATCAGGAAAATAGTGATGAGCAAATTAGAGATGGAAATTTGGTGGAATCTGTTGAGATTGTGGATCAGGATGGGTCAGTGTCCGATGAAAAGACTGAGGACGGGCTAGAGGTTGAAGTTGAATGTTCTGACACTGATTTGGAAGAGCAAGCGGAATCTGAGGGGATCATCGATAGGGTGGTCGAAGAGAGGTTGGAGATGAGCAGGATGGGTGAAGAAAATGCGGAGGAAAGGCGAAAGGCACCAATGAAACAGTTGAAGCGGGCCGAGGAGTTCGAGAAGAGGCAGGCCTCATTTGGGCAGCACTGGGAGGAGGGAGCAGCGGCACAACCCATGCGCCTGGAGAGGATTGGGAAGGGCCAACCAGCTATTGGTTACATGCAGATCGAGGTGGACAACCCGATAACTCGTGCCATGGCTTCTCCATCTTTTAGACAGGAACATGGCTCTCCTCAGGTCTTAGCAGTACATAGGAGCTATATTGCGACGGGTATGTCCAATGGATCTGTTATCATTGTCCCAAGCAAACACTCCATCCATCAAGCTGATGATACAGATGCAAAGGTTAGTCATTGCCTCCTTGGTGCTGTTGTGCATATTGTCTGTTTGGTCAAATACTACATGGTTTATTGGTATGCTTCAGATGTTGGACTTCAAGATGTTTCAGTATTAATTATGTGGTATGGGTTTGAAGATGATTCATTAGAATACCAAACTTCGATACAAACATGGCATTTAGCATTTAGGTAGAACTTTAAAAGCATACAAAATCTTAGATATGGGGCAGAAACTAGAAGGTGCCCACCAGGAATCTGCTAAAGTGACTCATTTGCATCTGAGCCCTATTAACATGACAGAAATTACAATTGCTGCAGTGCTATGCATCAGTGACAGTAACCCTTGGAATAAATCTGCATAATAGCTTGTTATTTTCGTCAATCCATCTGGTTGTATAATAGGGAATAAAGAAGAGAACACTGCTTGCAGCACAGAATAAAAAAAACTCATCTGAATGAATGCAGTACATTGGTATTGCCAGCAGGACTTATGCATAACCCTGTCAGATATGCACATTTTATGGTGTTGCCAGAAGTTGACCCCGTGGGGTTTATGCACACACTAAAAAAATTGTGGGGTCTATTCCTTGTTCTCATAATGGAGTGTAGGCCAAGGAATACCACATCCTCCATAGTGAGGCCACTTATAGTCTTTAGCAGTTGATGGCAACAAAAGAAGAGAAGGGTTACCTTGGTATTTTTATTAAATGGCTCGGTACTCAAATATTTGTATATTCAAAGCAACCATCCTTTTGTGCCAGAATCTAATTACACCAAATTCGATTGATTTAACATAATTTCAATTGCAAAAGCTGTTTGATTGTATTACATTTAAGTAAGCACAACCAATGCCTTGAAGATGATTATGATACATCTCTATGTTCTTTTAAGGACAAGGAACCGGAAGAAACTGTTGTTTTTTTATGTTTAGCTCGCCCAAATCATCAAGGCATTTTTAACTCTTTGTTCTACAGTTCCTCAATCTATGCACAATCGACCCTTGTTTTCTCTTCTCTTGCTTGCTCGTCGAAAATTATTGTTTTTCCAAGATAGTGCATGAACTCGAAAAGTATCTTCTGGATTTGTGCTTACTGCACATTTCATGTGTTTGCCAGTCATATAATAACTCAGTCGCTGCACATATAGCTATTAATCTTATAAGCCAGTAACCAGTTGCTATCAAAAAATCTTGTTGGATGAACCCTGGAAAATAGTAAAACTGTAATACTTGTTATGGTTTGAAATGAGGACAGCTTTCCTAGATTAGTGGCTCTGAAGTCCTGAGAATTCTATGTCACTTTGATTTTTCGGTCTATAAAGACTGCTTTTATAATTTCAGATGTTGTTCTTTTGGAACCAAGGTGTGAAAACTCAATCACCAGTGACTGCCATGTGCTTTAACCCGCAAGGGGATCTTCTGCTAGTAGGATATGGTGATGGTCATATGACAATTTGGGATGTACAGAAGGCTACTGCAGCAAAAGTCATATATGGTGGGCATACAGGAGCTGTAGTGCATGTTTGTTTTATCTGCCAATCTAAAGCCATCACTGGTGATTCAAAAGGGCTTGTTCTTCTGCACACATTCTTGATTATCCCTGTCATTAATCGCTTGACTGTCAAGGGAACCCAGGTATGTAGAAACATCATTTTGTCCATTGTGCACATATTAACCCACTCGATCCCCTGTTAAATATATGTCTGCTCTGACAAAACTTAACTACACTTTGCCAGCGCCTTTTTGATGGACATACTGGAATCGTGCTCTCAGCCTGCCCTCTTCTAGCGGATGAATCCTTTGGTTCTGGCAACTCATCTATGCAAGGCAACCTAATAACTTCCTCGAGTGGTGGTCTTGGGAGCATGATGGGAGGTTTAGTTGGAGTAGATTCTGGACGGAAGTTTTTCAATGAAGGTTCTTCTCCAATGGAGGATGGTGTTACAGTCATGTTCATTATGCATCAACATGCTCTTGTGGTATGGGTGATATATTTTACTATCTGTTATGCTGTGAACTCATAATTGTGGTAACTCTTGTACTGCTTGATGATGTTCTGTGGTTCTCCTGCTAGGTTAGACTCCGCACCAACAGTGACCACGTTGACCATATTGAGACCTTCTCTAGACCAGAAGGAGCACGAGAAGGGTCAATTGCCTATGCTGCATGGAAATACACATCATCCTAGAGTGATTCATCGCCAATTGGTAAGATTAGACCTCCTTAGACATTGACAATGATCGGTAGTTCCTTATATTTTGGTAAATTGTAGTTTCTTGGGCTAAAGATGACAACATTATATAGATGAAGAGCCAGTATCTTGGCTTGCGCTTGTCTGGGACCGTCAAGTGCAAGTGGCAAAGTTTGTTAAATCAAAGGTGATCAAACACAAGGACTGGAATCATGATAGTGCCGCCGTTGGTGTTGCTTGGTTAAATGATCAGGCATGCAAAAGTCTCCCCTTTTGGTTATTCATTTAGTTTATGTTCTTTTCCCAGTTGTAAAATCAAGTTACTCTTTTTTTCCCATCCAGATGTTAGCTGTCCTTAACTTGAGAGGGCAGCTCTGCCTGTTCTCAAAAGATGGCAGTGAGCTTCGCAGGACTATCTTTATTCTTGATGGTTTGGTCTTCGATGACAGCATACTGTACCATACACATTTTTCTAACAGGTTTGGTAACCCTGAGAGGCATTTTAACAACTCGGTAGCAGTAAGAGGTGCTACAGTATATATTCTTGGCCCAAGCTTTCTTACAGTTTCGCCACTTCTTCCATGGAAAGAGTGGATTGAAGCACTAAAGAGGGCTGGTGATTGGATGGGTGCAATGGACATGGCAATGAAGCTTTATGACGGTCACACACAGGGTGTTGTTGATCTTCCGAGAACAGTTGATTCCATAAGGGAAGCCATAATGCCGTATCTAGTAGAGTTGCTGCTGTCATATATAGGTTATGTCTTTGAATATATTTCAATTGCATTGTCAAACCATACTGGAAAAGGGGGAGCAGCAGATGGCCTGATAGACGCCGATAGATCACTGCTGACAGAGAGAGAAGAACAATATGCTCGTGTAGGAGGGGTTGCAGTCGAGTTTTGTGTTCACATTGGACGGAATGACATCCTGTTTGATACAGTCTTCTCTAAGTTTGTTGCTGCTCAAAGTGGAGGTAGGCTTGTTCTAATTAACTCATATAAGAATTACAACCTTCCCATTTTGCTAAACTCTGATTTTATTTTGTTCATGCCTGAAGTTGACGCAGTCCTCCTTTCCGTGCTTAAAACAACTTTCTTTAGATCATTCGTTGTTACATCCTGTGTTCCTCCTTAATTTTTCTCTACAAGAATGCAAAGGAAGACAGTTTTCCTCTTTCTGTTCTAAGTTGCAGGCATTCTGTAAATCTCTTTTGGTGGTTGCTTTAATGGGTTCTAGTTGTGTAGCCAGGCATTTTTTCCCTTCCTTCTGTTGCTTTGACTCTATTTAATTTGGAATGAGTTTACTTGCACTTTTGAAGATTCCACAGCCTTTTTTGAGGAAGATTTCAGAGGATATTTACATTTATATTTTCATGTGGAATAGTATAAGAAACGTATTGCGTATGTCAAGTTATCTGTTTGCTGATAAGATTGTGCACACACATGTTTCTGTTATTAAATTGCTGCTATAACTTAAAAAGGCTGACATGACATGAATAACAGGTATGTTTCTGGAGGTACTAGAGCCATATATGTTGAAAGATATGCTTGGTTCTTTACCACCTGAGGTGAGTTCCACTGAGGATTTTATAGTGTTAGTACATAAATTTGCAAATTATGTAATCCACATATACACTTACACAGTTATACATTTATGCCAGTTTGATTTGTAAATCATGCAAGCTCTAGTAGAGCATTATAGTGGCAAAGGATGGTTGCAGCGAGTCGAACAATGCATTCTTCATATGGATATTTCATCACTGGATTTTAATCAGGTATACATAAAATTTGTATATCCAACTAGTGTAAGAAGTACATCTGTAGATCTTTCTCAGACATGTTTGGTGTTTCATTGTCTACATTCATTGTCCAAGAAAAAAAATCTTTTTCAGTTTCTTCTGGTACTATTTTTGTCGTTTGGACTAGTGTGTTCCACAATTATGCATCCACATGATATTGCTGTACTTGTTCTGTATGCAGGTAGTCAGACTCTGTCGTGAGCATGGGTTATATGGTGCTCTAATATATTTATTTAACCAAGGCTTGAATGATTTCCGTTCACCTCTAGAGGAACTTCTATCTGTTATCCAGAACGCTACTAGAAAAGATGCTACTTGGTATGTCATACTCTTGCCAGGAGGAGTTGTATTAAACTTGCCCATAATCACCTTGCTCATAGATGAGATAATAGTACACATTATGTTCTCAAGTTATTGATATGTGATTTGAGCATACTTATGTTATTCTGAAGTTCTTGATTGAATATCTGTTCTCGTAAATTGATTAATCAGAATTTGATAATTCTCTTAGCATTAGTTACTTGGCCATCATTGCAATTTACATGAATCTTCATTCGACATGCATCTTTATGTTTTCTCTGGGATTTCTCTATGACATGCATGAGCGTGAACAAAAATGTTGATACTAAGCAAGGAAGCTCCCATGCTTTCAAAGGAAGTAGGCAAGAACCACAGTAGTACTTGGTTAGAGTTGCTTGATTTGGTTTGATATTGCTCGTGGGGTAGTTCTGTATATGCAATTGGTATTTCTGTTAGAATATTATACTAGTGCTAATAGAAGGCAAGTTTCTTACCATATTTTCACTTTAACAGCTACAGAATGCTTGTTTATCTGAAGTATTGCTTCCAGGGCCTAGCATTTCCTCCAGGTTAGTAGATTTACCATTCACGGTATCTTTTTTACCATTTCATTAATTCTATGCGAGTTTACTATGTTTTTCCTGTGCTGTTGGGCTTTTGGTGGGCCTAGAACCTTGCAAATTATGAAGTGTGTTAGTAAAACTATATGCTTAAATTGTGATTTTCTAAAATTTAAGAGTTCAGATTTACCATAAGATGCTTGGTGTTGTGTCAGCTTTTTTTCGAGAAAACGCAAAGAGCTTTGCGTTTCGTTGCATTGAAGAGAAGGGATATTACAATCCTCCTAGGAGGCTGGGGCTACAAAAGACTGTGTACTCGGTGAGTGGACGTCCCAGGACGTGGGCAGGACTACCCTGAGCCCCTTTGCCCCGGCTTGTGCCCAACATTTGGCTTCCGTCTTAATCCTATGCACTAATGCTTCTATCGATGGCCGTGTGTTTTCGAAAACACATTCATTGCGCTGCTTCCAGATCATCCAAGGGACTAGCATGGCTATGGACTGCAATCCTTTGCGCAGCGCGTGCGGTGTCCCTCCCTTCGTTCGCTGCCACCAGTCTGTAAGTGAGGGTTCGTTGTGTGGTGGCTGTGCTGGAATGCGCGTCCAGTCCAGGGTGGCGTGCCAGGCTTGCTGCGCGAAAGGGCAGGTCAGGAGTAGGTGCTGGATGGTCTCCGGCTCTTGATCGCAGAGGAGGCATCTGGGGTGGTGTTGCAGGCCGCGACGGGCCAGCCGTTCTGCTATCCAGCACCGGTCTTGGCTGGCCAGCCAATGGAAGAATCGGACTCTGGGTGGCGCCCAACTCTTCCATGTCAGCTTCCATGAGGGGCATCTCGTGGATCCATGAAAGGTCGCAGCGTAGCAGGACTGCGCCGTGTAAGTGCCGTTTGCCGTCCACCTCCAGAGCATTTGGCCAGGAGCATTTGTGAGGGTGATGCGCTGCACGGCCTGCCAAAGCCTCAGGTATTGCCCAATTTCATGTATCCCAAGCACTCCTTGGATGTCTCGTGCCCAAGCGTTGCCTGTTAGGGCCTCCGCCACCGTTCTCACCTTGCGCCTCCGCTTGGGTATGCACTGGTAAAGCGCAGGGGCGATCTCGCGGATGGATTGCCCCTGGAGCCAGCGGTCGTCCCAGAACAGGGCCGTCAATCCGTCACCGAGGATCATGGTGGTGGAGGCAAAGAACAGCGCGCGCTCCTCTGTAGTGAACTGCAAGTCAAGTCCTTGCCATGCGCGGTTGTCGTCCATGCGAGTGTACCACAACCATCGCAACCGCAGTGCCAGGCCAGCGCGCTCCAGGTCCCGTATCCCCAGGCCGCCATATTCCAGTGGACGGCAAACATGGCGCCAGTTGACGTGGCAGTGCCCGCCATTGGCAGTTGCACGTTCGGCCCATAGGAAGCCCCGTTGTATCTTCTCCAGCTGCCTCAGGGTCTTCTTGGGGGGGGTGCGAAGGTGAGCAGTTGGTGAACCGGGATGGCCTCAAGCACCGCTTTGACCAATGCGAGCCGTCCAGCCTTATTCATGAGCCATGCTTTCCAAGTTGGAAGCCTGGCTGCCACCGAATCCACGAGGGGTTGGAGCTGGGCGGCCGTGGGACGGCGCAATGTGAGCGGAATGCCGAGGTAGGTGATGGGCAGGTCGGCCGTCCTGCATCCGACATGGGCGATCGCTGCGGTCGCGTCGGGGTCGCCATGAAGGATGGTGGCCGAGCTCTTGGCGTAGTTCACCTGGAGGCCGCTAGCTTCACCGAAGAGTGTAAGTATGCCCTTGATGGCCTCCATGTCTCCCGGTGTGGCGTGGCAGAAGAGCATCACATCGTCGGCGTATAAGGAGATGGCCGGAATGGCTTGTCGGGGTTGCAGCTGTTGCAGGATGCCGGACTCGTGTGCGCGGCAGATGAGGCGTCCGAGGGTGTCCACGGCGAGCACGAAGAGCTGTGGCGACACGGGGTCGCCCTGTCGCAGTCCGCATCGGTGCCAAATCGGCGGCCCTGGCTCGCCGTTCAACATGATCCTGGTGCTCGAGGTCGAAAGTAGTATCGCAAGCCACTCCCGGAACCGAGGCCCGAACCCGTACCGGTCCAGCACCTCGAAGAGGAAGGGCCAGGATAGGGAGTCGAAGGCTCACGTGAGGTCAAGTTTGAGCATGACTCTAGGGGCCCCGAGTTGGTGCAACAACTTCATGGATTGTCTGACCAGGACAAAATTGTCGTGGAGGCTCCGACCTGGGATGAATGCATTCTGGTTGCAGCTGACCAGGTCGCCCAACCTTGGCGCAAGGCGAAGCGAGAGTACTTTTGCGAAGATCTTGGCCACGAGGTGTATCAGGCATATCGGCCGGTAGTCGCGGAGCTGACAGGCATCGGCGCGCTTCGGGAGCAGGGTCAACAGGGCCTGGTTAAGTTTGCTGAACCCGCGACCGCGCAGCAGAAAGAGCTGATGGAAGATGTCCAGGAAGTCCTGTTTGACCATACTCCAGCATGCCCGCAAGAACTTGGCTGTAAATCTGTCAGGCCCAAGCGCCTTGCGTGCTGGGAGGCTTTTGACGGCATCCCATATCTCCTCAGGGATGAATGGGGCGTCGAGGCAAGTCAGGTCGCGAGGCTCAATGAGCTGCGATAGATCCAGCGAGTGACCGCGGGTGGGGGCCGAGCCCAGCAGCTCGTCGAAATGAGAGAAAGCCGCCTGCGCCATCCCTTCCTGGTCCGCGATCACGTGTCCAGCCATGGTGAGGCTGTGGATGTGGTTCTTCTGCCAGCGGAAAGAGCACTGTCGATGGAAGAATGTCGTGTTGGCGTCTCCATCCTTGAGTGTGGTGATGCGTGCCCGCTGCCTCGCAATCGTGCGTTCCAACTACGCAAGCCCAAGGTATGATATTTTCAGCTGCCTCCGCAACCAGTCCTCGGGGGGCGAGAGCACCCGATCCTCCTGGGCCTTGTCAAATCGCGAGATCAGCTCACGGGATATGGCCATCTTGTCGCGAATGTTCCCTTTTGACCTCGCGCTCCAGCTGGTCAGCTTGCGGGCAGTGGCCTAGAGGCGGAGAGCCGAGCGCCGAAAGGATCCGGGTCTTGCACTGGTCCCCAGGCTGTGGCCACCGTTTCATGGAACCCATCCAGCCGCAGCCAAAAGTCCTCGAAGCGGAAGCGTCGGTGCGCCGCGTGCGTGGGCGAGCAGTCGAGGAGGAGGGGGTAGTGGCCTGAGACGACAGAGGCAAGGCAGCGCAGGTGGCAATCGCCGTGTGCGTCTTCCCAGTCCGATGTGCAAAACACACGATCCAGGTGCACGAGGGTGGGCCGGGACTGCTCGTTGGACCAAGTGAATCGACGTCCATTGAGGTACATCTCCTTCAGCGCGAGGTCGTTGACGAGGTGACGAAATCTGCCCATCATGCGGCGGCACAAGTTGCCATTGTTCTTGTCGTCGTCGCGCAGAATTAAGTTGAAGTCACCGCATAACATCCAAGGCCCGGGGCAGTCTATGCGTATCTCTCGTAGTTCTTGCATGAAGGAGACCTTGTCAGCGTCTTCTTGGGGGCCATAGACCACCGTTAGCCACCACAGCGCGCCGGTGGCTGTGGTCACCTTGGCCGTTATGGCGTTCGTGGTGAACATAGGATCCGTGATGGTCACGGCCTTGCTCTTCCACGCAAGCAGTATGCCACCCCGCGTGCCTAGGGCCGGTAGGTACGTGTAGTCATCGAATTCTGAGCCAAGGGTGTCGAGGACAACGGACGAGCAGACCAAAGCCATTTTAGTTTCTTGTAGGCATACAATGGAGGCCACAGTAGTATCAAGCAGCGATCGGATAGCGGAGCGTCGAGCTCGCGCGTTAAGGCAGCGGACGTTCCAGACTGCGATCCTGAGGTTGTGATCCATGGGTGCACATGGTCGACGGTGTCTGCTGCTCGTGCGGCCTAGGGCGAGCCGGCCGCTACCGCGCGTGCCACTGGAGCTGTCGTAGCGGCCATGTCCGCCGGGATGTCGCGGTCTACCAGGGTCGCAATGGCCGAGAGCACCGAGCACGGGATTGGAGCCGCGAACAGATCGTCGTACGCCTTCATCTTGGCGGCCGTGATCCGCTGGTTAGTTCCAACTATCCCGAGGGTGCGCAGGATCTGCACCTGGGCCCTCCTCTCCGCAGTGGGTGGAGCCGCCGGTGGGGATGCAGTCGCGGCTGAACGGCCACGTCTTGGGGCGAAGTTTAGTGGACGGTGCGGCCTCTTCCCGGGCGTTGGCAGGGCAGCCTGGACGTGCTTGGTGGCGGCTGCGAGGAATTCGCCCAGCGTCCAGGTCTTCGGCACGGCGGCGCGGCTGCGTGCCCTGCGTAGTGTGATCGGGGGCGAGGCGAATCACCCTGGCGTGGCACGGCCGGAGCCATGCAGGACTCTATCCGGCGTGGGCTGGGCATTGGGCCTTGGCGTCTCGGGTTGGGCTTGCGGCCTGCGTAAGAGCGTCACCTGCGTGTTGGGTGCAGGCACAGGCAACAGCGGGCTGGTGGGCATGTTCGCGCCGCGAGCGGGGCTTTCCCCGCCCTCCATGGCGCGCGCGTGGGGCCCGGAGGACTGGTCAGCGGCCTCATCCACCACAGGTGCAGGCGTGGCGAGGGCTCGGCTTTGCCCCGACAAGGCAGCAGGCTGGCCGGGCTGCGCAGGCTGCGAGTCGGGAACCTCGCTCACCGCATCCGTATCCCGACAATGCATGGGATCAGGCGAGCCAGAAGTGGCCCCTCCACGATCGACCTCGGGTGCAGTGCGCACTGACGAGCCAGAGGTGGTCCCTTGGCGATCGACCTCGGGTGCAGCGCGCGCAGACGAGCCAGAAGTGGCCCCTTCGCAGTCGTTCTCGGGCGCAGCACACACCATCTGGTTTGAATCCCGAGCCAACTCGTGGGGGTTCGCCGCGGGTGAGGGGCCAGTGCTCGGCGCTTGGAGCGGGCCAGTGGCCCCGGCCGGAACCGTTGCAGCCAAAGTGGCATTGCCAACTGGCGCTGTCGTCACAGTCCTGGCGGCTGCCCCCTTATCCACAGCTTTGGCCGTGGGGCCCCTTTGCAAAGCCTGCCTTTGTCTCCCCCCACCTTTTCCTTTTCTGGCATGGCGACGAGGAGGGTGGGCTCCTTGCTGACGAGGCCATGGCGTCATGCCACGCCCATCGTGTTGTACGGACGGCGTGGTTTTCTCGCCGGCCGGAGTAGGCCACGCGGGCGCCACAGTCACCCCATCGGAGCGGACAGCGTGGTCGTTGGCCCGCCAGAGCGAGTCGTCCATGGCCATGCCGTCCGCCCGGCCAAGAGGCAGCGCATCTGTGCGCCGGCGCTTGCGGCCCCGGCGGCATGCCCGCCCCGGGCCAGGACCGGGCGCGCGGTTGTTGCTGTCTTCGCGCGCAGCGTCTCCGTCACGCCCACGGCCGTTCTGGGCGTGGGTGGGCGGGGCTCCACGCGCCACGACGCGCGCCACCGTGATTGCGATCGGGAACGTGAGGATCTGGATGGTGGGCGCATCGGAGCTCAGGCGTGCCGGAATCTGCTCGACGATTTCCAGGATGGCGGTGCGGCGAATGGTGTCCGGGTGGTGCGTGCGCGCCGTCAGCCGGAACGTGGCCAGGTCTTCTCGGGAACGCGTGTTGGGGTGGAGGCGCTCAATCCAGCAGCTGGTTCCCAGGATGTGCTCTGCCGTGGAAAGATGCCAGGCTTGAGCAGGGACGCCGCGAAGCTCCAGCTCGACGCAGAACTCGAAGTCGCCGGAGCCAGCATGGGCGAGCTTGCTCCAGGGCCGGATGGAGAGCGAGAACCGCGACGAGTTGGTGAAGTGGTCTCCATCAAGGCGGCGCTTTGTGGAGTGGGAGCCGAATAGGATCAGAAAATCCTCGGGGTGGTGCGCATGCACGGTGAAGTCGCCATCGCAGAGCTTGAAGGTGTTTATCAGCACATCGGCGACCTCGGCGGCAGAAACCCGAGGCCTGTTGCCGGTGACGGAGGCGACCATCGCCCGGCTTAGAACGGCCTCCGCCTCCTCCATCTCAACCGAGTGCGTCATGATCACCCGCACGGGCTCGGGCTCGCGCAGTGCGGGCGTGGCCACCGTGGGGACGGGGGCCGGGGGAGGCGGTGGAGGGAGTGCGGCCTGGCGCTCACGGGCAGCAGGGCTCGTGCGGTCAGCCTGGGCATGCTCCACGGCGACGGGATGCCTCGAATCGCAGGAGCGCGAGTCATGGCCTGACTCGAGGCACCGGCAGCATCGAATGTCATTGGTGCAGTCCCGGACCCGGTGGCGAGGGTCGAGGCTGTTAGGAATATGCAACTTGTATTCCCATGAGGCCATAGGCCGATATATATATACATGTACATGTGTGGAACATATGCAGGAAACCCCTTATACAACGGGATAAATACAAAGGGGTACATGACTTATATTATAACTCTAACACCCCCCCTCAATCTCATGGTGGATGAACAACACTGAGTTTGGAGAGATAAAAGCCATGTTGTGCTCTAGTCTGAGCCTTCGTCAGGAAATCCGCCAACTGTAACTCGGAAGGCACATACTGAAGAGCAATAACCTGATCCTGCACAGCAGCGCGCACATAGAAAGCATCAACACCAATATGCTTGGTGAGCTCATGCTTCACAGGATCGCGTGCAATGCTGATAGCACCTGTACTGTCAGATAAAAGCAGAGTCGGTGTTGTGACAGAAACACCAAAATCCTGAAGTAACCACCGTAACCAAGTCACCTCTGCCGTCAAAAGAGCCATTGCTCGCAACTCAGCCTCGGCACTCGAACGGGAAACTGCAAGCTGTTTCTTCGTCTTCCAGGCAATGAGAGAACCACCAAGAAAAACACAGTAAGCAGAAAGTGAACGGCGATCGGAAGGATCACTAGCCCACGTAGCATCCGAATAGGCCTGGAGCTGTAAAGAACTGGAGCGAGGAAAGAATAGACGGTGAGAGATCGTGCCTCGAAGATATCGAAGAACACGAAGGAGATGACTATAGTGAACCGAGGTGGGGGCAGAGACAAACTGACTCAGAATATGAACCGGATAAGAGATGTCCGGACGAGTGGCAGCTAGATAGACAAGACTGCCAACAAGATGACGATAACGCGTCGGGTCAGGGAGAGGATCACCATCAGTAGCACGGAGGTGAACATTGAGCTCCATAGGAGTCTCAACAACGCGCTCGTCAGTAAGAGCAGCACGAGCAAGAAGATCCTGGATATACTTTTCCTGGGATATAAAAAAGCCATCAGAGGTAGAAGAGACTTCAATCCCAAGAAAGTAGCGAAGAGGTCCAAGATCAGACATAAGAAACTGCTCGCTAAGACGGGCCTTTACAAAGGCAATATACTCGGGATCATCCCCCGTGATGATCATGTCATCAACATAAAGAAGAAGAAGAGTCCGACCACGAGGAGAAAGGTGAATAAACAATGCTGGATCATGAGCACTTGCTAAAAAACCAGCAACAGTGATCACAGAGGCAAAGCGCTCAAACCAGGCGCGGGGGGCTTGCTTAAGGCCATAGAGAGAGCGACGAAGACGACATACCATGCCATCAGGAACAGAATACCCAGGTGGTGGCTGCATGTACACCTCCTCACGCAGCTCACCATTAAGAAAGGCATTCTTAACATCAAGCTGAGATATAGACCAGTGGCGTGCAGAGGCAACGGCAAGAAGTGTACGAACAGTGGTCATATGAGCCACAGGAGCAAAAGTCTCGTCATAATCACGACCATGCTCCTGCTGAAAACCACGAGCCACAAGACGAGCTTTGTGACGCTCAAGAGAACCATCGGAGCGAGTCTTAACCTTGTAGACCCACTTACAAGTGATCGGACGGACTCCGGGAGGAAGAGAAACAAGATCCCAGGTACCAGTGCGTTCAAGAGCAGCAATCTCCTCTGCCATCGCAAACTGCCATTCAGGATGAACAACAGCCTGACGGTAAGAAGTCGGCTCAAGAACAGCAGCACCAGCGGTGGGAAATCCAAAGCGATCAACAGGCGGACGAGGACGAGAACGCAAGCCATAAGTAGGCTGAGAGGAAGATGACGACCCATCCACAGAGGCATCGACTGGTCGTGGACGACGAGTGTAATGCTGAGGAAAAGATGGAATAATAGAAGGAGGAATCGGCAAGGTAGAATCAGGGGGTGGTGACGAAGAAGTCACCGGAGATGAAGGTGTAGAATCCGGTGACAGGCTGGGAGAGGAGACCGGGGAGGAAGTCATCGGAGATGAAGGTGGAGAACCCGGTGACATGCTAGGCGAGGAGACCGGGGAGGATGGTGGCTGCAAATCAACTAGATGTGGAGAAGGAGAGGAAGTGGAACGGAGAGGTACAGTCTCGGCGGGGGTGATAGGTGAGTCAGGAAAAGTGAGGAAAGAGATATCCTGCACTGAAAAAGTCGAGGAAGATGGGCGTGGGTAGAAGGGACGAGACTCTTCAAAAGTCACATCTCGAGAGATACGCATCCGACGACCAATAGGATCCCAACAACGATAGCCCTTATGCTCATCACTGTAGCCTAAGAAGACACACTCAACAGACTGAGCGGTCAGTTTGGTGCGTTCGCGAGGGGCAAGAAGAACATAGCAAACACAACCAAACGAGCGAAGCATCGAATAATCGGGAGAACGATCAAAAAGTCGCTCGAAAGGAACACCACCCTGTAGAGCAGCGGAAGGCTGTATATTGATAAGATAGGTGGATGTGGAGACGGCCTCAGCCCAAAAATGAGGCGGGAGAGAGGCAGCAATCATCAATGCACGAGACGTCTCAAGAAGATGTCGATGCTTTCGCTCAGCCACACCATTCTGAGCATGAGCACCAGGACAAGAGAATTGAGAGAGAGTCCCGTGCTCAGCAAGAACACCACGCAACATCTTAGAGATATACTCGCCAGCGGAGTCAGCACGAAAAACACGAATGGGTGAAGAGAACTGAGTATGAACCATGGTAGCAAAACGCTTATAAATAGACAACACCTCAGAATGAGAAGTCATGAAATAAAGCCATGTGTAACGAGAGAAATCATCTATGAAAATAATATAGTATTTATGACCACCTTTCGAAGCGAAAGGGGCCGGACCCCATACATCAGAATGGACTAAATCGAAAGGACGCTTAGACACTGACTCACTATGTGAATATGGTAACTGAATCTGCTTGCCAAGACGACAACCCTGACACTCTAAAGAGACATCTCCTTAGACAGACCCCAGAAGGCCTCGACGAACTAAAGAAGACAACCGAGAACCACACAGATGACCAAGTCGATGATGCCATTGCTGGAAGGAACCAGTGACGGAGGCGACAGAAGCGGAAGAACTGGCGATGGTGGTGGCAGCAGAAGGAACATGAAGCCAGTCCAACTCCCAAAGACCCTGAGAATCACGGCGGCGAGGGCCAGCCCCAACCAGAGTGTGCGTGTGACGGTCCTGGACAGAACAAGAGTCAACGTCAAGGATGACGCGACAACCAGAATCCGTAAGTTGACCAGCAGAAAACAAATTCATGGTAAGTCGAGGAACATGAGCAACATCAGAAACAGAATAAGAAGGAGTAGTAAGATTGCCTCTACCAGCAACAGAAAGTGGAGTACCATCAGCAGTGAAGACATGAATAGGAGAATCCAGTGATCGAAGAGAGGACAAAGTGGAAGAATGAGAAGACATATGAAAAGAAGCTCCAGAGTCCAGAACCCATGGGGATGTACCTGACTGTGTAGAGGGTGATTGCTCAGTGCGGGAAGCATCAGTTATAGAACCGGCAGTACCCGTCGAGGAAGAACCTGAAGCCGCGAGCAGACGCTTAAGTCTCAGAATATCCTGCTCAGTCAAAGCAATGGCTGAAGCTGTCGAGGTAGATGACGAAGTCCCTGAAGATGATGATCGAGCCTTGCGCAGGTGTTTCTTCTTCGTGTAGCACTGAGACTCAAGATGACCATCATTGTTGCAATAGGCGCAATGTGGACGGGGGCGACCTGAGCCTCCAGAAGGAGTGGGCAAGAGCGGCGGAGCACTCGAGCGAGAAGGGGTCAGTGGAGCAAGTGGCGTAGGAGCACGAGTAGCGAGCACAGAGGGAACCTCCAGCAAACCAGCACCACGTAAGCGAGTCTCCTCAGCACGAGTAGCGAGCACAGAGGGAACCTCCAGCAAACCGGCACCAGCTAACTGGAGAATACAGGTTGCTCTGGACCACATTCCGCCCTCTCTCGGTGGTTAAATACAGCTTATACATTCTCACAGTGGGATCAGGTGTGCCGAGGCACATTAGAATCAGAATGCCAACAGTCTTGTCACCTTCCGCAGAACATAAGTTACTGGGGGCACTGTGCTATTCGAACTATTGTCCACCACCAGTCCACCTTGGTGGCAGCCTGCACTGGTGTCCTTTTTCTGTTTGTGGTGTCGCCGACATTACTGGAGGCAGCAGAGACATTGTTGTGTTCGACACAAAAGCAGAGTCATTCCGGTGGATGCGCAGTCCTGACCAGGCATACCCTAATAGGAAGTTGTTCGACATGAATGGGACGCTTGGTTTCTGGGGCAGCTCAATCAAGGGTGATGCAGGAGGTTGTTTGAGTTTCACCGCTTTGGATATTTGGGTGATGCAGGATTACAAGGCTGAAATCTGGGCTTTCAAATACCGGATTGACCTGTCAACGGTTGAGGCATCACGGCAACTTTATTTGACTTCTTGCAAAGGGAAAAAGAAAGCACCGCTTCGTTCAACAGTGCAATGGTTCAATGATATGGCTGTGCTTAACGAGCATGAGCTGCTGATCATGTTTAATGATAAACACGTGTTGCGCTGCAACACTGATGGCATGGTCTTAGGTTTGGTGAACATTGGAAAGAGTCAATACTGTATGTCACTTACTTCCCACCGCTTCCAAGAGAGCATTATTCCAATTCCATCCTTCCCATGAGATGCCAGAAGATGAGGAACCTCCATTCTCCACAGGGCGTCTCTGAATGTTCAAGACTCCTTCCTGGTTTGCTTTGCCAATGGGCTCAGACCTTGTTTTTCTTTTCAGTTATTATTGCTAAGAAGCAACAATGGCACTGTTATGATGAGATCTTCGGTGATTGTCCAAAAAAAATATGATGAGATCTTCGGTCTTGCTCGTATTGTTTGAGTAAATGCTTTTGGCTGACAGGGCCGCACTCTAGCATTTCCTTATATGTTAGTTACTGCATTTTTAGTTGTGGAAATGATATTGTTTGGCCTGGGTCTCTCCTTGCAAGGCTGGTAGTTTGATCTTTGTTGTTCAGAATGTAAACTCTTAGGTATTACTTGTTGCTTATAGGCTATAGCACTCGGTTGATCCTGCTGCTCATGTCAACGTGTCTTCACCGGGGCCATGCTTGCATATATAGCTATGTGTGTCTAGTGCTGCAAGCTATGATGGAAGAAAGAACCTCTATGCACGTTGGTCATGTGTCAGGAGTATTGGCTGGAGTTTAATTTGCTTGCTGCTTTTTTCGTGTGCCGGGATTTGACATGTTTTTTTGGGTAGTAACGATCGACTTGAAGATGTGCTGATCTGGAGCTGGGTGTTGCTCTGCTTGGCTTTTCTTTCTTTTGAAGCATTGTGTTGGTATGGCTGTGTGGATTCTCGATGCTTTGTCATTGGCTTGTTGCAGAGGCCGGGTTTATCTTTTCGCATTAGCTTGATACTAAATCCCCCTGCAAAAGAAAAGGAAATCTTGATACTAAATCAGCGACAATCAATATGGATCGGAGGGGGTGCTTCCCCCCCCCCCCTCCCTCTATCTTATGCTAATTTCTCTTTTTGGTGCATGTGTTGTTTGAAGTTGGAAACTCTAGAGAGATTGTTGAAAAGGATTTAGGTGGAATAGTTTAGTGACCAGCAGCCGGCTGGAATGAATGTTTTGAGGCTGCTCCAGTCCAGAGCGCACCTTTGTGTATATACAACATAATTCAGTGGATTGGACAGAGAAAATTGTATGAACCAGACTTGATGAATGAGCCTCCTTGAAACCCAAAACTGAAGGTAGGAGTTGATTGAATGAGCCTCCTTGAAACCCTGATCTCAGGGCTTCTTCGTCGGTGGTCATGGTGCTCGGCAGGGCACAGTGGCTCGCATTGCGTCCGGATGTCTGTTGGTGGATCTGGCACCTTGGGCTAGAGGCTAGCCGCCGGTGGTCTCTGCGAGTTGCAGTTGGCTCCGACGGATCTCGGGGTTTCTTCGTTGGTCGGCAGCTTTGATGGTGGTGGTGGTTGGTGGGCTTGCCGGCACCGATGTAGGATGATGTGCGGCTGGGGGTGGTGTGGGAGTTTGGGTGAAGACCCTGTCCCGGCTTTGTGCCATGACCAACAATGGCGGTGGATGTGGCCATCATTGACCTTCCTGGAGGCATCGCTGCTTGCTCCCACACCCCTCCCGCATGGATCTGGACATCATGGCCTCTCTAGGGAAACCCTTGATCTTGTGTGATCGGACAATGGTGGCGCCTTGGTGTCATATTCCCTCTTGGGGCCTTCATCTTGGGAGCTTGACATCGGCGACCGGGACCGGTGGATGACGGTTGTGTGGCATCCTGGCTTCTGTGGCAACGATGATGACGGAAGCGATG
Organism: Triticum aestivum; assembly: GCF_018294505.1. Taxonomy (NCBI): domain Eukaryota; kingdom Viridiplantae; phylum Streptophyta; class Magnoliopsida; order Poales; family Poaceae; genus Triticum; species Triticum aestivum. Next base: position 671,945,892 of record NC_057812.1, read on the forward strand.
TCGGCGACGCGACAATGGTTGCGGTAGTTGACTCTTCTCCAGCGTGTCCACGGGATTGCCTCAGTTTGTTTGTTTCTGTGAAGTCGAAGATGCGGTTGTGTCCCTTTTGCATACAATGACCGGCTGCATGTGGTCCGTTCAGTGTCTTCCGTGATGCTAACCATGCCTATTTGTCCTTTATAGCTCTTTTTTGGAGTTGTAGTTGTGCTGTCTAGTCGCAGGTGGCTGAGTTCTGGCGCAGATCTTCATATAACTCCACATGGCCTCTAAAGTGTGGATTGAGTCAACGATCGCCTATGGTGAAGTCGGATCCGTTTGCTTAGGGTTTAGGGATGGCGATGTTGTCTTCACCATAGAATGACATGGCAGGTCTATGATACAGGTTCCAAATTTATTGTTTCAGAGTGTATGGTAGGCAGGATATATGATGTATATTTAAGAGGAGCCCTAACTTTAGTTGTCCAAATAAATTATATTTCTTGAGGATTGAAATTAGACTTCATATCTTCAGTTGCTTTTTAACCGGGTCAATTTCCCTCTCCGTAGTGTTTACAGATATACCTTGTGTTTTTGCAGATTGTTGAAATGTCTACTTAATAGAGAATGATATTTGGATACATATAATAACTGAAGCACTGGGGGTCTTCTCTAAGGCTTGTGACCTGTTATGTCATCTTCATCTTTGTTGTTTTGTTCTCTCCTATGCATATTTTTTAATAGTGGGCTATCACTCTTGGCGGCAGATACCTCTAACGCTATAGGTCCTACTCCTTCTCCCCTCCGGACCTTCTCCGCTCGCGACCTCCTCCTCCCCTCGCGAGCCGCCGCGGCCAATAGATCGCGGCCGTCCCTCTCCTCCCCTACTCCCCTCCGTCGCCTCCTGCGCGGGCGACCGAGGGGCCCTAGCCCTAGCCGCCAGTCCTTCCCGCCTTCCTCTCTCCCCTCCTTCACCGCCAGTGGTCGACGCCGGGCAAAACCCATGTGTCCGACGGCGGCGGCGGAGGTACTGCCTCCCCTCTTGGGTCTATGGGTGGCGCGGGACACCTCATCTTGAGGGTGTGATCCCGATCTGGATCGTGGCGGCGCCGATCTGGACCATGGCGCCCAGATGGACAACGCTGGCATGGCGGCCGGCTGGCGTCCTAGTGGTGGCCTTGGCGGCATGGCTAGCACAGCCCTTTTCGATTTGGTGTGGAGGGCCCTGGATTAGGGGCAGCGGCCCCTGGGATGGCCTCCCTGTCGGTGGCACGGCGGGGCGAGAGGGCTGCCGAGGATCGGACCGGATGGCCGGAGATTCACCGGCGGGTTGGTGCCGCGGCTTGCTGCCCCGGTGGCCAATGGCGCCGAGCTGCTTTTTCCTCCAACCCATGTTGCGTGCACTCCGTCTTACCGAACATGGCCGCACTGGTAGCCGGTTACCGGGTTGAGACGGAGCGGGAGGGAGGGATTCAGATTGGGATAATTCCCAGGTCTCTTTATGCCGGTCGCGATGGCGACGACACTTGAGGGTGTCGTTTTTATTCTTGGAGACGCCGTTCGGATCCGCCCTACCTCTTCCCACCTCACGGTCTCTCGGGTGAAAACCCTAAGGCGGTGATGGCGTTCTTGGCGTCGTGCCTTTCTTGAAGGCATCGTCGTGAGAGCTATGTGGCAGTGGGCACCGCTTGGGTGCGTCGGCAGTTGTAGATTGCGTGCCCCTCTTCCTCCAGGTGGTAGCTGTTACAGGGGAAACCCTAGGTCTGGGACTCCCGGATCGGATGATGACGGAGACTTTGATGCCGTTCTCCCTCCTCGGGGCATCGTCTTGGAGCAGTGATTCACTAGAGAGGCCAACAGGTGGAGCGGTGTTACATCAACCGCATTGAAGACGGTGGGTCTCGGCGGCGTGGAGCAGTGGAGTCTCAGAGTTGGACGCGGTTTGATCGACGTGCGCAGGCTGGTGGAGTTGTCTGGTGTCGTGGTGACGTCGTCGGCGGATGAGACTGGCAAGATCTATGCAGTGGTTCCTCCTTAAGACGGGATGGTGGAAGATGGCGGTGGCGGATCCTTCAGCGTGCGCAGGCGGTGCATGTTATAGGACACCTAGACCAGATGGTATTAAGACCTCTGGGTTAGATTGTGTCTGTTATGCGGACAAGGCACACCTGTATTGGTGTAGGTGTAGTGACTTTGTTCGTCTAGAAGGGGGCTTCTGGTTGATCCTTGTATTAATTTTATGAGACTCTGATGGATAATTAATAAAGATGGCTGTGTGCATCATGGTGATCCAGAGACCGAGGGTATACACTATAGCGTGCTATTTAAACTTTACTTTTATCTGTTAGGAGCAAAGTCTCTACGCACAGGACCACTGTAAACACTACAGCTCAAAAACTCCAGACAAATCCTTTTGTCAATGTGATGATGCTTTCTTAGCCTTCCTGCGCATCTCGAGTCCAAGCAACATTGTCCCCAGGCAATCACATTCACGATTCAAATCTGTCAAGTATGAGGCATCTTAATGTTAACATGTTGAAATTTGCTCAGACACCATACATGTGCGGTGGCGTTGCTTCAGAGAAAACGTATTTGTGGATACCATCAGCAGATCAGCTCCAGTAGTGTCTCCTTAATACTTCTCCATGGATAATGTCCAATCGTAGATTGAAAGTCGTAGTCATTGTAAGGTAACTCCATCGCGGCGTTGAAGCTTAGGAGCTCAGTAAAACTGATATCTCCTTAAATCCATCCGAATTAAAAGTAAATACAAATGCTCAAAAGTAAAAGAAAAAACAATTCACCATCGGCAATTGCAAGGTCTCTTCAATCTCCACACGAAGTAAACAATTAACTCCTTTTCTGTTCTAGAATACAAGCAACTACTAACTCTGTTACATGTCGACAGATATATCCAAATCAATGAATCAGGATGCTGGACAAAATACACGCTTCATTAGGATTCAATCTCTGGTGCAGCTGACGTCTGAGATATATATCTTTGCTGTAGGCCTTTTGATGCTTAAGTGTCACCATAGCCAAAACTAACTAGCTAGGACATGCATGCTTTTGTTCTTCTCCTGCTATTCAGTGAAAAGGGTAAAACATTTTGGCCCATGTTTAATGTGCCGAATACCGAGCTCTGTCAGTTCAGTGAAGTGCTTTGCTGCTGGTCGTTTTACTGACCAGTCGTTTGCAGCAGAAAACCTTTTCTAGTACCCGTTGTCATTGAACAATTCATTTGTAAGGTTGTACCCTTGATCCCTAGAAGATACTATATCGATATACATCTTGTCCACATTTGTTTCATGCTCTTGTTGGGATGTAAGAACTTGTTGGGATTTGCTGCTGCGTCTGTCATGCAAGAAACACATGTCAAACATATTATGGTGATGCACTGTGTATTAGAATGATGGGTTGTACGTCCTGCATATTATATACAAGGAAGAAAACTTGGGTAAAATGGTACTCCCTCTGTAAACTAATATAAGAGCGTTTAGAATACTAAAATAGTGATCTAAACGCTCTTATATTAGTTTACAGAGGAAGTAAAAACTTTCAAAGTATAGAAACGTTCTTTTATTTGTTATTGTTTTCTTGAGCAACTTGCCTTAAAACAAAGTAAGGATTCCATAGGCTAACAGAGTAAAGTTCTGTCTAGTAATAATATTTTTTCAGAGTGAATAATTTTTGTTTGTTAGAGTAGCAATTAGCAGTGCTCAACATTCCCTGTAAACAATTTACAGTCTTCCACTCAAAAATTACAATTTAGAGTCTAAAACTAGTGGTGGATGCTGCTAAATGTAGGCATACGCTAGAGAAAACCACGACTGCTTATACTAATTCCATGGATATTGTCCAATCTTTGATTGGAAGTTATAGTCATATATAAGGTAACCCCGTGGCTGCGTTGAAGACATATGATCCAATTTCTCGAAGTTTATGTGTTGAGTAAAACTAATATCTCCTCAAATCCTTCTGAAATCAAAAGTAATGATGCTGAAAAGTAAACAAAAGAAATCACCATTATCGCAGGTACCTTCAATCTCCACACAAGGTAGCGATTAACTCTTTTTCGGTTCTAGAATATATACAAGCAACTACTAACTCTCTTACATGTCCACAAATATATCCAAATCCAAATCAACAAATCAGGATACTGTAGAAAATATACAATGCAGACCCCAAACACGCGTAGGTGTTGACTATTGGCTTAAACTAACACATAAATCATCTTCCTTTGCGACTAACACTATAAAGTGGAAAAAATTTCAAATGTCACGCCAGGATAACAAGGGGTCCATGAGAACTCCCGGTGTGGAGGCTGAAAGACACGCCAGGATTACGTGGCTGAAGGTGAGAAAACTATACCTGCGCACTCCGAGCCATCCTTCACTCTTCAACATCACTGAACAGAAGGTTCTTGCTAAAGCCCTCCAGCCTGCACGCCTGGTGGCAGTTATAAGCATACGAGGAGATAGATACCAAATAATGGACCATTTAGACTAAATTACATCACACTGAAAGCAGCAAATTGCTTATAAACAAGTAAGGGGAACACAAGTTACTAAAATACGTCCATGGATAACTGATGACACAACCAGAGACTAGCCTACCCGAGCTTTGGTTCATTGTTAAGACATGACATAGCTTAACTAGATAAGCATACCACATACATGGCACGCACAAACAGAAACTACACATCACTGAATTTTGGACCACTAGCAGCACCTAACTATATGCATCAGTGCTTGTGCTTTCTCCCACACTTAGACTTGACTTGAGAAGGTCAGACAACACCGCAGGGTAGCTTGCCGCCAGATACTTGTACCCCTCCGTCGCCAGCACAGCATCAAGAACCTCACGATTCCTAATGATGAACTGGACGCACTTCGCCTTGAGCTGTGGACAATTATGCTGCTCGGCTAGAGCCAGAGATGTCGCTGCCGTGTCAACACTGATGCCACCAGAGAGCTCGCTTTCACAGATCACCTTGAGCCTGTCCAGTCTGTACCTATCAGCAGCTGCAAGCAAGTGCTGAGCTAACACCATCACCTCCTTGCCCGTCTCATCGAATTCAGGCACAGTATCAGTGTAGATGAAGTGAAGTAGCGCCTTGAATACCGCAGCTTGCATGTCCTTGATCTCCACATGCCCCGCACACTTCTCCTTCATGTCTCCAAAGAACTCGGCCATGAAAACAGGAGATCTTGCAGCCAGTATGTTCTTATGAGCAGTAAAAGACTTGCCAGACACAAGAAAAGTGACATCTGCCCCCGTCTTGCTCTGCAGGAGTTCAGCGAGGTGTTGGTGCAAGTTTGAGCATGGCACTGGCACTTCTTTGATCGGGTCCGTTGCCGGCACTTCCTTGAGAACGTCAATGGTGCATTGCACAGTAAAAGAATTGCCCCTAATATAGCCTGATGATGCTAGCGAACTTCTATTGATCAAGACTTTAGTGATGCATTCTTTGGGACGGCGGAACACCCCCTGCTCATTAACTTCCATGGATGGCTCAAGCTTCCCCGTCGGATCGACCAACCGGCAGCCTAGAACGACCCTCACACTGGGCCTGCGAGCTTTTCTGAGAAAGGCACGCTTCACACTGGCCCTGCGGGGTTCGCTGAGAAAGGCAAGCTCCACTAGTACAGCGGAGCTCCAATCAGGATAAACACGGATTTCCCAATCGTATCCATCGAAGCTCCATCTGGATTTGATGTGACCGTCCTTGCCCACGCTCCACGTCAAGCTGAAGCCGTCGACCTTGACCAGCTGCACTGAGCGCACAAAACTGGTGACGGTTTTGGGGGCATTGTCCATGGCGAAGGCCGGACAGTGGATCTGCTCAGGTGGACAGTGGATTTGCCCAATTCAGCAAGCGACGAGCAAAAGCATTGGAACCAAGGAGGCAAAACGACGGCTCACCACGCCACTGGAGAAAACCCTAAGCGGGTGCCGACGGAGGTGGTGTCCAGGCGCCGGCGTGGTGGATCGACTGGCCTCCCGGCGTCCGATGAGGCGGATCCGGCCAGATTTGTCCCCCTCGACGAGCCGGACCTGCGCCTTCTCTCGTGCTCGTGGGGAGAGGATCCGGAGAGAGAGGAGAGAAGGTGGAGGCGGCGAGTGAGGAACAGTCTGAGGATCCGGAGTGGACTGGACCGGTTGGTATCGACGGTCGTTGGGAGACCTTGAAAAAAAAAGACATGTCCGCCCTGTTAAAATAATGCCCTGTTTGGTTCATAAGTCTTAGGACTTTTTTTAGCCTCAACTTATAAATTGTAAGGCCAACTTCACCGTGCGACCCCAAACGGACGTCCGGATTGGCCCGAATCCGTCCCTTTAGGGCGCCGATCGGTACGCCCGTGTCCGGCTGTGTCCATTGGGTCGTGCATGCGCCTACCGCACGGCCGCACCCCAAATCGTGTCCGAGGTGGGCGGGATTAAAAATAATAATTAAATAACTAAAAAAGAAAATAAACACATTTAAAAAAAACATAAAACATATATATGGGTTGGCCACAAAACGACCCAGTTTCAATGGTCACTTAAAAGGCCCAGATTCATAATTAACATAATAAGAAAATAAAAAAACTCCTCCCGCGTGCTCCTTCCGCGCCCGTCGGTGCCGTGGCCGTCGCCGTCTTCACTGGCCGCCGGTGTCGTCGTCGTCGCTGACGAGGTCGACGTACTCCGGCGGCGTCCAGAGGTGGGCCGGCGGTGCGTGGTGGACGGGGGCGGGCTGGACGGCCGGAGCTGCCTACACCACCTCCTCCCGCGGCGACGCCTCCCGCTCCGGAGTGGGGCACCAGTTCACGCCCAGGTCGGCGGCCATCTCCGGCACAGTGCACGACCAGCCCCACCCCTGGCCCAGGAGCTTCTCGAACGCAGGCGAGTCCTCCTCCATCGGCTCCTCCTTGGCGGCCGCCGTGACGGCCGCCAGCTGCAGCTCCGGGAAGGCGACGTCCCCGGCGGCAGAGAGGGCCATGGTCTCCTCCAGGCCGTCCCACTGCCGCTCGTCGTGCGTGTTCATGGAGTCGTCCATGACACGCTGCAGGAGACGGGCCTCCTCCTCCGCTATCATGCGAGGAGGGGGAGGGGGCGACGGAGACGGGGAAGGCGACGGCGTGGGCGTCAGGCCACGCACCCGCGTACGCCTGCGCGGCTCTGCACGTGGCCTCCGCGGCCCCGACACGGTGCCGGCGAAGTAGGACGCGCGCCGCACGTCGTGCTCGTCCTGGAGCCATGTGTTCCAGAGCGGCGAGTCGGGGGCATACCTGTGGTCGTAGTACAGGTCGTCGGGGAGGAGGCGGCAGCGGCGGTTCATCTCATCGCGCCGTGCACGGCCGGTCGCCGGCACTGGCGGGATGGGGACCCGGTCCGCGGAGAGGTGCCACCCATTGGGGAGGTGGGCGTCGCTCCACGGGACCGGCGTCCTCGTATCCCAGTACCTCCGGCACACGTCCGCGCAGATGTACTGCCGGTCGCGCTCGCCGGAGGGCCTAGGGGCAATGGTGAAGGGGGCCGGCGCGGGGGCTCGACGGGAGGAGTGCGGCGGTGGCGCGGGGGCCCGACGGGAGGAGCGCGGAGGAGACGCGGGCTCCTTCTTCACGAAGCCGCGGCGGTGCCCCGAGGAGGAGCCGGCCTCGCGGTCGTGCTTGCCCTTGCCGTTCCAGAAGCCCATGGCGAGGCGGGCGGCCGGCGAGCTCGAGGAGGAGTCGGGCTAGGGTTTCTGCGCTGTCGGGGTTTGAGGAGGCCGCTGGGTGGCGTGGGGCAATGTGGACGACGACCCGTCCACGCTTCCCACTTAAAGAAGGACGGCGACCGCTCGACGTGCGGATGACAGGTGGGGCCGCCCGCTCGTGCGCATTGATGTGGGTGGGTGGGAGGTGGGTGGCCGCCTGCCACGCGGCCCCGACGCGGACGAGCGCGCGTCCGTTTGGTGTCCGTCGTGACCCAAACCCGGCGCAAGTTTGCGCTCGAAATGAGTCGGCCCGGATATAAAACGGACAAGATGGGTTCGGGCCGTCGCGCGCTGGGCCGCCTCCTTTGTCCCTTTTACCCCAAACGGACGGGGCCGAACAGGATAGGGTCGCGCGGTGGAGTTGGCCTAAGTCCCTAAAAAGTCCCTACCTGTTTGGTTCCTCAGACTTATAAGTCTTTATAAGACCATATTACAACTATAAGTCCCTATAAGTCCCTCCTTGAGAGTCTTATTTCATAAGTCTCAAATGCCCACTTTAAGTCTCGATAAGTCCCTCCTGTTTGGTTTAGATGAGACTTATAGGAATTTTTTGAAGTCCCTAAATCAATAAGTCCCTGAAAACAAACACCCTCTAAGTCTTATTTTATGTGTGATGTAAAAAAAGTCTTTTTATGTGGAGATGCTCTTTTTTTTAGATTGATGACCCTAGCAGCGGCCAATTAAGTTTATTCCCCCATGCCGCCGCATCAGTTCTGGGTTTTATCAGTCCAAAGTTCAGGTTCAACACCTGTTGTCGCCATCCTGAGACTTCACCTTCCCGGTTAAAGCCTTGCCCTTGATCGATGGCCAGAGATCATCGCTATATCCTTCAAAGTGATTGTCATCTCGCCAAGGGGCAAGTGGAAAGAGAGCGTCTCCAGCCTCCAACAATCTGTAAGGGCGGTAATGGCCGTGGAGTTCATTCATGATGGTGTGCCTTGAAGTTGAGCACGGACTGGAGAAGATCCATTCTTCTGTAATATGGCTCGTATCGATGGTCATATTTGAGGGCTTTGCCAGGATTGTGACCCCTCAAACGAAGTAGTGGAGGAACCTAACACTCTTAGAAAAAGGACCTAATGTGAGACATATTAGTCCCGGTTTGATTTTGATCCGGTACTAATGGTACCATTAATGTCGGTTCGAACGGCTATGCATTAATGCCGGTTCGTGTTGAACCTTTAGTACCGGTTCGTGCCACGAACCGGTACTAAAGGGGTGGTGGCAGGCTGGCGTTAGGCCGGGGCCCACGATCACCTTTAGTACCGGTTCATGCAATGAACCGGGACTAAAGGGGTCTGACCTATAGTCCCGGTTGAACCGGCACTAAAGGGCCTTACGAACCGGTGCTATTACCCGGTTCTGCACTAGTGTAAAAAAGCAAATGAACAAGTAGTTACTTCTTTCAACTAGTAAACAATATCAAGAAATCCACAAATAATGATAATTACCTCCCCTCTTTCCACAAGCACCACACGGTGACTCTCTTCGTAAAAATCACTAAGGCCAGGATATTTATCTGGCTCAAACATCCTACATAATACATCATAGACTAGTTAACACCAATGCTTAAAACCTTGACAACATTATAAGATACTTTCTAGATCCACTTACATTCTACACTACAAGTTCTCTCACAAGAACCATGAGTACACAATATACATTTCAATAATTATATCTAAAGTCACTAGCATAATTGAGACCGAGAAAACGCATTCCATACACGATGCAAAAAGAAATTATCTCTTACTAAAATACTACACAATACCAACTACATTAACACAACAACTATGTATTGCCTCTCAACCAAACATATCCATAAGGAATACTAATTTGGACAATATATTCTTAGGATTCCACCTAATAGAAAAAAACAATCTCTAAATGAATACTATACAATACCTACTACATATCTCAAAAATATGTATTCCTTCATTACCAAACATATCAAAACAATCTATTCAAACAAATTAGGAAAATCTAGTCTTAGGGTTCCACCTAATACAAAATATGCAACCCAATAGGAAGATTTGACCGAAAAAATGGAGGAAAGGAAGGAGAATACCTCAAGCTAGTAGGGGAGGGTCAGATCCAAATTTTTTGATGGACAAAGTTGAGGATTTGAGAAGGGGGCGATGGAGGAGAGCGGGTGCCCCCCATTCTTGGTCGCGATGGGGAAGAGGAGAAGCGGGGCTCTGGCCAAACCGCGGCCCAGCGGCCACTTATGCCCGCTAAAATGCTATGGACAACGGTGTTGCTAGAAACACACTTGTATTTGGCATTTTCGCCTGCCACATAGGCGAGCATCACCAGCAAGGCCTAAAGATGGGCCATCCCGCAACGCCAAGGTTCATGGCGTTTCTATGTCCAATGGAAACGCCTCAGTCTTTGACGTTTCTAAAAGTGTCAAAATCATGAGGTCATTTTGTGCGCACACTTTCTGACAAGGACAGAACAGTGATTTTGGCCTCCACCGAAAACAGTGGGACCCTAAGACCTATGCACAACTATGACCAGAGACACACCTATTTCACTATAGATTGCGAAACGATTGCTCCATTACTTGATCACCGAGAGTAAGTCCAAACCATGAAAAGATGAAACATGAGAACTACTGGATCCATGGAGTTACGATGGCCACACCACGAAGGGGAGCCAGAATCCCTTTTCTATTTTCTATTGTTCTTGCATCCAATCTATTTCATTTTATATGAAACTAAAATATAGTTGAGAAACTAAAATATATAGGATTTCTCAAAATATGACACTCCCTCCATTTTTATATACAATGTCAGTTCATCTTTTTGTGTCAAAATTTGACTTATAGTTTTGGTCAAGAAAATATGGGTTCTATGTCATAAAAAATATATTATCAAAAAGTTTTTTCAAATGTGCATCCAATGGCGTACTTTTTATGGCATATAACTCACATTTTGTTGGTAAAATTAATGGTCAAAATTAGATATAAAATGTGAAGCCGTATTAATAGATGAAGGGAGTAGTTTATTCTGAGAGCACAGTAGGACCAAAAGGAGATATACGCCAGGAGTTCTCACAAAAAAGGAAAAAACCATCCAAGCATCAATCTTCATAACCAAATCAAACAGGTCACAACCCAACCGAGAGACAATCATAATTGTGCCTAAACATATAACATCGATAAATCTTCATAATCCTACCGTACATCTGTACGGGTGTACGTCTGCTACTCTGCTCAGTCGCAAGTTCCTTTCCCCACCCAGAGGCAACTAGGGCAAAGTTCTAGTCCCCTCTAAGATTGACTGGCCAGGCCGTGGATAATTCTCCCCTCTGCCTGCCGCTCCGGTAGTTGGTGGCGTGAAGGAAATTCCGGTGCCTTGGGTCTGGCTAATACTCTAGGTTAGGCTTCTTAGTCCTTATTCATTAGTAGAAAACAGGGCTTTGCTCCAGGCCGGGTCAGCCCATTAGTCCCGGTTTAGTCTAGAACCGGGATCAATGTGGGCATTGATCCCAGTTCGTGAGCCCAGGGGGCCGGCCGGGCCACGTGGGCCATTGGTCCCGGTTCGTCTGGACCTTTTGGTCCCGGTTGGTGGGACGAACCGGGACCAATGGGCCTCGCTCCTGGCCCACCATCATTGGTCCCGGTTGGTGGCTTGAACCGGGACCAAAGGCCCCCCTTTAGTCCCGGTTCATGCCACCAACCGGGACCAATGAGGTGCCTATATATACCCCCTCGCGCAAGAGCAGAGCACAGTGCTCTGTTTTTTCTGGCCGAGGGGGAGAGGGCTTTGTGGTGCTCTAGCTCACCTCCTATGCACATGAGGTGTTCGATGGAATGCCCGAGCCACACTACTTAAGCTTTCTCCTCTCGAAGCTCGACCTCCAAGCTCCATTTTCCTCGAGATTTGTCTAGATTTAGCGGTCCGTCACGCCCCGTCCCCGTCTTCACCGCCGTCGATCACCCGCGCCGATCTCATCACCGACACCACCGTGGTGAGCCTCTTGTTCTTATCTTCTTTCTGAAAGGAAAAATATTCTTACTTGTATGTTTAGATAGATACTTGTATCATTTTCTTACATTTATTATTGCATCTTATATAGTGCGATGGTTTTGGTATCCGCCCCCGTCGGCCCTCGTCCTGTCTATGATTCGGATGTGGTATGTATATTATCTTTATAACTATTGGTTCATTTACTATTTATGAAAATTATGCCGACCAACGTGACATAGATTTTATTTATCTAGGATGTATGTGAATCGGAAATGCCAACCGACCCTATTGTTGAGAGGTTAAATTTAGTTGAAGAAGAAAACAATTTGTTGAAGGAAAAAATAAAAAAAATTGATGAGGAGAAGATGATATTGGAGTTGCATGTTGCGGATGTCGTCGATGATCACAAGATCAAGATGGATGCAATGCGCTTGAAGATTAGAAAGATTAGAAAATATGCCATTCATACCGAGGCTTGGTATCATTATGCCGTTGGATCAATTGTTACCTTGGTTGCTATTATGATCGCATTTGTTTTCGCATTGAAATGTTTTACATAGTTTCAATGTATGGTTTAATTAATTAGATGCTCTGGAGAGCTATATGTTGTTAGATGAGAACTATGTATGCACTTTGGTTTTAATGTGATGATGAACTTCTATTAATTTGGACACTTAATTATATATAATGCACGCAGATAAACCGGCAATGGATGTACGGTGACAGACACACCCGCGAGTACATTAAGGGCGTGCATGAGTTTCTCGATGCGGCTGAGGCAAACAAGTAGAATGGTTTTATGTGTTGTCCATGCACTGAATGTGGGAATACGAGGTCTTACTCTAACCGGAAAATCCTTCACTCCCACCTGCTTTTCAAGGGTTTCATGCCACACTATAATGTTTGGACGAGGCACAGAGAAATATGGGTTATGATGGAAGACGGCGAAGAAGAAGAGTACGATGACAACTATGTGCCCCCTAAATACGGTGATGCTGCAACGAGGGGAGCTGGTGAAGATCAAGAGGAACCAGACGATGTGCCCAATGATGCTGCCACGGGTGAAGCTGCTGAAGATCAAGAGGAACCAGACGATGTGCCCGATGATGATGATCTCCGCCGGGTCATTGTCGATGCAAGGACGCAATGCATTAGTCAAAAGGAGAAGCTGAAGTTCGATCACATGTTAGAGGATCACAAAAAAGGGTTATACCACAATTGCGAAGATGGCAACACAAAGCTCGGTACCGTACTGGAATTGCTGCAGTGGAAGGCAGAGAATGCTGTGGCTGACAAAGGATTTGAGAAGTTACTGAAAATATTGAAGAAGAAGCTTCCAAAGGATAACGAATTGCCCGACAGTACATACGCAGCAAACAAGGTCGTATGCCCTCTAAGATTGGAGGTGGAGAAGATACATGCATGCCCTAATGACTGCATCCTCTACCGCGGTGCATACAAGGATCTGAACGCATGCCCGGTATGCGGTGCATTGCGGTATAAGATCAGACGAGATGACCCTGGTGATGTTGACGACGAGCCCCCCAGGAAGAGGGTTCCTGCGAAGGTGATGTGGTATGCTCCTATAATACCACAGTTGAAACGTCTGTTCAAAAACGAAGAGCATGCCAAGTTGATGCGATGGCACAGTGAGAACCGAAAAAAAGATGGGAAGTTGAGAGCACCCGCTGACGGGTCGCAGTGGAGAAAAATCGAGAGAAAGTACTAGGATGAGTTTGCAAAGGACCCAAGGAATGTATGGTTTGCTTTAAGCGCGGATGGCATTAATCCTTTCGGGGAGCAGAGCAGCAATCACAGCACCTGGCCCGTGACTCTATGTATGATAACCTTCCTCCTTGGATGTGCATGAAGCGGAAGTTCATTATGATGCCAGTTCTCATCCAAGGCCCTAAGCAACCAGGCAACGACATTGATGTGTACCTAAGGCCATTAGTTGAAGAACTTTTACAACTTTGGAATGGAAACGGTGTACGTACGTGGGATGAGCACAGACAGGAGGAATTTAACCTTAAGGCATTGCTGTTCGTGACCATCAACGATTGGCCCGCTCTCAGTAACCTTTCAGGACAGACTAATATATCCATCTGTCATGTTTGAATAATAATTGCCATGTTGTAAATATTTGTAGAAACTATGGACACCGCCCTAGACGAAGCAAAAGAAGCGTTGTTGAGGGACATAATCGCAGAAGGAAGTGATGCCATCTCGTTGTTTCTCAACGAAACCGATGGTCTGGAAGGAGAGGGTGAACAAGCTGGCTACGTGACCTAATGCCGGTGCAAGAAGAAGAACATGAGGACGGCTCCGGTGACCCAATGCCGGTGCAAGAAGGAGACCGTGATGACGGCTCCGGTGACCGAACCGAGTCCGGCCAGGTATATATATTAGTTAAGCCTATGCTGACTAGCTGATTGATGCATTCATTGTTTTGGTATGTACACATATTAATTAAGTCTTTATTCTTTTTCCTAGCCCTCCAGATCGAGCACAACTTCGGTAAAGAGACGAGGCCCGAAGAAAAAGTTGAGCTCGGATGAAAAGTTTGAGATCATAGCAATCGCGCCCGACGGCCAACCGATTGGACCCATCCGAACAAAGAACGCATTTGTTGCTCAGTGCGGGGTTCTGGTTAGGGACAAGATCCCGATAAGCATTCAGCAATGGTTTAAGCCGGCTACAGAAGACCCTGAAGTTTCTTATGTCAATGATATGCAGAAAAATGATCTTTGGACTGAGCTGAAGTCAAATTTCACCCTACCGCTAGAGGATAATCCAGAGAACCCAGATAAAGAGCAATTAATCAAGTCTTTTGCTCTTAAGAGGATGGCAGAACTATTCAGGAGGTGGAAGAAAGAGCTGAATAAGTTTATCGAAAATAATGAGACACCGGAATTCAAGGGCAGATATGAGAATATCAGAGATCACTGGCCCGCATTTGTGGCCCACAAGACATCGGAAAAGAGTAAGAAGATTTCGGCAACAAACAAGCAAAATGCTGCGAAGAAGAAGCTTCACCATCGCACGGGGTCAGGTGGCTACCTCGTAGCCCGGCCTAAGTGGGCCAAGACTGAGAATGATTTGGTTGATAAAGGGATCGAACCAGAGACAATTAGCTGGCCAGACCGTTGCCGGACTTGGTTCTTCGGGGCTGGCGGAACCTTGGACCCTGTAACAGGGAAGTGCATTTGGACGAACGATCAAATGGACATACCAGTCAAGAAGCTTAAGCAGTATATCGAAGCAGCGCATCAAGGGAAGTTCTTTCCAGACAGAGAGAACGACGAGCTCACAATGGCCCTCGGGAATCCTGAGCACCCTGGACGGACACGAGGCACGCCAGGCTCCATTCCGTGGAAGGTTAGGTTTCCGGACGCAGTCGGTTACAAATCCCATGAGAGGAGGAAAAAAGTGCAGCAGACCCAAATGCAGGCGCTGCAAGCAAGGGTAGACGCGATAGAGGAACGAGAAGCAAATCGCAGCAAACGTACTACCAAAGCTTCCCCCGAAGCTACCCCGCCATCTCAGCGCAGAAGCAGCGTGGCTTCCACCGAGCTGCTTCAGCCGGAGCATGCCTTGACGGCTCCTGCCAGCTATCCCGTGGATGCTATCACGGAGTCTCAAAATTGCCACCTTATGACGCAATGGATGAATTTGAAGGTCAAGGCGGCTGTTGGCTCTGTTTATCCTACTAAACCCGGTGCAACTTTTCACTGCCGGCCGATTCCAGAAGGATATGCTAGGGTGATGGTGGATGAAATAACGGAGGGATTTGAGGACCTCCAGCTTGACCACCCTACCGGTGAAGGGGAGACTCGGCTGGGGTCTGCTCTGAAGACTCCATGCCTATGGCGGAAGGAGCTCATCAACCTTCCGAACTGGACGCCTCCGCCTCCTCCTCCTCCTCCGGCGAGTCAGGGCACTCCGCCTCCTCCACCGCCTCCTCCACCGCCTCCTCCTCTGGCGAGTGACGATCAGGGCCCTCGGCCGGCTCCTTCTCCGGCGCGTGGCGGCACTCCGCCTCCTTCTCCGCCTGCGCCGACGCGCCCGAGCAGCCAACCTCCTCCTTCTCCGCCTCGTCAGCAAGGGCGGAAGAGACCTGCCGCCGCTCCAGCTGCTCCGGCACGTCGTAGTCCTTCTCCTCCGCCTCGTAAGCAAGTAAAGAAGACAACCGCTCCATCTGCTCGGTCGGCGTCTAGCAGTACAACCAGAGGCGAGAGGACATATAGATTCGGTCCTTCTTTGAAGACTCCAGAGAAGTTACCATACGAGAGGACCCCGGAGGAGAACGCGAAGATCGCGCGAACCAAAGTGGATGACTGGTTTCAAGGGTTGAAAGCAAAGAGACATCCACCTCCGGAGGAGAAGGTAGATCCGGTGAAAGTGAAGCGCACTCTGGCTGCCCTGGCAAAACCACCCAAGTCTCCGCCGAAAGGCAACTATGAGCGCATTATTGCAAAGACATGGGCCGAAGCGGAGCAGTCGGGAAGTACAGTCAGTGATCAAAGGCTGAAAACACGACGAGCAGCTGGGAAACAAATTGCCCAGCTCGATGAACAAGCGAAGCAATCGTGCCCCCCCTCAAGGTGCCTAGCGACATCGTCGATCCGAGGATGGTGCCCGGTTATGGCAATGTTGATGATTACCTGCCCGACGATGTACATTATGATACCATGGAGGTGCAGATACACAGATACGAGTACGGGAAGCCTCTCGTCAAAGATGAAAAATCTTTAACAACGATGATGCGAAGATTACATGATTGGTACTTGAAAATATGTAGAGAGTCTGGGGGGAGGAGTACTTTGTATGCGAGAGTTAAACCGGAGCATGACCTCGTTGGAATTGAACTGTTGCCTATTCCATTTGAGGAGTTCTATCAATTTTTCAATCAATTGGCCCTCGATAAAAAAACGATCACCTGCTACTGTCTGTAAGTACTACTACTTCTGTCATTAAGTCTCTCTATATAGCTCATCTCTTTTATTGCATGTATTTATAATTATCCTCACTATATTATGCAGAATGAAGATCGCCGAATTGAAGAAAAGACAAATCGGTGATATTGGGTTCGTTAACACATATCTCATAGATGCAACTGAGGTTGAACATCGTCCCGAAGATACCGAGGCCAACTTGCTACGATCATTCAAAAAAAATGAAAACAAAGATATAATACTCTTTCCTTACAACTTCAAGTGAGTGTTACTGTCTTGTGCATATTCGGTTTCCCTTATATATTAGTCCAGGTTATAGTAATGTAATTGATGAGTTATGCATGCGTGTGCAGTTTCCGCTTTATTCTCCTAGAGATTAGGCTTGAGCAGGGAGTAGTAACCGTCTTGGACTCTAAACGAAAAGATCCCCAGGAGTATGCAGACATGATTGAAATCCTCAAGAAGTAAGTTAAATCGATCATTATGCACCATATCAGCAACTTTGTTCATTTCCTGATATCAAGTAATTGTTTTCTTTGTTCGGCAGGGTTTGGAGAAAATTCACCAGAAAAGTTCCGGGACTGCCGAAGGAGCTGGAATTTAGACACCCGAAAGTAAGTACTATAGTACCATGTTCCACGCATCTCCTAGTGATTCAAGCGCTAGTTTCATCAATACCATTTAGCATTCTTGCTTATCAGTTTGATTGACCTATATTTCTTGTAAAGTGGTTGTGGCAGGAATAAGGGAATGATTTCTGTGGATACTACGTCTGCGAGTCCATCCGCCACACGACCTGTGAGCGGGGCGGGTACTCTGACGAACAATATGAAGTACGTAAATAACAACATTCACAATTTTATTTTATTACCATCATTTGTATTGAGTTTCATTCATTCATATATATATGTATTGACCCCCTTCTTCAAATTAGATGTTTCGGAAGCGGGATGAACTCCTAGCACCAGCTCGCATGCGAGCAATTCAAGAGGAATTGGCGGCATTCTTTCTTGACCAAGTGATCGCTGAAGACGGAGAATACTATGTGGACCATGAGTCCGTATGATTATATTTGTAAGAGATAATTATTGTATATATGTAGCCGGTAGTGTCGGATAGATATACGAGAACTTGTTGTTCGACCAATCTCTCGGAGAAGGAGAGGTGGTCGATATCACTTCTCTCTGTATGCATATATGTTCATGATGATCTTCTGTTTCCTTCGTTTGCTTACTAGCTAACTAGCGTGTCTAGTCCTCTCTATACGTATGTATAGTACGTAGCGTCGACCAAGCACGGACATAAGAGAGGACACTTCTCTCTATTAATTATAGCTAGCTAACACAATATATAAAACACCTAAATTAACCCCCCAAAACCCACAACCCCCCCCCCTTTCAAAAAAACAAAACAAAAACCCCAGCCACAGAAATGCTGACGCATGGATGCCTATTGGTCCCGGTTGGTGTCACCAACCGGGACCAAAGGGTCTCCTGACTGGGCTTTGCGCACTGCCCACGTGGAGGCCCATCAGTCCTGGTTCTGGATTGAACCGGGACTAAAGGGTCGGGGCATTAGTACCGACACTTTAGTCCCGGTTCAGGAAACGGGACTAAAGGCCCTTACGAACCGGGACTATAGGCCCTTTTTCTACCAGTGATTCCCCGCAAAAAAAGGTTTCTTAGTCCTTATAAGGGTGGCGCTCAGATAGGCAGTGCCGCTTCATCTTCGAGTTGGTCTTTCGGGCTTCGATCCTCCTTAATTCGATCGTCGGGACAGAGTTGATGGTGCTCTGATGTAGATTCCTGCCATCTCCTTTGGACGGTGAGATTAGAGTCTCGCGGCATGCGTGCATGACGGGCAAGATCTGGTGTCAGGTGCTTAAAAACGGTTTAAGGGTTCAACTGGGACGGCCATGACTCGAGGGTGCTAGTCCTTTGGGGCATGTGCGCGAAGACTTCTTGACTGTCATCGACAAGTTCAGGCCAGCTCCCGATATGGGAACAGCGACAACGGTGCGTTGGTGACTCGTTCTGGTGGCATGTAGTGATTGTTCGGTGGTCTAGAGACCTTGATGTAATTTTTATTATATTTGTGGTGCTTTGTATTTCCGGCGAACTTTTATAATAGATTCGGGTATTTCGTAAACAAACAAAATCTTCATAATTCAACCTGAACATGCTAAATTCTTTAATTCGTCATCATTGGACTTAAGTAGATATATTACAATTGATATATTTCACAAGTGTGACTAAATGTATCAAACATCACACGGAACCTACAGGCTAGCTCGGAATCTACATTTTAAACTTGCATATTCATCAAACATCACACGAAACCTACAGGCTAGCTCGCAATCTGAACACTAGTTCTCCATACGATTATATTACCATGCCTAAACTATACATATGGTGGCAACTATGTGGCTTCTAGAAATTACATAATAATCATCCACTCACACATTTAAAGTAACAAAGAAATGCCAGGTGATTTTTAATTTAGCACAATATGTGTAGCGTCAGTAGAACTATATATATTACTTTCGTCTGCATAATAAGAACATCTATTAGACCATTCATTTACATATCCATTGTTTTTAACATACCCAAGACAATACCCGCACAGATTAGTTGCTTATATAATTTGCTACTCCCTCCTATCTATATTACACATAATGTGAAAATCCTTAAGACTATATGTTAATTTATCTTTCACCTTTTCTTTTGAACCATTAAGTTATCTTTCACTTTGAACATACTGAAGACAATGTCTTCACATTTGCGAGGGCCACTAGGCTAGTTTGGCATGGTAACATCTTTTTTAGAAGTTAGTGAACTACATTGTGCCAATTATTTGTTAACGTTTCTAGATAGTTATTTCTAAAAATCTCTAGTGTCTGAATCTTCTGTTTGTTACAGGAGAAACAACATGCCTCGTGCAATTGTTCTATATGTGTTAATTTTTGATTATATGTTTTGTTATCTGTCCAGGACGTTGCTGCCAGTATAATATTCTTCTCACAACAAGGCCCAAGAGTTGTCTGCATCATTTCAGCAACAGGAGCTGTCTCCACGGCAAACGCTTCATCAGGATTCAATCTCTGGTGCAGTTGAGGCATGAGGTATCTTTGCTGTAGGCCTTTTGATGGTTAGTGCCACTATACCCAAAGCTCACTAGGACATGCATGCTTTTGTTCTTCTCCTGCTTTTCAGTGAAAATTGTAAAACATTTTGGCCCATGTTTAGTGTGACGACTGGCGAGGTCTGTCAGTTCATTGAAATCGTTTGCTGCTGGTCGTTTTACTGACCTATCGTTTGCAGCAGAAAATTCTGACTAACCCATTGTTATTGTAGAGAAATAGAGTTGCATGTTGTCTAAATCATGAATGTGCCGAACTTTGCTCCAAATTAGTTTCGATGCAGAGAGCCTTTTCTAGTACCCTTCATCCCTAGAAGAAACTGCATATCTTGTCCACATTTGTTCCATGATCTTCTTGGGTTGTACCAGGTGGAATGCAAGAACTTGTTGGGATTTGCTGCTGCATCTGTCCTGTAAGAAACACATGTCAAACATACTAGGATGATGTACTGTGTATTAGAATGATGGGTCCTGCCATTTAGATACAAGAAATAAAACTTGGCTAAAATGATAAAAAAAAGTATAGAAATTCCACAACCTCCTTTAAGTTTTTTTATTTGTTATTTTTTTCTTGAGCAACTTGCCAAAAACAAAGTAAGGATTCCATAGGCAAACAGAGCAAAGTTCTGTCTAGTAATGATAGTTTTTCAGAGTGATTTTTTTTTGTTTGTTAGCAATTAGCAGTGCTCAATATTCCCTCTAAACAATTCACAGTCTTCTACACAAAAATTAAAATTGAGAGTCTAAAAGTAGTGGTGGATGCTGCTAAAGGTAGGCATACACTAGAGATAATCACGTCTCCTTATACTAATTCCATGGATATCGTCCAATCTTAGATTGAAAGTCATAGTCATATGTAAGGTAACCCCATTGCTGTTTTGAAGACATATGATCCAGTTTCTCAAAGTTTATGTGTTAAGTAAAACTGATATCTCTTTAAATCCTTCTGAAATTAAAAGTAAAAATGCTCAAAAATTATATCCAAATCACCCTGGTTCTAGAATACAAGCAACTGCTAACTCTGTTACATGTCCAGAGATATATCCAAATCAACAAATCAGGATGCTGTACAAAATATGCAATGCAATGCAGACCCCAACCACGCTCAGGTGTTGGCTCTTGGGTTAGACTAACATAAAAACCATGTTCCTTTGCGACTAGCTAACACTATCAAGTGGAATTTTTTCCAAATGCTATTCCCAAATTTGATAACAAGGAGTTCAAAAGAACTCCCGGTATGGAGGCTGAAAGACACACCAGGATTCTGTGGCTGAAGGTGAGAAAACTATACCTGCATAATCTGAGTTATCCTTGACTCTTTAACATCACTGAACAGAAGGTTCTTACCAAAGCCCTCTAGCTTGCACACCTGGCGGCAGTGATAAGCATACAAGGAGATAGCTAGATACCAAATCATGGACCGTTTAGACTAAATTACATCTCATTGAAAGCAGCAAATTGCTCATAAACAAGTCAGGGGAACACAAGTTACTAATAAAATACGTTCATGGACTCGATGGTGGCCCTTTCTTCTATGACTGATGCCTCACTTGATAAATCACCAAATGGTCAATTGGTCAGGGAGATCAAGAACTACATGCTGCAGAGGGAGTTTAAACCAGTGAAGATCATGAGATCACAGAACATGGTCTCACATTGTCTTGCTAATTATGCTCGAACGGCTCGTAGCACCGCTTGTTGGTTGCAACGGCCACCCCCCTTCATTCATAATCTTATATTAGCGGACTGTAAGCCTGTTACTTTGGAATAAACTTCTTTTAAACCCGCAAAAAAAAACTGGCACAACCACAGACAAACTTACAAGAGCTTTGGTTCATTGTTAAGACATGACATGGCTTAACTAGATAAGCATACTGCATACATGACAAGCACAAACAGAGACTACACATCATTGAATTTTGAACCTCTAGTGGCTCCTAACTATGCATCACTGCTTTCCCCCACACGCAGACTTAACTTGAGAAGGTCAGCCAGCACCAAAGGGCAGGTTGCCGCCAGGTACTTGTACCCCTCCGACGCCAACACAGCGTCAAGAACTTCACGATTTCTAATGATGAACTGGACGCACTTCGCCTTGAGCTGTGGACAGTTGTGCTGCTCGGCTAGAGCCAGAGATGTCGCTGCTGTGTCAACATTGATGCCACCAGAGAGCTTGCCTTCGCAAATCAGCTTGAGCCTATCCAGTCCGTATCTATCAGCAGCTGCAAGCAAGTGCTGAGCTAACACTGTCACTTCCTCGCCCTTCTCGGTGAATTCAGCCACAGTATCAGTGTAGATGAAGTGAAGCAGCGCCTTGAATACTGCAGCCTGCATGTCCTTGATCTCCACGCGGGCCGCACACTTCTCCTTCATGTCTCCAAAGAACTCGGCCATGAAGACGGGGTACCTTGCCGCGAGGATGAGCTTGTGTGCAGCAAAAGACTTGCCAGACACGAGAAATGTGGCATCGGCTCCCGTATTGCTCTGCAGGAGCTCAGCGAGGTGCCGGTGCAGGTCTGGCGATGGCACTGGCGCTTCTTCGACAGGGTATGTCGCAGAATCAGGCAGCTCCTTGAGGACGTTAACAATGCATTGCAGAGTGAAAGAATCACCCCTTAGATAACCTGACGTTTCTAGCTCACTTCTTCCCATGATCGATAATATAGAGAAGAACTCTTTGGGATGGCTGAACACCCCCTGATTCCTACGTTCGTTGGATGGCTCAAGGTTCCCTGTCGGATCGACCAGCCGGCAGCTAAGAGCGACCCTCACACTGCCCCTGCGGGCTTTTCTGAGAAAGGCACGCTTCACACTGGCCCTGCGGGGTTTGCTGAGAAAGGCAAGATCCACTCTTACAGAGTAGCTCCAGCAATTAGGATAGACCCGGATTTCCCAATCGTACCCATCGAAACTCCATCTGTATTTGATGCAATCGTTGTCGCCCATGGTCCGGGTCAAGCTGAAGCCGTCGACCTTGACCAGCTGCACTGACCGCACAACATTGGTAATGGTTTTGGGGGCATTATCCATGGCGAAGGCCGGACAGCGGATCGGCGGGGAAGTTAGTTTCTTTTCTGCGTCAGATCGAACGTTCCTGCCTGGGGATGGGCGCGTATAAGCTCGATTCAGCAAGCGACGAGCAAATGATGAGAACCAAGGAGGCAAAACGACGGCTCACCACGACACTGGAGCAGAAACCCTAAGCGAGTGCCGGCGGAGGTGACGAAGGTTGGTGTTCAGGCGTCCGATGAGGCGGATCCGGCCGGATTTGGGGGCCGCCGACGAGCCGGACCTGCCTTCTCTCTTCTCTCGCGGGGAGGGGATCCGGAGCGAGAGGAGAAAGTGGTGGCGGCGAGTGAGGAAGTGAGGTATGAGGATCCCGACTGGACTGACTGGTTGGTATTGACGGTGGAAGACCTTGAAGAAAAAAATGTCTGCATTTTAAAAATAAGTCCTTTTTATTGGGACATGCTCTTTTTATCAAAGGTTGACTGACCCACGTCGCCACCAAGTTTCTCCACATGCTCTTTTTATCAAAGGTTGACTGACCCATGCCGCCACCAAGTTTCTCCCCGCCGCATCGGCCCCCTTGCTCTTCCCCGTCCGGGATTCGTCAACGGCAGGAGAAGTGGAGACCCATCTATACATTCTATTTTTCTTCTTTTTATTATGTTTTGTTTACACTGACGAGGCAGTAGCGGCGATGGTGTATTGAAATAAGGTTTCTTCGGTCTCTTCTTACCTTGACAACGGCGAAGGGCCTGTGAGAGTTTGTGTCTTCGAATCTTTTGACTCTCTTAATATCTTGGCCACTAGGGTGTCCTTCAAGGAGAGCAAAATTGGATGGCCATCGGTGCGACGATTTCGATATCTTCTTCTGTGTCGTTCTACTGCATAGTCCAATTTCTTAAATCATCTGGACTGAGGGTGATGGATTGCAAGCATGTCTGCCATATGGTAAGCTCCAACCGATGCTTCTTTAACGACTTCTAAATCTTGTCCCAGTGGGTGAGTAGTTATTGTGGTCTTTAAAATCTTTTTTAGGGATAATATGGCAGCTTTATTTAAAACACAAAGCTCGGAATGTCATCTGAGATTACATCCAGAATGAAATCGGGGGGTCCCCAAACCAAACTTTACATAGTTCACCACCGACACCTACTTTAGCTAATTTATGTGCGGCAATATTAGCAGACCGCCTCACCAAAGAAACCTTGAATTCAGCAAATGATTGAAGCATCACCTTGATCTCTTGCACCCAAGGACCGGCAGCACCTAGGCTCTTCAGAGGCTGGTTCAACATGTGAACTACATTATGGTTGTCAAGCTCTACATGTATCCTCTCAGCATTGATCTCGCGAGCCACTTCTAGAGCCCTCCTGCACGCAAGTATCTCAACCGCTTCCGGGTCGGTGATGTTCGGGAAATGATGGCACGTACCCACCCTGAAAGCTCCATTATGATCTCTTAAGACTGCTCCCCCACCTCCTTTATATCCATTCCGCGAGACAGCCCCATCCGAGTTGATCTTGATCCAGTCCTCATCTGGCGGCTGCCATTTTTTAGTCTCTTTTTGCGTTGGCGACCTGGGCAGGTCTGCACGAACAAGCCGCCGTTCCTGCATGTACGCTACTACATAATTGATAATTTCATGTGGCGCAGCAATTCGCTTACCATCTCTCGCCTCATTACGTGCCAGCCAAAGCCCATATATAGCTTGTATCATTGCCTCTCTCTCGTCGCCATTCGCACCAGCGAACCAGACCAGTAGCCAGCCAGCTAGGGAACTCTGGGAGTCGAACTGACAAGGTGGGATCACAACTGAAAATCCCTTCCCTGAGTGAAGAAGCTGCCAGAATTGCACTGAATGTTGACATGCCCAAAAACGATGGTAAATTGTTTCCTCTCTGCCACATGCAACACAAAAAACACCTGGCTTAATCCGACGACGATGAAGCTCGGCTCCTATAACCAACCCTTTCTTGATTAATCACCACATGTGAATTTTAGCTTTTGCAGGCGCCTGTGTATCCCATAACGCCATGAATCCTCGGTGGTTCTTGACAGAGCTCGAGGCTTCCGGCTGTCCGGTCCTCGCTCTTGACATATACATCCTCAAATGATAGGCCAACTTAATAGTGAAGCATCCATTTTTAGTGAAGTTCCACGCGAGATAATCATCCATGCCTGGTCCTCCCATAGCAATTTGCTTGATATCTTGGATGTCGCTAGCACAGTGAACATGGCCACAAGCCTATCTAAAGCCCAGTTTCTCCCGTCCGGAGTGAGAAGATCGGATACCCTGGTTATGCCCGGCATGTATGCTTGTCCCAGTGGTTTCAAGCTGCCACACCGCGGTATCCAGTTTGAATGATGTATCTGCACTTGTGTGCCATCACCAATACGCCACACCAACTCCTTCCTAAGTAGGTCACGTCCATGCAATATGCAACGAAAGGTATATGAGGTCGTGGATGGGCAGGTTGCTGTCATGATCGTGTCCTCCTTAAAACACCGAGCTTTAAGCACCCTTGCGCACAGAGAAGAAGGATCTTAAAGGATCCTCCAAGCTTACTTCGCTAGCAGTGCTTGATTGAATGCTTCCGGGTCTCTAAAACCAAGAGCACCATCACGCTTAGCAGCACACATTTTTTGCCAGGAGATCTACTTTCCTTTCACCATCTGTTGCGACCCACCTAGGTTTCCATTGAGCCAATACAATTTAATTTCCGACAAACGGCGTACAATCAAAAGACTAGCATGTTTTACAAAATATAATTTTATTTTATATTAGTATGTATCCACTGAATATTACTTTTCTCAATAGATATCATATATAAGATACCTTTTGATGCCTCCTTAAAACCTGCCCACCTGTTGCCTGACCTTGAGCTCGTCGCGTCTGCCTATCACATGTGATTGACCCAAAGGTCACCGAGCGGCGTCATGCTCACCTTCCCTGAGCTGGCAGCCATGGTAGCCTACTTCAAGCTTGTTGCCATACCTAATTGCGTCGAGCTCATGGTCGTGTTGAGGAGAGAAAACGAAAAAAATACCCACTAACAACACCCCCCCCCTACATGTCAATATATCTACTGGGAACCTGAGTTGATTGTACTGGAGATCCGATGCACCTTCCCAACAATCCAAAAGGTTTCTTGAAGTAGCCCTATTAATTAACACCCTCTTCGGGATGGATTATCCGGGATCTGATCAAGAGGCTCTTTTTTTAACAACAAAAGGCGCTCGAAGCGCCAAATTCATTTCAGCTCAGAAACAATGTACAACATGAATTACAAACTCCTGAACCTGAAAATTTGAGAGAAGAGATACCACAGGACAGGAACTATGTCTATGAGTTGAAGCGAAGCAACAAACTTGAGGTTCAGCCCCAGAATGAAGAACCTGATGAGCTACATTGTGTGCCATGCCATTAATTTCCCTAGAAATGTGAAACACTCGAGGTTGCAAATTGTTAGCATGCTTGAAGAAATTAGCCAAAGGCTTCCTGATGCTCCAAGGGGTGGTAGATTCCACAATCTTGCCTGTAGCAGCCACCAAAGATAAAGAGAGGCAATCCATGAGAAAGGTTGGCTGAAGAATATTGAGCTTACTAGCCACTTGAGCTGGAAAAGAAAGAGCTAGAGCTTCTGCATGTAGAGGAGAAGTAGTGGGAAGAGCTGATGCTTGAATTTGCACGTTGATTTCAAAACGATCTTGAGGCAAAGGAAGATAGACCCCTACTCCAGTAGTAACTGCTCCCTGTAACAGACCAAGAACTTTTGAACTTCTGAAAGCGGCATCAAAAAATATTTTGGGCCCTGTAATGAGCAAATCCGACTTAAGAGTTCGACCATGCGTAGGAAGATGATCAGGAGGAGATCGAACTTGTGGCATCACCTGCATATTAGAGAAATGAGGCAAGTCATTATAAGAATCAGAGGACAAGGCCATAGTAGCAATATGCACATGATGAGGAAGCGCCTTTTTCCTGTCAAAAAGAAAATCATTTCTAGACTTCCAAAGACACCACAATAAATTAAGAATGTTAGAGATAGAACCATTAGGATGTCCCATTTGAAGCAAGGCAATGAGGATAGAATGCATGGAAGTATGACCTTGGATTAAAACATCAGACCTAATAAACCAAGGATAGTCAAACCAAGCCACACGAGCAAAGGGACAAAGAAAATAAATAAATGGGATTCATCCTCCTGAGGGCCACACCTACAACAGTTTTTAGATATATGAACAGAGAATCGACTAGCTCGCAAACCTGTAGGCAAAGCCCTTCTAAGAAGCCTCCACAAAAAAGTTTGCACCCTAGGCAAAACCTATTTTTGTTTCCAAACCATCTTGAGAAGATTCTTCAATTCCAAAGAAAGTACAGAAGGAGCATTCCTGGGAACTGCATGAATGTCCTGCAAACAAAGCTTATAAGCAGATTTAGAAGAACAAATGCCATTTGGAGTGAGATCACAACAAAGCAAATCTGGACCATCATCATTGATAATATCTAGGTTGCCGGGAAAGTAAACGAACAAGCTCATTATTCCAATGTGTCCAGGGAGCCAATGATGGTCCTTCTAAGAACCGGGCTTTAAATATTATCATGATCATCTTATCAATGATGATGATCATTCATGAAGGAAGCGATGGCATTTTTTAGCAGTTGAAATTTCTAGGGGCAAAACTGAGTAGTTGGACACAACCGGTGGCATAACTGATAAAAACCCGGTTCTTGAATAATGAGATGATCATGAATGGAGGCCCAAAGGGTGCACCAAGGTGTGCTACAAATAGAGATATTACCTTGAGTTAATTGGTAAAAAGAATGAGATTTGAAGTTAGGAATCATTTTTAATACCGAAGCCCAAAAAGCAGATTTAGGAGCAGAAGAATGAGCAACCCAGATGGAAGAGTCATGAAAATATTTAGCAATTCTCAAAGCAGCTGCAAGAACAAGAATCTCACTAATAGCCTTCTTATGCCCAGTCCATCTTCTTCTTTAGAATTGCATATGTCTTTCCATGCACGAAGACAAAGACTCCTTGTAGAATCATTCTCCCTAACACCTGTCCACCAGAAATTTCTAATGACAGCAGCGAGCTTTGCAATAAACTTTTTTGTGAACAAGATGTTAGCCATATAATAAACATGAACAACAAAGAAATAGAGCAAACCAATTTAAGCCTCACAGCATGAGAAAGCATATTGGCTTTGTAAGAAGGCAGTTTATTCATAAATTTATCAAGAACAAAGTTATAGGAGGTAGTTCTATTTTTAGCAGGAAGAATAAGCGGATGACCAAGATGGGTGAAATTTCTATCCAAGGAGGAAACAGGAAAAACTTGCTTAATCTCCTGCATTGTAGGTTGGCTAACTCGAGAACTAAAAAGAATGGCATATTTGGCCCAGTTTGGAGTTTGACCCGAAATAGAACAAAAGTGGTGAATGAGCTGAGCCATAGCATTGGCTTCCTAAATAGTGGCTTGACCACAAACCAACAAATCATCCGCAAATAACAGAGAATGAATAGAAGGACAATTTGGTCCAAGCGAAATTCCTTGATTTTTCAATGACCACCTATGGAACTTCTAGAAGTTCTTCAAAAGATAGTTGGAGGTTTCCACTACTGATCATTTTTTTCCCTCGCAATGGGAGCTAGGGTGAGGCCGTGGTGTGGTTTGGTTTTTGATAGTCTTAGGTGCTTTCTTGTTTAACCACACGAAGATATTATTTTTAACTTCTCATCTTCTACTATCTCCGTCCTCGTTTATTGGCCCCTTTAGTATTTTGTGTCAAACTTTGATCATACATTTAACTAAGAAAAATAATAATGCATGTCATCATAAATTATATCCTTAGATTCATATTTGAACATAGTTTCACTGATATTATTTTTTATTACATGCATTAACATTTTGTTAGTTAAATTTAAGGTTCAAATTTGACACAAAATGCTAAAGGGGGCAATAAACTAGGATGGAGGTAGCATATCTAAATAGCTAGCCCCACTAACCCATTTCTCTCGACATGCAAGTACACTACTAGGGAAAACCTTATACACAGAATGTTACCAGTAGGGCTTGTTAAAATGAGGCGCTACTGCTACTTAGCAGTAGCGCGTCTGCTAGAACGGCGCTACTATTACCCGCTTAGCAGTAGCGCGGCAGGAACAGAACGCGCTACTACTATAATTGCCACACCGTTCCCGACGTGTTAGGTATAGTAGTAGCGCCCTTCTACGAACAACGCTACTACTATGGATTCTAGCAGTAGCGCGTTTTGCCTCCCCACGCTACTGTTAAAGATATTTTCACCTAACCCCTCGCGCGGCCTGATTCCCTCTCCTCTGCTTCCTCCCCCAATTCTCCTCTACTATTCCTCGTCGCCTCCGCCTCGCCGCCGTCTCCCCCGACCACGCCTCGCCTCCGCCTCGCCGCCGTCTCCCTCGACCCCGCCTCACCTCCGCCTCGCCGCCGTCTCCCCCGACCCCGCCTCGCCTCCGCCTCGCCGCCGTCTCCCCCGACCCCGCCTCGCTGCCGTCTCCCCCGACCCCATCTCTCTCCCCGCCCTCTGTAAGCACTCTCCCCTTCCAATTCCTCTTCTCTTCTTAGTATGAACCCTAGCTATTTAGTGCTAGTTAGTATGAACCCTAGGCTATTTTTAGTGCTAGTTAGTTAATTACTTATATGGTAATTAGGGCAGTAGTTCCTAGGTACTAATTAGTTAGTAAGAACCAGGTACTAATTAGGTATTAGTTTATTTTATTTATAGTAAGTTTATTTTTAGTAAGAACTAATTGAATTAATAGAACTCGTTAGTAAGAACTTGTTGCTATTTTTTAGTTAAAGCAATTTTTCTCGCATCGACGTGGACGATGCCTATCCCGCATCCTCGTCGTCGAGTCGGCGGAGGACAACACCTGCTTGAACAGATGGGCCATGTTCGGGACTGGGCTCCGCCGGGGTGGTACTGGGAGGCGCTACCTACCGGGGGGCGCAGGTTGGTGAGGAGCCAGCCTGTCGTTGACCCGAACCTTCTTTGGTGGCGGTCGCGTGGGCCAGTGACGGTCCAGAGGCTCGAGGACTCCGCGGAGGTGGTGTGTCACCGTGTCAGTGAGGAGGACGCGCACGTCCGTCGCTACTTGTTTGCGTTGGAGCACAAGTTCTCCAATACCTGACAGGTTCTCCAGGGATCTCACTGGAGCTATGATCCCGTGATGGTTCCTTCTCTGTGGGTGTCCACCGCCCGTGCCGATACCTGTCGTGTGCTAGGGTTTTAGTTGTATTAGTGATGTTATATGTATGACACTATTTGGGATGTATTAGTGATAATATTCGACGATGTACGGACGCATGAGATGATTTACTTTTGCTTATTGAATGCATGCTAATTTGAGTCCTATAATATATTTTGAAATGTATATCTTGTGTTGCTCAATATCCAAGTGGCCGGTCATGTTTGCAGGTTACACCTCCGAGTGGCCTATGTTTTGCCGGAGTGTTGATTCATTTCCGTTCCGGCAAATTTCAGGCGCTCGATATGTCCTATTTTAGCAAAGGTCATGCCGGATTTTTTCGTGAATTTTGGCATGACTTGTGCCAGAATATGTAGGAAATATCGAGTGCCCCGAATTTGTGTGTTGAGTATCCTGGTAGTTGTCTTCGATCGATTTTCAATTAATGTTTTAACTATGAACATAGGAAATGTTTGATGACGAAAAGGATTTCGGTATTTGCAAATACTGCGAAGACGAGCGCGGCCTGTGCGACGGAATCTTCCTAGATGATGATAGGCGCTTCAGCATCAAGCTGGACGAGAACTTCGAAGTGGATACAGTAAGTCATAATGACAAGTCTTTTTTCGTAATTAAGCATGACATCTGCTTCATTTGCTTCAACCTATATTTTTTTACTATTGTACTAGCGTATCCCCTGCCATGCAAGAGTTTTTGTATTGGATAAGATAGGTTTCAGTCATACTATGGAGGTAAAAAAAGTTTACTTGAAGACCGATCATGGTTATATTTTCCATGCAAAATTATACAATTCAGACGACTACACCTATTTTGGATGCAAAACATGGCGAGCACTATGCAAGACTTATGCATTTGAGCCTGATATGGTTATCACCTTTGATATTCGTCAGGAAGATGATATTGAAGGTAATACCGGCATCTGGGTCGATGTGCAGACTCCTCCAGTTATACCATTATGTAAGTTTCTCAACCATATATTATGTCTTTGATATTGTTTATTCAAAAATAGTTGACAACTAATTTGTATTGTCAGCTTATTTTGGTGCAAGCAAACATGTCCAGGGCTTGGTAGACATGACCTACTACTGTCCCAAGGCTGAACTCAACTGCGAGGAGCTAAGTCATTATGTTTCATGGCTTGAGGATCTTGATACTGTCAAGAAAAATTTTCTTCCTGCATTTAGAAATGTTAGTACTGAAAACGTGCGAGCAATAGTGTTCATAATGAACTACGGTCACATCTATTTAGGAAGAATGGTAAGATTTTTACTATTTGTCCTTAGTGCATCTTTTCCATACATTATTTTTAAAGCTAAACTTTATTGCTAAGTATGTTACCATACGATGTTCTTTAACAGGGACTCCCGATGAATGTTATGCCTTATGGGATCGAGACTAAAGGTACCATGAGTATTATTAGCTTACGGCCAAGATATCCTACAAATTACTTTAGTGCATTCAAGATTAGCGACGGATGCTTAATAGTGCAAGACTGAACCAAATGTGTGATGGAGAAGCGCAGAGAAGTACTAGGGGGCAGCAAACAGATGCGCTACCCACGATGAGGAGACAGGTTCATCTGCATGTTCCAACTTGATCAAGGAGGAGAGCTACACATGTTTTATGTTATTTTGCCTAAGAGAGAGCAGCAGGAATGATTAGCTAGCTAAAAATGAGTTTGAGGATGATGATGTGCTACACTATTACTATGATGATAAAATAGCTAGTGTTGGTGGTAATGACTATGATGATTATTATTAGCTAGTGTTAGTGGTGATTAAATAAATACTGTTGGTGGTAATGACTATGATAATGATTAAATAGCTTGTGCTGGCGGATTAGATTCAAGTGCAGGCAACATGTGGTGCACATCGAAAGTACTACTAATTCAAACTAGATCAAGTTTGGATTAGTAGTATACTTTTGACATGCACCACATATTGCCTCCACTTTAACCTAATCCACCTTCATTTGACACACTGTTATGGACATAATGATGTAAACCTCATAACTGGTATTGTACCAATATTTGTCCTATGGCGCATAAATACACTAAAAATAAAAAATAAAAAAAATACTAGTAGCGATGGCGAGAAAACACGCTGCCAGTAGTTACATTAGCAGTAGCGCGGGAGTGAACAAACGCTGCAGCTATTTGCTCTAGCAGTAGCGCTTGCGGGCATGCGTTACTGCTAAGCAAAAGTTGTAGCGCCTTATTAGTAGCGCGCCTATCCGCGCTACTAGTGAGCACAAAACCCGCGCTGCTGCTAGCCTTTTCCCTAGTAGTGGTATGACACCTCATCAAGCAACATGCATTAGAAAAGGCACGACTCAAGATTCAATGAGTCATAGGAAATGGTCCACCTAAACATGCAAGCAAGCACGACATATTTAATAAATATTTTACTAAAATACATTAATTAAACACAATAAAGCACACATATTTTTAGTTTTAGCTCTCATATTATTTTTTCAAGTATTCATATTCCATAAAATCAAATATCTTTGGAATATATTACAGACGATTCCTGCAACAACGTGTGGGATCATTATTTGGTGAATATATATAGTATTAGCCTAATACCTTAAACCATAGATCCTTACTCTGATATACATTTTACATGGTGCGGGAATGTTGAAATGAACACACACACACACACACACACACACACACACACACACATTTGTCAAGAATTAATTCAAAGATATTTATTTAAATAATTTAAATTTAGCATATGAAAACTTTTCAATGATATACAATAGATCTATATAACAAAAGAACATTTTAATTGGTATTTAACAACATTCTTATGTGGTTAGTTATTATATATAAGTAACAAAAAATAGACTCGCCAGGCAATAGTATGAAAAATAAGTTTGAAGTATAAGCGTTTATCATAAAAAGAATATATGTTTATTCTTATCCCCCCTAGTTCAACGATATTATTGGATCCACCCTGAACTTAGCTTCTAGACCACCTCGAATATGGGTCAGCACTTCTTAGGCATAGCACCAGGGCCGCATATCGTTGGTCGAACCATCATGTGCTACACATACACGGTTAAGCAACAAAGGTGGGGAAGAGGGGCTGCGAAAGCAGTGGCGAGAGAGAGGGGGTGGAGATACCTGAGGTGCGGCCGCTCAGAGGCTTCGACGCGGGATTACGGAGGTGCGAGGGCTGACACTGATCCTGACGCTCCATGTTCTCGGGCTTGAGGTTTCATGTGTTCTCCTCTCACTCGGTGCGTTAGTGTTTTGAGCCTGCAGTCGAGTCGGGGGATTTGGGGGAGTGGTGGGAGGATTTGGAGGTACGGGATTGTTTGTTTGATTGTTTCTTTTTCTTCCCAACCGTGCGACGCTTGGCTAGCTTGCTAGGATATGTTGTTTGTTTGGTCCCTATAGAATACCCTGGACGCCTGGCCTAGACAGCCCAGGAAATTATACACTTGTTACCAAATTCTTTTAAAAAATAACAATATATAAAAAAAATCGTGAGAAGACATATTTTTTATTTCTATTCAAATTTCCAATTACCAAAAGCTTATATTTCATTAACCAATTTGGATTGCATCATCAATTCCTACAACATTTGATTAATCAAACAATAATAATAATAATAAAATCTCCACCAATATCAGCGTAAAATCAAATGATGTAGAAGTTAGATACGATTTTGATTAGTCTCATCGAAAAGATGGAGCAAGATGCACCCTAATAATTGATATTATCGCTAAATCAGGAGGAACCTCCTTCCATGAGCACCAAATCCTAATAAATCTGCTAAAAAATAATTTAACAGCTCAAAACCTGTCCAGTAATAAAACCAACAAACAAAAAAGCATTAACACTAAAAACACATGCAACAATTAAAATCACAAGCATTGACTGTAAAAAATTAGGGGGAAATAGAGGATTGAATTACCATAAACAGACGAGAGAAGTGAAATTCTTCGAAAGGGAGATACATGCATTGACACCCTAGGATTATAAGGCAACAATCTCCCCCTCTAAACCTGGAATTGATTTCTCAAAACCAAGATGTAGACCTAGGGTGTGGGGACAAATCCTTCAAGGAATTGTTGAACTGCTATGTGAATCCGGAGCTCGTGCCTGATAATCACACGAAGGCATCTTAGCCCCTTCCATGGCGGCGGAGAAGAAGCGACGGATCTGGATTTGGCTTGGGCGAGGAAAAGCTAAAAGTGGCGAAAGGGTGTCTTGTCAAGCGCTAAAGGGCTATCCTTAAATAGGCTCAGGGTAGGTTACAGAGTTATCGAGCGAGGACACTGTTCACAGAGTATTGTGTAGACGCATACAGAAGAAGAACATTTTCGTTCGACGCGACAAGCACCTTTGTACGCTGTTGTGGGCTCGCCTATGCATACACTGACACGACGGGTGGGTCGTGCCCACGCTCAGTGCAGTGGCTGGGCACGCCGCGTGGTACGTGCGGTGGAGAAGTGGAAATTAATCATGCTTACTTCTGGAGATATCTCAAGAAGAATCTGATTTGCTCGCGAGTGTGTACGAGACGGGACGTACCACGCGGCGGTGGAGAAGTGGAAATTTTGCTCGCGAGTCGCGTCTCCTGCCTAATCTACGGACCATCATGGTATCGATGTCACTTTAAGAAGAACGATGGGATCATTATCTTACATCAACAAGCCAAATAACATTTTATTCTGCAGTCAACAATTAAAGAACATTTTATTCTGCAGACAAGCACAGAAGATATGTACCCTGAACGCTCTTGCACGAAGATCGACAAAATTCCTAGTTTCTGACTCACAGTCACCTGTACCATCATGATTTTCCGTATATATCTTCGGTGAATCTCTTGAGGGGAGTTGGGATGTATCAGTTCTCTGCCTGCCTCGATTGGCTGCCGTCCTCAAACTTGTATCATCTGCAAAATGGGTGCAGCTACATTGTTATTTTGTGATGCTACCGACTAAACCTGAATGACACCAAAAGAATGGCATCGATGTGCAAAGGTTGACTTTACAAATCCGTGGACATTTGAGCCATATATTTTACAGTAAAATACACAAAAAATTTTCTGGATGCATACGAGTAAGACTAACACACACAGCTTAGCACAACAGGTATGACAATGGAATAGCACTATGGTAAACATTGAGGTACCTAATGTCTATCTATATATATATATATATATATATATATATAATAATAATAATAATAATAATAATAATAATAATAATAATAAAGCACGGATTGAGTCTCCACCGTCATGGCGTTTTTATAAAAAAAGTCCCTGTGCCTTTTGATAATTGAACCCGCACTCCTTTTTAAATGGAACCGGGAACAACGCTTCATTGTTGCAAAAAGGTCCCTGACCTCTTTAAGAATCAACCTGGAGTCCCCAATAGCCCAAGCGCCTCTCCTTATCACGAGCGGATCTGCCGCTGCCCTCGCCCCATCGCCGCCCCACCACCGCTCACCGCTGCGGATCCGCCGACTCCACTGCCGTTCCTCTCTAGCCTCCGCCGCCGCCGGCCCTCTCCGCCCTCCCTCGGTCTTCTCCACCCTCCGTCGCCTTGTTCTTCTTCCCCTCCCCATCCTCTCCTAATATTCTCTGACAAGGAAGTTCCACGCGAGATCCGGCGAGGAAGTGTGAGATCCCGGAGAAAGCACTCATCCGACTAGGCCGACCACAAAATCCGGCGAGGAAGCGCTGGCGACAGCCTCCGCCGGGGAAGCTGCTGCCTTCCACCGGCAAAGAAGAGGCTGGTCATGCCATGGAAGAGGACGCCCTTTCTCGTGAGACCTAAAGCACCCCCCCCCCCCCCCGACTTCCGTCCCCACGAGATCCGGAGAGGAAGTACTGGCCTCCAGCCTCCGGCGGGGAAGCTACTGCCTTCCATGGCAAAAAATACAATTCCTCACCGACCTCCCAAGTCAAGGCCGCCTTCGCGCTCAACCCCACCTCAGCGTCCTGCATCCTCGCCTTCCTCTCCCTAAACACAGACCACGCATTCCCCTAAACCCAATCCCGTGGTACTATTGCATCTTGGTTTTCTGAATGCTATTACATCATGAAAAGAAGGGGGACTGATTATTGGTTCAAAATAATTGGGGGACATAGAGATGTGAGAGATTGAGGGGTTCGGTTGGGAATTTTATACAGAGAGATGGAGGGGTTCGGTTGGGGATTTGTACCATATCCTGTGATGTGTATTCCATTATTTATTCTTTGCTCTGCTTGGGGCAATTTTGTTGTACAGGGAGCTATGGTTTGGATCAATTATATACTTATATGTGATGTTCTTTCATGCTTTTGGTGCTCCTGCTGAAGTGATATTTTTTAGCTATTTGTACTGATTATTGCTACTGCTGTTGATTGCATTTATTGTTGCTATCATATGCAGATTGTCGTGATTGTATGAGAGATTAATACCATTATCCCATGTGTGCTAGCTTTAAACGGATGGGTGATGCTTGGTGTATTCTTTTGTGTCAATCGGAATAAACATGGAGGGAGGGTCAGGCTCCAGTTCATTGTGACTCCATTAACAGAGTTCGACCACTTTGAAAAAGGTGATGCTCTGTAGTAAGTTCATTTATGGTTGTGTGTGTTTCTATTGATGTGTTTGCCCTGTCTGTTCATTGCATATTCGGTTGTTCGAAAAAGAGGTGTCATTTGTGCCAAGTTAATCAACTAGGGAAAGTAACACTTAATCACAGGGTAATAAAGTTAGTAGGTGTATGTAAAGTTATGTAGCTTCGTCAAACATATGTGACGTTTTAGTTGTTGGTCAGTTATGTAGCTGCTCTCCAATGACCTTTTGAATTCAACATGTCATCAGTCAAATATACAAGGTCTCGGAAAGAAAGTAGCAAGTTGTTTAATCTGATTTGTTGCTTTCGTTTTGTGGAACCCTATAGCTTGTGAAATATTCATGCGTTCTATCTTGCACGCATCTTGTGATTTTACCAATGGAGTTGGCTCTAGCTCTTGAAAAGATGGTGAATGAGAAGCTTCCCAACCCGCCCACTGTAAGTTTCTCCTTCCTGCCTATTTACAAGGAAAATTACTTTAAAGATATTTGTGTGTGTGATTGTTCGGCCCACTGGATTCCTAATTATTTATCCGAACCAGTACATGCAAATGCCACACCATATCTGAAACGTTCATCCCAATTTAACAGGTAGCAACAAGGTGAAAAGATCCTCAGCTGAGCATCTTCATTGAGCAACGGACACGAGGTAATGAGAGAAGAAATTTGGAAGGAAAAAGATCTAAAACTGGGGCTACAAAAACGTATTAGCACAACCTGTCAACAGACGCGCGGTCTAGATGTATGTTATTTCTCTCTAAGTTAGTCAACGCTTGTCCACAGGCGTTAGGGGTGTTCAGAGGAAATAGACTCTCTGAAGCTTTCTTACAGTGAGTACAGGATCCCCTCTTGCCCAAGGTTAAATTCCTCAACTATCTAGCCCGGTGATGCCAATGGTTCCCTTCCAGTCTTCTCTTCAAAACCTGTCAGCAACAAGCTCTGTCTAAATTATGGTACTTCTCTGAGGAGATGTCACAGTATTTTTAATTTAAATACCTGTTATAGGTCCCTTGAGTGCTTAACTGAAATTTGCTGGTTTACTAGCTCTTTGAAAGGGTCAAATCACTAGAGACCAATTATACCATGTAACTACTATAATTGTATACATAGTTTGTATTAAGATTGGTCATCAAGATGTTCTGCATCAAAGGTGTTGGCAGTGCTACAGTTGAAAAAAAA
Source organism: Triticum aestivum (assembly GCF_018294505.1). NCBI lineage: Eukaryota > Viridiplantae > Streptophyta > Magnoliopsida > Poales > Poaceae > Triticum > Triticum aestivum. Next base: position 671,983,695 of record NC_057812.1, read on the forward strand.
GATGATTTTGTGGTGTTACTACTGACTGAGAAGTGGCAACCTCCCACAAAAGGCATGCCATTTTTTCTGTTTGTGCACTATGTTTTGGGAGCTATAACAAAGTTGTTACTATGGCAGAAAAAGTAGTACACTAAAGCATGTACCAGATATACTGGGAGAAAATGCCACGTGATAAAAGAACGACTTCAAATGAATGCATATGTCCTGAAATGAACTTTTTATCATGTTGCGATTGATTACTGGAACTACACTAAATTTGTTATCTGTTAGGCACAATATATGATATTCACATGATTTTTTTTTGAAGTGATAGGAAGGAGGTAAATTTCTTTTGTCAATTGTCATACAATATTCTAACCTCCCGCCTGGCAGTATCATCTATAATGATGTTTTCATTTAGCTTGATCCTCTGCATTGCATATACTTCCAGTTTTTTATATGTATCCTGTGTATACTGATAGTTTCCCTCTATTGTGTGTATGCTGAATTTTATAATCAATCCTATTTTGTGTCGTAATTCGGGGACTTAATGAAGATATCCTCCTATTGCCTACTATCAACACTAGAAGTAAAAACGAGTAGAAATGTGAGGGGTGGTGCAAGGAGTATCCCTTGCTGGGCTGCCCCCATGTCAAGTTCGATGAGGTTAGAATTTTAAAGTTTTAAACATTCCATTGCTCCGGCGTGGCTTTGTGACATGTGTGTCATGTGATGGCCGAGCTGATCGCCTTGAATTGAGCAATGTTCACACCCATTGCGATTAGATGGACATCATGCCACCGTCAACAATGAGGACAAGAATGAGTAATACTTTTATCCCGTTGCAACGCATGGGCCCTTTTGCTAGTGTAACTAATATATCTCTACCGACTCATGTGCCACACTGTCAGAAAGGAATGCAACAGAAATAATTTGAAGAAATATTCAATACATGCTCTGATACTTGGGATTCAGGTTATACACGATTAAGATTGGCATGTAAGTTGATAATTTACATGAACCAAAACGATTCAAAGCATATTTCTTAAGCTACTCAAGTATGGTACACTATTCTAGGAAATTTGGTCATCTACAGCTGCAAACCTGCATATATTTCATAACCTTATTATCACTGACATATGACAGTGATAAAGAAAACTTTTACCATATAGTAAATCAATGAATTGACCAACACGTAGAGCAACAAGAAGCAAAAGCTGCGACCCCCATCATTGATCCACTTTCTTTTCACTTGTGAAATCGCACTGTAGTACTTCATTAGAGCATCTCTAGCAGATGCGCTATCCCGCCGCTGACCCATATATTTGAGATAGCGTATCCGGCCGATTTCAGGCTAGATCAGGTTTGCTAAAAATACGTCGAACCGTATGCAAACCCTCCCTCTACAGCCGCTGTATCTACGGGGAGAGGGAGATTTAGGGTTGCCATCTCGCATCCAGATCCACCACTGTCCTCCTCCCCTCCGCCGCATTCCTCCTTCACCCCGCCACCTTTTTTATGCGCCAGCCATGTCAGGAGAAGGAGCTGGCCACTGACGTGGTGGCCGCTGCTGGTCCCCGCCGCAAAAGCGCTGTCATGATGCGGAGGCCGGCAGCTACTGTAGCCACAACATCGAGCCTTGGCGCCTTGTGCTGGGGCGTGAGGGCCGCGCCCTCTCCGGCAGCGGTGGGAGCCACGGCTGGCACCGGTTCAACGAGCTCTACGACGCCTTTTGGTCGTGCACCAAGGTTATGCGCAAAGTGGAGAAGGTCTGATTTGTTACGAAGGAGGCACTCGACGCCGGCGAGTACTGTAGCAAGTTTGCCTCGTGATGAGCAGCGGTGTTCTAGGTGTGATGTTTTTTGCTCGCATGCAGTCTTGATACCACGATGTAGTTTTCGGCAATGTCGGTGGCGTGAAGAAGTGGAGTTGGAGTCGACGAGTTGAGGGCGCTTCAGTTGATGATGATGACACCAATGATCAACATCAAGGGTTGGAAAGAAATCAATTAACGCAGCCGCCAAAATGCTCAAAAGCTGCAATGCATGGGCCAAACGTCCAAAATGCACGATGGAACACTCCTTCAATATATTGGACATAATGGTACATTCCTGGGTTTCTATAGGACATCACTCCCAACAACCTGGGTAGCATGTTGTACGCCTCTTCCCATCCACCATATACAACATCTTAAGAGTGACTTGCTTGGCCTTCCATGTTACCGTACTTGACCCTATATTCAAACTTATCTTCAACCCACCTCATCAACAACTTCACTTTATTGTTGGATCCTCGGCTATATGTTTCCGGTATTTATAACCAATGAATTCCGATTTTAGTTGACGGTATGTCTTCCGTGCTTCTACGGTCGGTGGTGTGCATTGGTGACTGGCTTTGCAACTAGTTATCTTCCACCAACCATCTTTCGTGAGTCTTCCATTGGATTTTCATTTGCATCTTTCTACCTCACATTTCACGGTGTATCGCTTGTTGCAGTCTGAGTGAACAACTATGAAAGGCCCGTGGTGTTTGACAGCATACTCAAACCTTTCCTCAGGTAAGACATCGAAATCTTGTCCGGTACTACTTGGGAACCTTCTAACCTCAATTGTCTTGCTCATGCCACCGTCTGACTATAGCCTTATCTGCAAGGCTAACATCAGAAAACAAGGGAACTTTGTGATCCTTACCAGTGATTTTTGTGTACCACTCTGCTTCTTTCTCAGTGAAGCCATCCTTGTTCAACTCATTCACCCGACCTTCATCACCCGAGTCATCCACACAAGCACGCTGATAGATAATGTCAGGATCCATGTCATTATGCCTTACTTGAGCCTCTACGTCACCAACAATGTCGTGGTGCCTCTCATACTCTTCGTCGGAGTCATGACCATCATCATTGATCGATGCACTACCTCCGAACTCATATTGGGGATACTCATTGGCTTCCACTTAAACTTTATGCTCAACAATAGGCGGCACACTACTTATCGGGCTCACATCATCTACTAAGGTTTGGTTCAAGTCAACATGAAAGAGAGGAGCCTTGACCACCTTAGTTGCAAACACTTCGAGTGACTTGACTGCCGAGGATGCAACAACCTCCTTATAAGCAACCCAATGCAAATTGGACTTGATAGGCATTGTCTTCATTTGACACTTGTGTGCTGACCCAACATCATATCTTCCCACTAATTCAACTTGCTTACTTGCATCCACCCACTTTAATCTAATCCATGTTTCTTCCACAACCTCTCATAACTAGGAATCACAAGAAATATCAATACTTCCTCATACTTGTCAACAATATCCACATTCATGAATGCTTCTTTGTCATCATAATGAATATTCACAATCTTGTCCATCTAAAAAAGGGGAAGATAAGTACAAGAAATGAGCTATGATAAATATACCACACTGGCTACTAAAAGAACTAAGAACATATTTTTCCATCCAAATTAAGCGTTACCCAAACCCTAACCCTAGATCTTAACATTAGGCATAACCGAAACAATAAGGTTTGTTCACCAACATCACAATGCAACACTATTGGAACAACAATACTCAAGAACATCATATTATACAACCATGTTCAAAACTAGGGTTAGGAACCACATGAACAGAACCATCAAAATAGACAAATCCAACCAATACAAATTTGTGAGATGAAGGAGGTTACCTCAAGGAACGGAAATGGCACCAGATCCACGGACCAACCCAATCAATTTGCAAGGATTTGAGAGGGGCCAAAGGAGGGAGAAACAGGGAGAAAAAGGGCAAGAGCTCGGGATAGGCCAACGGGGGAGAAAAGAGTGAGTGGTGAGTGGTGGATGAGAGCCCCACGACCACCTAAAATATCTGGACCAGAAACGCCACAGCTCCTGGCGTTTCTAGAAACGCTGGCCATCTTGACGTTTCTGGCCTGCCACGTCAGCGAGCAACGGATGCTCTGCCTGGCAGTGGGCCAGGGCAGAAACGCTAGGTAGCTCGCGTTTGTATGTTGGGCAGAAACGTCAGCTAGCTCGATGTTTTTATGTTGGGCAGAAACACCGCGGGCTGGGGCGTTTCTAAAAGGGTCAGATCGTGAAATACTTCTATGTCGGGTTCAGTTTGCGACATAGATCGCTGACAAGGTCAGAACAGTGATTTCGGCCCTTGCTACATGTCTAACTGTACCTTGTGGTTCCCTTACTTATGTTATGTGCAACTTTACTGCTCTCAATGCCCCTTCAGTGCGATATGTGACCCTAGAAAAATCAAGTGCTAAATGGTTCAAGATTTGGTATATGTCTCATTTATTGTCAATGACAGAAGGTGATACATGATATACTGTGTGCAGGGCTTGGCGAGAACCATTTGTTCAGTGATGTTTTAAGAGTCATTTTCTCAGCTGCAGCCACACCCTGTTGTGTGTTCCACTGTATACTGCAAGTTCTTATGAACGTCTTGCCACCAATTAAAGATTTGGGAATAACTATTAGGAAAATCATTCCATGTGATTGTGCTAGTCGCGAAGGAAATTGATTTGTATGTTACTACATGCCAACGTTCGTGTTTGTTTTCGCAGAATGCTCGAAAGCCAAAGATCTTCAGGAAGCACATGCAATTTTGTTATCTGTACATCCAATTTCCACCCTTTCGAACTAAGAGAAGGAGCTCTACCTATTCTCTACAGAAGGATGACGATAATGAATATCATGAGCTCAGTGTACTCTTTGTGCAATAGAGTGATAAAGGAGCATATTGCACAGGATTCAGGCAAGTTATGGAACTGAAATGAACACATGACATTACACATGAATAAAAGAACATAAGAGAGATTCAAAGTCGGTTCTCTGTTGTCAACCACAATGTAAGAGAGATCCAGTGTGATTTAGCGACGCAACCAAACCAACAACCCCTTTTCGATGTGGGGCTGCTAACATGCTGGCCCACTTGCCAGTGGCCCAAAGTCATGTGACGTTACGCCAACCAATCTCGACCGATTGAAATGGGGAAAATTTTGGAAAGAAGCTCAAAGAGCAACATGCCGTAGTAGTTCATGACAATGTTCACCGGCCATCGGAATAGAACGTGCTGGGGTAGACCCAGAAATAACCTGGTTGCTGCATCATAGTCCTCGTTAACCCAAGGTCGCGATTGCTTGATGGATCCTTCACAAGATCTAGCTCATTACCCAACCACCGTACACCCCAAGGATGAGATCGTTGAGCGTAGTACAGACAATTGCTTCTCCCTCCCCATCGTTCGGGGTTAATACAAGAAAATGGCGGGTCTCTCGTATCAACCGGAACAAAGAGTGCCCAGTTGTTTAGCTTCTTCATCTCCACCCATGTTGCGGGATTGTTTGACATATCTAGGCGGTGGAGTGTACAGAAGGTCGATCGCTGGAATGGAAACCTGATATTATAGCAAACCAGCAGAAGCATATCATGGCAGATCACTAGCCATGGGTTTAAGAATGCACGTGGAGTCTTGCCGTGGCACCACTCGAGTGGGAGGTTTTGCAGGCTAAGTTGGGGGGCCAACTGCAAAGTATAGATCTTCATATGATTATCCATGGCAATAAATTGACCATTCAGTTCCACAATCTGCTGTATTCGTACATTGAAAAGTGTGAGTTCAGACCAAGTGTCACTTCCAACTGACCAATCTAATAGGGATGATGCAGCACTGACAAGGAGGTGTGAGTTGGGTGATGCAAGGGGGGCAGTCAGAGTGCTACAATAGCACCACTCAATCACATTGGGGAGACGTGGAGGTGAAACCTCTGCACCACTGAACGCGTCAACAACAAGACAATCTCTGTTGTGGAAAAAGATGAGGAGACCATAGGAAGAACCACCATACCGAAACTCATGCAGAATATCTTCCCGAATCTGGTAACGTCGAGGGGTGTTTGGGTAGGATGGATCAATAAAGTTAAATGTATGTGGAATGCCAGGACCATTGATAATAAAAGGAGTTTGGATGCCGATTTTTTCTCGGATGAAGAGAGGTGGGCATAAGGCGCGAAAGATAGATTTGGATGGATACGAGAAGAAGGCGGCATGCCAAGAGCGACAGGTGACAGCAAAGGCAAGAATGTCGATGGAGGAGGTCAGCATACCAACAATTGAGTGCAGCAAGGCATCTGGGAGGTCCACCCAACCTTGGAAGGTAGACACATCATGGTGTTTGGAGCCAGAGCCTACACACAGTCTGCTGGGGCTATTCATGACGAGATACTCTCTGCAAAACATAATAAAAATTCAAGGCTGGAATATTAGAAAGATGAGCCGGCAAAGAGATGCAAAAAAAGAGGCAGATAGTTTGCTAGAACTAAATATAAGCATATATACTCCTATATACTGTTGTAAATATCTAATCAATAACTATAAAGTACCAAATATAACATCGTATATCAAGGAACCTGTTATACAAGTGTGCAAATATGGAGTTTCTATATATAGGGGAATTGTTAAAACAGCGATCATGAAGCAAAATAACATAAACTCCGCACGAAGTAGGGAGGAGCCACTATCGGCCATGGGGCGCAATTCTTGAAAAAGAAATCCTTCAAAGCACTTCCTACGTACTTATGGACCAAACAAGTACTACTTTTGGCAAGCGCTAATCTTCAGACACGCCTAAAAAATCTGCAGAAACTTTGTAAACCTTCAGAACATGGGGTTAGAAAGATGACAAATGGTCCTTCATTTCTCCACGCCAAGTGGCATACACAAAAGATAAGCAACAGACGAATGTAGTCTGGGCACTCTTTTTTCCCGATAAGGGCCGGAATAACCAGTTACCGGAAAAACCTCAGAAAACTTGATTATTTTTTGTCCAAAAGAAATCAAACAGAATTGGAAAATTTGTTGAATTTTAATAAATTTGAATACCATACGGTATTTTCCCTTCTACTGGGCTGGCCGGAAGAACTGAAATTGCGACTGGTATGGACAACCTTGGATACTATACACCATAAGATTTATTTACACTCTCATCTACTCCCTCCGTTCCAAAATAGATGACTCAACTTTATACTATCTATTTTGGAACGGAGGGAGTAGATAATAAAAAATCGAAGCCTTCATATAAATCCCATCAATCCATCCCATGTAAGAAATCAAACAATTGCATCCAACCTAGAGTATATCTATATCTTACACTAGAAGGGAGGGAAATCTAACCATTCTAGGGGTACCAACGCGAGCAGAGTTCTTCTGACAGGAACAACTGCAAGATGTGTTTCTTGTTGGATCTGAAGCTGAAGACACATACACGTCAGAAATGAGATGATGCGCGGGGAAGAGAGGGGTAGAGCGCATGCCTGCCCTGTAGAGGCGCGAAGGCGGCGGAGATCAACGAAAGGACGAAAGGTCCAAATGAAGGCCGGCTGCCGGCGCCGTTAAAGAACTGCCCGGATCGATGACTTCAAGGCGCTGGTTTTGTTTTCTTTTGGAGCAAACAACTCGCTCCGGCAGCCTGTTCTGTGGTTTCTGGAGTCATCGGTGGGCCTTCATTGGGCTTCTATGGCCCCATTCCGAGTAGAGACGAAGATAAGCTTTGGAGGATTTCCTTCATTGGGCTACAAATATATTTATTTACATTAGAATTAGAACTAGTTTCTCCATTTTATTATGTGTGAACTGTGAGCAGGTACGGTTTTTTTTTTCTTACCAAATCACAGAAGCAAAGATAAGTGGAAACATAGTATCTCATGATGCATTTGGAATAGAAAAGAAAAAGGAATTTCAGAATACTTGTAAATGGCCGGCAGGCACGGCCTGGTGTTGTTCCGCGGTCGGACATATTATGACAAGCTGTTGAGCCGTGTACCGACTGTGATTACTACCTCTATCTGAGTTTATAAATTGGATAGAGATTTTTAGGTCTTTAATTTTATCCGTGAAATATGTATCATATACCATAAAAATATATTTTTAGTTTTGTCGTCAAATAAATTTTCAAAAGATTAGTTTTGCGACACATTACACATATTCTGTTACTCAAATTAAAGACTAAATCTGCATGGTGAACTTACAAAACCGGGTAGTGGGAGTACTTATAGTTTGGCCAGCCTGCTTCGATTCCTACTTTCTTCTACGGAGTAGCAAACAATCTACTGGTTACAAAAGCAAACAATTTACTGGTTACAAAACCGGGTACACGGACTAAACTGGACGGAACAACTGAAAAAGTTGAGCTAGTAGTAGTCACAAATGCTAGGTTTTTTTTTGAGACAAAGTCACAAATGCTAGGTATCACTCATTGTGAGCCATATCATAATAGTGCTCGCTAACTGGAAAAGCAAATTGGGTCAGCCCGTTTACCGGCTGTGAAGCGTTAGCTCTGAAAGCTCAAATCCAGTTTTAGGACGCTTGTGGAACCTTTTACCCAATTTTGGAAGGTTCCAGCAGGTATATTAATTTATGTTTCTTATTTTTCATCATTTTTCAGTTTTCTTTCTGTTTACCTTTTCTTTTTTCCTATTTTAACTATAACATTTTTTTGAATTCGTGAATGTTTTTCAAATTTATAAAATAATTTTCGGTCATAAATTTATTACAAATAATGTGAACATTTTTTAATTGACAAACATTCTTGAATCATGAATATTTTTCTCAAATTTGTAAATGTTTTTGTAATTCATGAACATTTTTCAAATTGATGAAAATTTAAAGTTTTTTTTGATTCATGATTTTTCTTTTAAAATTCACAAATATTTTTTGAATTTAATAATATTTAAAAATCACGAAAGTTTTTAAAAAATAGCACAATTTTTGAATTCTTAAATAAATTTATGAAAATAAAATCGATTGGAATAAGAAAAGAATGTGAATAGAAAATGGAAAACAAAAAGGGAACACAAGTGGCCCATGCCCTCGCTCGCGCCTGGCATGAAGGCAGATTCACCGGTCCACGCGGGGGAAATATCTAGTACTCCCACCCCTAGGGTGCTCCAAACTCGATAGCACATTTTAAAATGTTTAAAAAATTCTGAAAAAAAATCCAGCACATTGACACAACATCAATGTATGTTGTTAAAAAAATTCAAATCAAAATTCAAAACATTGCTTGAGATAGAAAAATGACAAAATGGACATCAATGTGATAATGGGCCTAATCTAAAGCCCAACTTAAGTTGCATACTATTTACTGTTGAATTTGTCATTTATGTTTCTCAAGCTACGTTTCGAATTTTGATCTCAATTTTTTTGACAATATGCTTTCATGTCGTGTCAATGTGATGGATTTTTTTTCTGAATTTTTCGAACATTTAAAAATGTGCTACCGAGTTTGGGAGCACTGGGAGCACCCTAGGGGTGGGAGTACCAGATATTTCCCCGGTCCACGCAAGCCTTTAGCTGACGGGCCAACCACCTGCAGGCCTTAGCCCATTTTGGTTGTAGCACATTGTCCACGAAAGGTTTGTCCTGAAATGGTTGCCATTGATTTTTTTAAACTATTTGAAATGAAGTTTAAAGTTTTAGAGCTCCATTTTCTAGTTTAAGACTATTTCCAACCGATTATCTTCCTACAAACAAATTTTGCTGAAGTTGGGAGAGTTAGGGTTATTTACTTGCTCCAATATATCTTTTTTTCTATCCCCTTTTGATCATTGATATATTCCCCCAACCACCCTCCAATTATACAATGGATAGTGGACCTCCCCCAACAATCCACTTAAATCCCAACCACTACTGTTCCTTCTCATAACACTAGTAGAAAACAGGGCTTTGGTCCAAGCTCAATCTACACATTAGTCCCGGTTGCATTATGAACCGGGACTGATGTGAGCAGCATTAGTCCTGGTTCAAGCGGTTAGGGAGCTGGTCAGGCATTAGTCCCGGTTCAAATGAGACCTTTAGTCCTGGTTCAAATGGGACCTTTAGTCCCGGTTTGAGACACCAACCAGGACTAAAGGGTGTGATGCCCTTTAGTCCCGGTTGAATAAAGATTAGACTTTTAGTCCCGGTTCGAGCCACCAACCGGGACTAAAGGGGTTGAGGCTTTAGTCCCGGTTGGTGGCTCCAACCGGGACTGAAGGGGTTCAGAAATTTGTTTTTTGTTTTTCCATTTGTTTTTTCTGTTTTTAGTTTCTGTATTAAATTTCTTATATCTTTTAGGATATTTGATGTTTTTTAGTGATTCTTTTTGCATTAGATTCAAAATTTTGTATAGTTTCTGTTTGTGCCATTAGTTATCAAATTTGAATGATTTAAATATGAATTTGTTAAAATTTGCTTCATACCCTAGATTGTGAATAATTTGAGTTTAAAAATAGTTTTAAATTTAATTCTTTTTGCTCCTAGTCACATGTTAGATTGTTGTCACAGTAAGATTTATTTGGTTATTTTTAGAATAATTTAAATTAGGATTTTAATTGAAACAATACTGTTTTGCTTATATAGTTGTTTTAGTCCTTTAATTGTTGTTTTCAATTATTTTTAGTTAGTTCTTTCTGTAGATTTGAACACGTTGTAGTATGCTTCTGTTAGACAACAGTAGATACATTTTTATAATTAATTAATATTAATTTTGCTACTGTTTTGTATTAATAGTTGTTTAGCCTTTAATAATAGTTGATAGAATTAGTTTGGCTATATTAAAAAGTAATTCTTTTTGCCATTTTAATAGAACATGACTCTGGCTTGGTTAACCTTAGTTGTGACTCTGGCTAGGACGGTGCTAGCAGATGTAGTCGACGGTAGGATTGGATGGACACCATCCCGGACTAAAGGGGTTCTGCAATTTTCAAACTCTACCCCTCCCCCCCCTCTGGTATCGCCATTTCAGTTTTGAAAAAAAACAAAAGAAAATGATAAAAACTTCAAAAATTGAAATCCTTTGACATGTAGTTATGTTACTACATCTACGAGTTAGGAAAATTAAAAAACATAAATTTCGACATGTTTTGCAAAAAGTGTTATGAAAAAGTAAAACGATTATAATTTTTGCATACGATGTTGAAAAAAGTATAATATATCAAAATGTTCAGCACGAAAAGTCGGTTCTAATTTCGACCGCCGTAGGCCGTTTTGCAAATTTTTAGAATTCTCAAATTCTGAATGGGAAAAGGTTATCCTCAAATTTAAGTTTTTTTGAATTTTTGGTCAAACTCTGGTCAAACTATGATTAAACTACTTATTCAAGAAATATTAGTGTTCCTAAATAATTATTGTTTTTTAGAATAATAGTTTCAAACTCAAACAGTGAAACGTGTGATTTCATGCTCAAGTTCAACTCCTAAGGGTTAATAGGATTGACATCTTACTATTGTCAGAAAAACAACAAGTGCAGACTTGGAAACTAGGGGGAATAGAATTGGGAAGTTAATTAAGCATGCTTAGGCTGGAGTAGTGAGAGGATGGGTGACCAGCTGGGAAGTTAGATGATTTGGAATGAGTGCTCCACACTTGAGGAGTGATGAGGGGTGATTCAAAAAAAATTCCAAAAAAATTCAAAAAAAATTCTTTTAGTCCCGGTTGGTGTTACCAACTGAGACTGAAGGTGGAGCTCTAGACTGCGGCCAATGTGGAGCTCCTTCAGTCCCGGTTCGTAAGCCAACCGAGACTAAACGTTTTGGGCATTAGTCCCGGTTCCAGAACCGGGACAAAAAGGCCCTCTGAAACCGGGACTAAAGGCCCGTTTTCTACTAGTGTAAGCACGTGTGGGCCTTGCACGATAAGTTGGTTGTTCACAGCCCGCGTGCGCACCAGCCGTCAGAGCATCATCGTCGCCCACTTGCCTACTCCCCGCTATGCCGAGTGTCAGCGTCCTGCACACACCATTCTGCCCGAGCCGTGTCAAAGTGAGTTAGCCACCATGTGCTAACCTTTCCTGAGCTCATAGCCATGGCAATCTACTTCAAGCTTGTTGTCGTACTTGATTGCATCGATCTCATGGTCACATTGAGGAGATAAACAAACAACATAGTTACCCACTAACAATGGCCCCCTACATGCCAATATATCTACCAGGATGCATGGGTCTATTGGAGATCCGCTGCAGGACCTTCCCCAATAATTCAAAAAGTTTGTTGGAGTAGCCCTAGTAACACCCTCTTGGGGATGGATCATCAGGGATATGCTCAAGATGCTCTATGCCCTTAATTTTTCAATGGCCACCTATGGAACTTCTAGAAGTTCTTCAAAAGATAATTGGAGGTTTTCAATATTGTGTTCATTTTTATCTGTCAATGGGAGCTAGGTGGGGCCATGGTGTGGCATGTTTCCTGATAGCCTTAGGTGCTTTCTTTTTTAACCACACGAAAATATTATTTTCAACACCTCCTTTATTCAAACTTTGATCACTATTTGGTGACAATATATAAGAAAACTTGTCAAGAATTAATTCAAAGAGATTTTAAAAACACTTTAAATTTACCATAAGAAAACTTTTCATTGATATACAATACATCTATATAACAAAAAGAACATTATAATTAATATTTAACAACATTCTTATGTGGTATATAAGTAATATTTAACAAAAAGAACATTATAATTAATAGAAAATATACTCACTATTTAACAACATTCTTATGTGGTATATAAGTAATAGAAAATATACTCACTAGGCTAGTAGTATGAAAAAAAATAAGTACGAAGTATAAGAGTTTAGCATAAAATTCTAGTAAACCAGCTAAAGCATGATTTAACATCTCAAAACCTGACCACTAATGAAACCAACAAACAAAACTCGTTAACACCGTAAAACTTAAAATCTCATGAATTGACGTTTTGAAAATTGGGAAAAAGAGGGGATTGATTCACCATAAACAAATGAGAAGTGAAATTCTTCGAAAGGGAGATAGCCACGGGGGGCCCATGTCATTGTAAGGCAATGATCTACACGGGTAAATCTTGGAATTGATTTCTCAAAACGAAGACCTAAGTATAGGTACAAATACTTCAAGGAATAGTTGAACTGCTCCATGAATCCGGAGCATCGCCTCATAATCACATGGAGCCATTGTAGGCCTTTTTGTGATGGCGGACAAGCAGTTGCGGATCTGGATATGGCTTGGGCAAGGAAAGGTTAAAAGTGCTGGCTAGGGAGAGGTGTATTGCCAAGCGTTGAAGGGCTATCCGTAAATAGGCTCAAGGTTGGTGAACCACGACTAGGTTCTTATTATATTATGTAGATGCGTATGTGTCCTCAATTAGTGGTTGGGGAGGTGTCTCATGGAAAAGCAGACATTCATGGGTCTGGGTTCCTAGGTGTCTCAGTGGGTGGTACGCTGACATGAAGGATGGGCGTGCTCGGTGCACCGGCTGGGAAGACACGCCCTGTGGTACGTGATGTTGAGAAAAAGCCAAAGAGTGCTCGTGCTTCTTGCTTAGTCAGATAAGGGCGATTTTCCACAGATTGAATCTGAGAGACGAAGTTGTCATCAATTGGTTGGACTAACATATTTTTCTTCTGTTTATTTTATTGAGGATGGACTAACATATCTTTAAAATTTTGGCACTTCGAACAATTTAACAAAGTGCCCAAGCAAACATCTGACACTTACATGATGTGAAGTCATGATGATATGAGATATGAAGTTCTGATGATATGCTGCAACTTGCAAGCTCATAGGTCAATGCAGCCTTTGGATTTCTCTAAACATGTACAAGTAAACATTGGATAGTCTTGTCTGTCCTCAACTATAACTACTCCCTCTGTTCCTAAATATAAGTTTTTTTAGAGATTTCAAATAGACTACAACATACGGGTGTGTATAGACATATTTTAGAGTGTAGATTCACTCATTTTGCTCCGTATGTAGTCGCTTGTTGGAATCTCTAGAAAGACTTATATTTGAGAACGGAGGGAGTAGTTGACAAATAGAACTTTTGATAACTCCAAAGCAATTATTTGGTTCACAAATACACCTTCTGGTAACAACAAAGCAACTAAATTGTTAACAAATACAACTTTTGATAACCGCAAAGGTTTAACAAATACAACTTATAGCTATAATAATAACCATACAGTTTGGGGTTTAGATGCATTCATCTTGATTTCCGGATAAAACCCTGAAAGGAGAACAAAAAAAGACTTTGAAAACAAATCGTGCAGCAGGCAGCTAGGCAGACGAATGAGCATCATAGAATATGGAGTCAATTAAACTACTAGTGCTAAAACTTGGCGCGAAAAGTCACTTTAGTGCTAAAACTTGCGGCATACATTGAATTGGTGCCACAACTTGGCTTTGGCGAACATATATGGTGTAAATCGCATTTCTATACAAACATTGTGTTAACTAGGCACGTCAGCTTGGCATGGGACCCACTATCAGCGGTTGGACGATGGGGAGGACGTGTGGCCGGTTATTTTGCGAAAAACTCCTCATATTTTTTTCTCACCGAAAAACCCATGGTGTGGACACCTGGGCGACCCACATTTTCTCATGTGTTTTTTAGGTGAACATTTTTCTCATGTTGTTCTAAGTGGATATATCCTTTGAGGCTTAAGCGGGCTGAAGCCCTTAGAGCCCATTTTGCAATGTTATTTTTTTTTTAAAAATATGTAAATTATGATCATGTGTTATAAATAAAATAAATTGCGGAATAAAAGTGAACAATTTGTATACAACATAGACATTTCATTAAAAGCTTGAACATTTTAAACTTACATTAGCTTTTATTTAAATATATAGAAAAATAAAATTACTTTGATGTTTCTATTTAATATATGCAAATTATTACGTGAATAATTTTTAATTTATAGTTAATTATATGCATAGTTTTTGAAATAATATGTGAATATTTTTATAATGTAACATTATCTTTCTATTATTTGAAACAACCCGAAGGTCAGCAACGGGTGGTCGACCCTCTCCCTACACTGTCGTCGGCAGCGTCCCAACATGAGAATGACCTTCGAAACAGCTGGTGGTGATGCTCATTGGTCGCCCGTTGCTTGCTTGCAACATCGCCGGCTCCCGATGCTGCGTCGAGCACATCCTCAACCTTGCAATAGCAGGGGGATGCTACTCACAAGACGCCCCTCATAGCTCATCGACTCGAAACAACACCGTCATGCTTGCAACAGTGGTCGTCCTCTCCTCGCAGCACTAGCGGCGTGATTGGCAGCAGTAGGTCCCATGGCGTCTGACACATGACACATGGGTTGACTTGGGAATGCCCTTAGATAGCTCACTGATTATTTACTTCATATTCACCACGCCAGGGGCCTCAGTGGCTGAAATATTTGTGGTAAAAAGAAAACATCAGGAATCTTTTTTTTGCTAGAATTCCTTTTGTTACTGCGAGCTCTTTTTGGACTATGTATTATGGCAAGTGTCAAGTTTGGCCAACATCTACGTGTTTGCCGCATCTTTTTTTCTACGAGGAGTTGGGCCCGAGAAATTAGGAACTGGCCTAGCCAATGCAAATCGGAAAGGTGCCACTACTCTCGAATGCACCCACGCACCTTATCTAGACCGTCGTTTCCCTTGGAGATTCGTGCAGCAACCTGAAAAGTTGCAGGGCGTTTGCAGATGCATCGCGTGCGATCTCGGTCCATTAGCCCTTTCCAGCACTTCATGCACTAGGGTTGCAGTTACCTGGAAGGCAGTGCGGTCAGTGCCAGACCGACCACTGTAGTAGCTGTCCCACCTTATGACAGGACCGGTGACTGGCGCTCCTTCTTATCCATTAGCTAAGGGCATGTTTGGTTCCAATAAGTCACCTGACTTATAAGTCAGGTGACTTAAAACCAATGACTTATAAGTCATGCCTGTTTGGTTGTTACCTGACTTATAAGTCACCTGACCACACCTTCATACCTTGTTTTTTTTATGTAAAGGTGATGGGATCCATGTAAAAGGGGGTGACTTATAAGTTTTAAGTTGGGGTGGAGCAACTTATGACTTATAAGTTGGAGTGACTTATAAGTTAGGTCAGTTTGGTAAAAATAAGTCACTTTTTTCACTTTTCGACTTATAAGTTAGTGACTTATTTGGAACCAAACAGGCCCTAAACCGACAAGGTGGCCATGGGTGTTATCTTGTCAATTACTTTTATATACTAGCTCACCATTGAGATTCTTGTTCACTGTAGTAGATGTTTTTACTTTCACGTTACATGGCTTAAACACGGTGTTGTTAAACGTCACTGACACAGCTTGTACTGAAAAGTGAACAGTTGCAATACTCTACTTTTGAAGAAAAAAACATATGTACAAGATTCTGTATCATGAAAAATACTGCACCAGAGCCCACCAGCGTTACCTGGTGGCCCAAGAGAAGAAGGAAGCCCAACAAGCTCTACAATCCATCAACCTGGGAACTGTAGTTGACTATTAAGTAGGCCTCGGCGGGGCAGAGAGGGGCACAGAATTGTAATAGACTGAACCCACTCCCCGTCTCCTTTCTCTGTTTTCCCTGTATCCCCTTCCTCCTACCTCCCGATCCCATTTCTCACTCAGAAACCCTAGCGAGAATTGCCTGTAATTCGCCATGATTGCTTGAATCGAGTAAGAGGACCGTGACATATGGTATCAGAGCTTCCGGATTACCTACAGAAACCCACCTACACCACCCGGCAACAGAAGCAAGCGGGAGAGATGGAGCAGAAGGTGGAGGAGTTGTCGGCGGTGCTTAAGGCTATCCAGGAGCAGAACGAGTCGATCATGAAGGCGGTGGCGGCGTCCAACACCATCTTCGACGAGATCCGCCCTGTGGTGGCGGATTTGGCGATGTGGAAGCCGCATCTGGAGCAGTCCGTCACCGATCTGCGATTAGAGCTTGGGAGAGTGCGCCAAGAGATCATCTCCATCGCGCAACCCCGCCCTCGCCCTCAAGCCGTCGGATCTCCCTCCGATTCTCCCAAGGCCAAGTGGCACGCCATTCCCCAACGGCGGCGGCAGCTCTCAAGGGCCCGATGGCCACCACGTCGATGTACTGCACCGGGGGGTTGGTTCTGGGGTGGTCACCACCTTAGTCCCGCCTCCGGTCATGGGTACATTTCCAGGCCCCTGTTCCCGTCCTATGGAGAGACCGCGCCAGATTGAGAGTCGATCGAGGCCTTTGGGGCGTTCACCTGTGCGTGTGTCGTCCTGATCGGGCAGTCCCTTCCACCATCGTTCTTCTATCATGCCTAGGCCTAAGATGGATTTTCCTCCATTTTGGGGGGAGCGGCCTCGCAGTTGGAAGCGAAACTGCGAGTCGTATTTCAGGATGTTTCACCTAGACCCCGAGTTTTGCGTAGACACCGCAGCCATGCATTTCACAGGGGCAGCCATGGTGTGGCTAGAGAACAATGGATTCGACTTGTGCCATATGGAATGGGAAAAAAATTCTGCGGTGGTCTGTGAATAGTTCGGGAGGAACGAGTTCAATGGTCTGTTGCGTCAGCTTTTTCATTTGCGCCAGACTGACTCGGTGTCGAATTACACTGCTAGGTTCACCGAGATTATGCATTCCTTGCTTGCACACAACACTACTTGGGATCATGCTCTGTTTCCATCTCGTTATGTCGATGGGCTTAGGGATGAGATTCGCGTAGTTGTTTTAGTGCATAATCCAAAAGATCTCAACACTGTTGTTTCTCTCGCTTTCTTACAGGAAGAGGAACTGGAGATTTCCAAGCGACGCGAGCCACGACGCTCGGAAGGGGGATCAAGGGATGGACAGAACAACCGCGCTCACCTACGGGGTGCCATGCCCCTTCCTACACCACCTGGGCGTCCGCCACCCGCGGCTACAGTAGTCGGGGACGATCATCGCGGGGCAACAAATAATAATGCCCGGAGCAGTAACACAGTCGGGCCAATGAGCTATGTTATCTTTGTGGAGAGAAGTGGGGCAGAGAGCACAAATGCGCGACAGCAGTTCAGTTGCATGTGGTCCAAGAGATGTTTGAGGTGTTGGGGTTCCCAGGCCTATCAAATAGCGAAGAACGATCTGACTCTGACAGTGAGTGCCACACCATCTCAAGAGCTGCGATGCAAGGTACAGTAGCCCCACAAACCATCAGATTGCAAGGGAAGATTCGGTAGCAGCAAGTGTTGATGTTGATTGACTCAGGCAACTCACACAGTTTTATAAGTACTGATCTAGCTAGCCGGTTACAACGGGTATGCAGCACAACCAATTCTCTGAAAGTCAAGATTGCAGACGGGGGTCAATTGATTTGTGACAAGGCTATCAACCAATGCAAGTGGTCAGTCCAAGGGCACAAATTCTGTTTCAATCTCAAGGTGCTTCCTCTGGGCTGCTATGATATGATTGTTGGCATGGATTGGCTCGAACAACACAGCCCAATGGATGTGCATTGGGGGCGCAAACTGATGTCGTTCGTACATCATGGGAAGAAAATCACGCTGAAGGGGATCCAGCCCCGTACTGAGGAGTGTCATCCCGTGTCTTTGGACCGGCTTCTCTTCCTGGTGGCATGCAATGGCATACATCAGATGGTTCAGTTGCAGGCAATGGGGGAAGAGCAGATGGGCCAGGTAGAAACAAGTGTACCTCCACCCGTGGCTGGATTAATTGACAAATTCCAAGCCTTGTTTGAAGCTCCAAAAGGCTTACCACCATCCGAGCCATTTGATCACAAGATTCACTTAATACCGGGAGCCCAGCCAGTCAACATCAAGTCTTATCGATACAATCCTTTTCAGAAAGATGAGATAGAAAGACAGATAGAGGAAATGTTGCAACAAGGCATTATACAACCCAGCTACAGTCCATTCGCTTCACCAGTGTTGTTGGTTCTGAAAAAGGATCTGTCGTGGCGATTTTGTGTCGACTACCGACAACTGAACGCCATCACTGTCAGGAACAGAATTCTCGATACCGGTTATAGAGGAGCTCTTAGATGAATTGGCAGGTTCAAAATGGTTCACCGGCCTGGATCTGAGGGCAGGGTATCATCAAATCAGGTTGGCAGTTGAAGATGTGTTCAAAACTGCTTTCAAAACTCACTTGGGCCACTATGAATTCAAAGTGATGCCTTATGGATTATCGGAGGCGCCTGGAACCTTTCAAGGGGGCATGAACTATGTCTTGGCTGGTTTGATACGACATGGAGTGCTCGTGTTCATCGATGATATTCTCGTCCACAGTGCTACGCTAACTGAACATGTCAGCCTCCTTCAGCAAGTGTTTGAGAGACTGGAAGCACACCAACTAAAGGTTAAACTATCCAAATGCACTTTTGCTCAACCACAACTGACCTACCTGGGGCATGTCATCAGTGCTCAGGGAGTCGCAACAGATGAGAAGAACATCACAACAGTAAAAGAGTGGCCGAAGCCAACTGGGGTGCGCCAAGTCAGAGGGTTCCTTGGTCTGGCCGGTTATTACAGGAGGTTCTTCCAGAATTTTGGGCTCATCAGTCGGCCCCTGACCAATCTGTTGAAGAAAGGAGCAGTGTTTGTTTGGTCTCATGAAGCTAAAAAAGCTTTCCAGTACTTGAAAACAACACTTATCACTGCCCCTGTTCTGGATTTACCCAGCTTCGACAAACCCTTCGAGATCGAAACAGACGCATCTGATCAAGGGGTGGGAGCGGTGCTCATGCAGGACGGACACCCGTTGGCGTTTCTTAGCAAAGCTTTGGGTCCCCGAAATCGTGGGCTCTCAACCTATGAAAAGGAGTTCATGGCTCATGGCTTTGGAAAAGTGGTGCTCGTATCTACAACGTTCAGAGTTCATTATCCGGACTGACCATAGTGCTTTGGCTCATATCAGCGACCAACGGCTGGTTACCCCGTGGCAAAGGCGTGCCTACACCAAGCTGATGGGTTTGCAATACAAAGTGGTGTACCGCAAGGGAGTTGAGAACATAGCGGCAGGCGACCTATCTCGTCGAGATGTGGAAGTCTCAGCTATCACCATCACTACCCCGGTATGGCTGGAAGAAGTGGTGAAAGGATACCAAAACGACGACAAAGCCCAAACTATATTACAGCAACAAAGTGAAGCCGGAGATCCCACTTGAGATTATGAGGTGAAGGATGGCGTGATCCTGTACAAAGGCAGGGTTTGGGTGGGGCTGAATGCAGCCATGCAACAAAAGATACTGCAAGCCATCCACTCCGGTGCAACAGGGGGGCATTCGGGCATTCATGCTACTTATGAACGTCTAAGACGCCTGTTCGCTTGGCTAGGAATGCGGCAAGACGTAGTCACTTTGGTGTCAAACTGCAGCACGTGCAAACAAGCAAAGACCGAGAGGATCCATACTCCGGGACTGCTAGAGCTTCTTCCTGTTCCTCCACATGCCTGGCACACCATCACTCTCAGCTTCGTGGAAGGTTTGCCTATCTCTCGTGGCTACTCCTGCATTATGGTGGTGGTGGATAAGTTGACGCGATATGCCCATTTCATTCCTCTGGCACATCCCTTCTCAGCTCTCCAGGTGGCCACCGCATTCATGACTCATGTTTACAAACTGCAGGGCTGCCGCACGAAATGGTTTCTGACCGCGATTGGGTTTTCACAAGCAACCTGTGGAAAGAGCTGTTTCGTCAGGTCGGGACGGAGTTACGAATGTCCTCGGCGTACCACCCACAGACAGATGGCACCACAAAGAGAGTAAACCACTGTATGGAGACTTTTTTTGTGTTGTTTTGTACACTCCTGCCCACATAGATGGTTTCAGTGGCTGCACTTGGCGGAGTTCTGGTACAACACAACGCCACACTCCACGCTGCAGGCCTCCCCTTTTGAGGTGCTCTATGGTCACCCTCCTCGCCATTTTGGGATTGTGAATGCCTCAATGGCAGCTCCTGCCGATCTGAACTGTTGGCACCAGGAGAGGGAAGTCATGACCGCTTTGTTGAAACAACATCTGGAAAGATCCCGACAGCGGATGAAGGACCAGGCTGACAGAAAGAGATCAGAACGATCCTTCTCTGGGGGACTGGGTGTTCGTGAAGCTGCAGCCATACGTGCAGGTCTCGGTGGCGGCAAGGGCTAACCATAAGCTGTCCTTCAAATTTTTTGGTCCTTTCCAGGTTACAGCACGCATTCGAAATGTGGCATATCGCCTACAACTGCCGGAGGGGAGCCGAGTCCACCCAGTGTTCCATGTGTCCTTACTCAAGGGGGCACTGCCACTGGGCGCCGAGACGGTTTCTTCCTTACCGGAGCCCGCGTTGTCGTACTCGCCTCTAGACTTTCCCGAGAAGGTGCTGGCTTGGCGCCTGATTACAAAAGGCAAATCAAAGATCCCTCAAGTGCCGGTCAAGTGGTCGTCTCAGCCAGAGGCGCTGGTGTCGTGGGAAGATTTCTTCGAGATCCGAAGCCGGTTCCCAGGGGCTGCGGCTTGGGGTCAAGCCGCGTCTGAAGAAAGGGGGGATGTCACGACAGATACCGCACCAAAGCCCACCAGCATTACCGGGCGGCCCAAGAGAAGAAGGAAGCCCAACAAGCTCTACGATCCATCGACCTCGGAGCTGTAGTGGACTGTTAAGTAGGCCTCGGCGGGGCAGAGAGGGGCACGGAATTGTAATAGACTAAACCCACTCCCCGTCTCCTTCCTCCTACCTCCCGATCCCCTTTCTCACTCACAAACCCTAGCGAGAATTGCCTGTAATTCGCCATGATTGCTTGAATCGAGTAAGAGGGCCAGCGTGTAGTCTTGTTAATTTTTTAGCAGCGGCAGCTGAGATGTGAGAAAGGTGCTGGCCTACTAGTATATAGGGGTGACAGCCTACTAACATGGTGACAGCGTGTAGTCGATGGGAATCTGCTGCGTTCATGAATCACATTTTGGCTTGTTCCTACCGTTCTCATTGTTTATATGGATAGTTTCTGCAACAAGATGTCAGTTGCAAGACAACAGAGTCTAACACTTCGGTGGTTTCTTAACAAAGTAGCTGTTGCGGAGTGAGCTGCGTTACATCTACCTTATTGCAATTTCGCGGCGCACATCTCAGGGAAGATCCATCGGCTATTTGTGGTTCAATCCAACGGCGAAGGAGGCGGCCGATGTTTCCAATTCATCCACTGGCGGACGCGTGGCAGCCCCCTTTTGTTATTGCAAGCTTTTTTTGGACTTCGTATAATGGCAAGTGCCAAGTTTGGCCCAACATGTTAACATATTTCCCGTATGTTTTTTTCTAGGAGGAGTTGGGCCCCACAAACTAGGAACTGGCGTAGTCCATACCGACCTAGGGGATCGATCGCGAATTCGCGATACGGAGTCCGGGCATGTTTAGGGTTTGTGTCCACCTTTATATACACCGAGTCGCCGGCCCGTCCTCACAACAAAGGGAAACGTCGCACACCGGCGGACCGGCCTAACCGCGCGCCGGTCGCGTGCGCAGCGTACGATCCGCATTGATCGACTGGCTCCTGTTGCATCACGGACGCACATGCTGGTGGGCCTGGGCCGCCTTTCCCAACCGCCTTGTTCACTTGTTTTCTTTTTTCCGATGCAATTGCCATCAACAGCCCAGCCGAGCTACAAAGGGTTGATATTGAGCTACAACCGGCGAGTCCTTTTTGATGGAGCGGTGTGATTTTTTGCTGTGAACGGCTCCAATGAGGCATTTTTTGTTATAACCGACGAGTCGTTCTCATGGGACTGGTGTAACCTTTTGCGATGACCAGCAACGGCAAACTTTTTTTTAGTACAAACGACGAGTAGTTTTGCTGGGACGGTGTGTTTTTCGCGGTGACCAGCGACGCAAACTTTTTTTTTGCTACAAACGATGAATTGTTTTGCTTGGACAGGTGAGAATTTTTGCTGCGTCCTAGTAGTAAAAGCCTTTTTTTCTGCAAAATGGCTATCATTTTTGCTGGGATTGGCGAGACTTTTTGTTGCGATCGGCGAAAATTTTGTGCTGCGTCCCACCAATATGGCAAGTTACTTTTTTTTATTGGAACCGGCAATCATTTTTCGTAGGACCGGTGACCGGCGAGAAGTTTTGCTACAACCCGACGATTGCGAGTAATTTTTTTTGCTGGCGATCATTTGTGATGGGACCGGTGAGAATTTTGGTTACGATTAATGGCCGGCGAGATTATATTTTACGACTAACAATTGGCGAGAATTTTTGCTACGTCCCCGCGATGGCAAGCATTTTTTTTCTGGAGCCGTCGACCAATTTTACTAGGAGCGGTGAGAATTTTTGTTGCGACCGGCGAGATTTTTTGTTGCCGAGAATTTATGAAGTTTCTTTTTCGAGGATAGGAGGAGATTATTTGTTGGGAGTAGCGAGATGGTAAGCTGCGACTGGCAAGCTGATTTGCTGGGACCAGCACAGGCCATGCTACAACAAGCTTTTTGCGTGAGGCAACAGTGACGAGTTATGACGGCGACGTAGAGCGGCGGCAATGAGCTGCGACGGTGGACGAGGCATTCATGGCCGCCTTCTAGCTTCCACTTCTTCACTTGAAGCTTTTTTAGAGGCCGGTTGTAGCTTTCTCGGCCGCCGGTCATAACATTTTTCAGTGCTATTTGCAGCACCTTCGTGTGCCGGTCGCAGCCCATGCTTTCTCTGGTTGCAGCAAAAAACAATACCGGTAGTATCTTTCTCGGCTGCCAGTCGTAACATTTTTCGGTGTTGGTTGCAGCTCCTCCATGCGCCGGTCACAGCCCCAACTTTCACCTGTTGTAGCAAAAAACGACTCCATCCGTAGCAATTGGCACACTGGTTGCAACTTCACCGTGCACCGAGCGCAACTCTGCCATAGCCGGTTGCAGCTGGGAGCATCCGGCCTGGATGCTACGACCGATGTGCGCTGCCGAATCCGACCTGGATGCTACGACCGATGTGCGCTGCCGAGATGCTGCAACCGGCATGGGGCGTGACTGGGATCAATAGATCAGTATGCTGCAACTAGCATGGTGCACGGCATCTGACGACATGACATGATAGCTTCCTCTGCAACCGGGCGCCTGCTTTTGCTTGAACCGGCGACAACGAGTGCTACACCAACAATGGTGTGTGTGCTCAAATAGGCGACTATGGATAGTACCACCGGTGAGCGACATTACGGCCGGCGGTGGCGAGCGCTGCTGCGAGTCGGGGCCTGACGGCGAGGAAGATGTGTCGCGGTCGGTGAAGATGGCGGCGGCCGTCATCTACGACTAGTAAAGGGACGGCGGTGCATTGTATGAGTACGCGTACGCGTGCACAGGACGAGTGTTGCGCGTGCGACGGGCTGGGAACACGGGTGGCATCGAGCAGGGAGGGTATGGGGGTGTACGGCAGCCGAACATGGAAGTGCGTTGACAAGGGGAGATCAAGGAGACGCCGAGCGTCACCGCACTGCTACCTCGATGGGGAGGCCGCGGCTGGGAGGGGAGAGGCTGGGGGTTACTGGGGGAAGGGCGTCGTCTTGCTCTCCCTCTTCGGCCGGCGTCATCAGCCAGCCGCCATCAGAAGAGGATGGGGAGAGGAACAAGATAAGGAAGGAGAGGACAGGTTATGCTGAGGACTATTTCGGCATTTCGACAATTCTGCAAGGTCCAGGGCGTAAAATGTACCTGCAGCCCTTCTTGTGATAAATCTGTTCCATCTATTATGAATCCAGTGGCCCAGAATCTACAGGTACATTCGTTGCACGAGTTGAACCGGTGCATAGGATACGTCCTCACTGTGGACTCCAACCTTCCTGCGATGGACCCGAACCCCGTGATGATCAGGATGCGAGAAGGGTGAAGAGCTTGGTGCAGTTGATGATGGGACTCCGCCGCCGGTATCTACCTGAGATGAGAGGAGATTTGAGTGTGCTATGTTCTATGTTCAGTAGTACATTGACTAATGCTATCCATCTGGGAGGCTAAACGAGGCTATGGTATATTAGTGTGCGAAATTTTATGAAAGTAGATTTGTATTATACTAGAAGTTTGAACTAAATGTTTATAATTTCCTATATATCTACCATTTGCTTAATTATATGCACCAACGATTGGATTTTGTAGTTCGTCACCACTTGGAAGGCTTACCCACAATCACGAGTTTTTACTGTTTCTTGTATGATCGTTCAGTTTTTTTGGCAGCATTAGAAGCAGTACAAAACCTAGCATGCTTAAAAATTCATATTAGCTAAATGTGAGTCGACTGATTTTCAAATTGGGGTCACTCGATTTTGAGAGTTCGACGGATGGAAGGAAGGAGAAAGGGCTCGCCGGAGAGCTGCCCCATTATCTATCTTGGGGATTAGGGTGGGGGCGGTGGTGGGGGCTTGCCTGAGAAAAAAAACGGACGCGAGCGGGGCTAGAGGGATGGCCAGGGGCGACAAGACCAGCGGTGGGGAGCGGTTCCGGGGAGAGGGGCCGACGAGGCTGCGTGGGAGCGCCGCCGGCCGTGGATGGCTGTCGCAGGCGGTTTGGCCGGCGGCCTGTGCGGTGGCATGGGGAAGAAGAAGCTGGAGGAAGAAGAATAGTTGCCCATCGTTTGATCTGCGCATCCAACGACCAAAAAGATCGACTGGCTCAAATTTAAAAATCAGGCAACTGAGGTGTACTGATTCCCTTAAAAATATACTAGAAAACGGCATCGATATTCAAATATCTTAACTCCATTATGTCTGCAGAAATATTCTTAAGCATATTGCAGGATGCTGTGGAAGACAATACAGTACACCAATCGGTTAGTTCCTGGTTTGGGTGTTGCATGGCACTCCCCTTTTCCTAATATTGTTTGTTCCCAAAATTTAGAGCTTTGCTAGAGCTATGGATGGATTTAACGGATGATAGCTACCGGCTGACGCGTCATGAAAAATCAGGGGAGACGAGAGATTAGCTGAGAGATACTCTCCGTTTGCTTTTAATCTGCTAATAGAATTTGATCAAAGCTTTGTAAAGTTTGACTAACTTTATATTAAAAAAAATCAACATTCACACTATGAAATCAATATTATCAGATGCATCATGAAATATATTTTTATGCTGTATTCTAGATGTTTTATGTTTTTTGATATAAATTTGGTCAAACTTTGTATAGTTTAACTTCAAACAAATTTTATATGCATAGTAAAAAGAAACCGAGGAAGTACAAGACATCAGTCCGTAATTACTCCGTATATCCTTCAAGGTCTAGTAGTTTTGAACAGTTTACATGAGATGGGATCCAAAAGAACTCCCAGAATACATAACACCAGCACTGTGTCAATATTGACAAGCACTAAAATACTAAATTACAACCAAACTGTAGCGGACAGTGCCGTCGTAAAAGGCGAGCGGACGCGTCGAGACTGGTTGCGGACGTCCAGGAATGCCTCTGTGCCAGTCGGAGAGGTACATCGGCAGTGGTGAAGGTGAAGGGCGCGAATGCAAAGCAAGGGGAAGAAGGGGCAGAGTGGAAGGAAATGAGATCGGGAGGGGGATTTAGTGGGCCTCAGGTGTCAGAATCTTACGTGACTGCTGTTCGGACCCCCCCCCCTCCCCACACACACACAGTTTGTATTCGGTTTGCAGGGAAAAATGCGTCTGGACCGCCGAGCGGATCGACACAGGACTGCATTGGATAACATAATACGTCCGGACTGAGCGGTTCAAACATATGCGGGCTGTTTGAGAGTCCATGTTGAAGATGCTCTTAGTGGCTGAGATATTTGTGGCAAAAAGAAAATATTAGGAATCTTTTTTTGCTGGAGTTCTTTTTTATATTAACAGAGATCCTTTTTTTATAACAAAGTTCCTCCTAGTTATTGCAAACTTTTTTGGATATATTAAGTGTCATGTTTGGCCCAACATATATGTATTTGCCGCATCTTTTTTTTCCTACGAGTTGAGCCCAATGTTTTAAGTAGCAGGCTATGGAAAATAGCGGCAGTCCTTCAAATCAGCTATAGCGAAGCTATAGCGGGCTATAGCAGAGCTATAGCGGGCTATTTGTGAAGGTGACCATTTAGCGGCACCCTACTGAAAAGGCTATAGCAGGCTATAACGGAGCTATAGCCGTCTATTTAAAACTATGGTTGAGCCCGACAAACTAGGAACTGGCCTAGCCCAATGCGTATCCGTTCCGGAGAGGAACAGGAAGGACACCATACGACCGAGGGGATCGATCGCGATACGGAGTCCGGACAGATAAATAGGGTCTGTGTCCACGTTTATATACAGCGAGCCGCCGCCCCCTCCTCACAACAAATCCCCAACCACATCGGCGACTTGCAAACCAGTAAATCACTCGGCGAGTCGAGAGGCGCGGCGGATCAGGCCTACCGGATTTCGTGGGCCGACGGTGGACTGAAGCCGTGCACCACGAACAACATGGGCCTTCTGCTCGACCATCGCACCCATGAGGCGGAGGAGGCGCACACCGGCAAGGAGGGTGCACTGAAGAGGAAGGCGCCGCCGACCGGTCTCGAGGGGTGTGCCACGAAAAGGAAGGAAGAAGACGGCTGCACCAAGCGAGAGGTGGAGCAAGCGACGGAGGTGCAGGTGGACTCCAACCTTCCTGCGATGGACGACGATCCCTTGGATTGGGAAGGGGTGGAGGACATGGACATGAATGTGCTGCTGGAAAGGATGTGAGCACATTACACTGCTCATGTAAAGTGTCGGCAAATTCTAGCCCATCTGCCTCACCTCACCTCGATCTGACCCTGGAAAGCACTGATGACAGGAAGAACAGGGAGGTTTTGTGCTGCGTAAAACTTGCAGCTTTTCTGCTCTTCTTCTCTGCTCTTTATTTTCGGAAAGCAACAAGGGAAACGGGGTCGTGGCCCCTTACATTGCGCCACCACCGATCGTGGTGCTCGTGCCATCCCACGAGCGATCTGGAGGGGCGCAGGACTCGTTCAAAAGTCCAACAGAAACTGAGCTAATCTTGCTACCTGAAACTACCTGACGAAACTGAAGAAAAACAACTATGCTAGCCTAAGTACTTTAAGACTTGGGTTTATTCAACAATCACCCCCTAAACTCTAGTCTGCCTGCATTATTTTCTTCATCCCAATCTTGTCACGCGGCTGAATGAATCTGACTCGTCCCAAAGGCTTTGTCAGGATGTCAGCCAACTGATCTTCAGTTCTGATGTAATCGACCTCCATCTTTTTCTCTTCCACACACTCTCTGATGAAGTGGTACCGCAAGTCGATATACTTGCTTCTATCATGCAGTACCGGGTTCTTGCAGAGTGCGATGGCTGACTTGTTGTCCACCAGAAGTGTTGGCACCTGCAGCTTATCGCCGGTGATCTCTGCGAGTAGTCTTGCTGCCCACACCGCCTGACAGGCAGCAGTGGTGGCTGCTATAAACTCTGCCTCGCAAGATGAGAGGGACACCACCTTCTGTTTCTGTGACATCCAGATGACATGGCTCTTTCCAATGAAGAACAGTGCCCCCGTCGTGCTCTTGCGGTCGTCTATGTCGCCGGCCATGTCACTGTCGCTGTACCCAAAGAGGTCGGCTTCTCCAGTTCCTCGGCGCGGGAAGTGACAGCCCAAACTGCGTGTCCCCGCCACATATCTGATGATGTGCCTCACCACCGTCAGGTGTTCGACAGTGGGCGACTCCATGAATCTGCTCACATAGCCCATGGCATAGGTGATGTCAGGCCATGTGTGCGTGAGGTAGCGCAGCGTCCCCACCAAGCTTCTGTATTCTGTTGCATCAGATGGAGCCACTGTGCTGTCCTTGCTCAGCTTCAGACGTGCTTCCATGGGCGTCGGACTCGGGTTGCACCCAGCCAGTCCAGCCTTCTCCACAATCTTGTTAGCGTACGCGCTCTGAGCAATGGTCACCCCGGCTGCTTCCTGGCGCACCTCGATGCCCAAGTAATAAGATAGCAGCCCGAGATCACTCATTCTGAACGTGCCCTTCATTTCTGTCTTGAAGCTGTCAATTTCCCTCGAATCTGCTCCGGTGATCACCAGATCATCCACATACACCCCCAGAAGAAGAAGCTCGATGTTGGATCCGCGCGCATAGACCGCATGCTCAGAGGCGCAGCGGCGAAAACCCATGGAGACAAGCGTTGCATCAAGCTTGGCGTTAAATGCTCTCGAAGCCTGATGCAGTCCGTACAGTGCCTTTCGTAGACGCAGTACCTTGTGTTCCTCACCGGCGGCAACAAACCCCGGCGACTGCTAGACATACACTTCTTCTGCCAGGTTGCCGTTGAGGAAGGCCGACTTCACGTCCATGTGGTGAATCGCCCACCCCTCGTGCGCGGCGAGAGCAAGGAGAACGCGCACTGACTCCAGTCGAGCCACTTGAGCAAAGACCTCATCGAAGTCGATCCCCTGCCTCTGCGCAAATCCTTTTGCGACAAGCCGGGCCTTGTGCCTGACGATGTTTCCGGCGGCGTCCCGCTTCACGCGAAAAACCCACTTCACGCCGATGGCATGGTGACCGGCGGGAAGATGTGCCAGCTCCCACGTGCTGTTCTCCTTGATGGACCCCATCTCCTTGAGCATGGCCCTTCGCCAGCTTGGATCGCGCTCAGCTTCTTTGAAAGTGTTTGGCTCCTCAGCGGACGCGATCAACAGCTCTTCAGTGTGCTGCACCAGGTCTTCAGACTCGTCGAAAAGATCAACGACGCGGCAAAAGCGGTGAGCCGCATGGGCCAGATCATGTGCATCAAGCACAGGGGTCCCAGACGGAGGAGAGACGAACTACATGCCCACTGGAGTGGAGATTGCTGCAGGTGTTCGTTCTGCATATGAGCCCGCCTGGCTGCTCCCTGCTGTCGAGGGAGTATGCGTCGACATGGCTGCGGACCTGGGTGCTGACTCTCCGTAAGCGCTAGCCGGAGTCTGCGGCGTCGACGGAGTCTGCGGCAGAGATTCTTCTTATTGGAAATATGCCCTAGAGGCAATACTAAATTGGTTATTATTA
Source organism: Triticum aestivum (assembly GCF_018294505.1). NCBI lineage: Eukaryota > Viridiplantae > Streptophyta > Magnoliopsida > Poales > Poaceae > Triticum > Triticum aestivum. The sequence continues at coordinate 672,013,406 of NC_057812.1, forward strand.
TATTTCCTTGTTCATGATAATCGTTTATTATCCATGCTAGAATTGTATTGATAGGAAACTCAGATACATGTGTGGATACATAGACAACACCATGTCCCTAGTAAGCCTCTAGGTGACTAGCTCGTTGATCAATAGATGGTTACGGTTTCCTGACCATGGACATTGGATGTCGTTAATAACGGGATCACATCATTAGGAGAATGATGTGATGGACAAGACCCAATCCTAAGCCTAGCACAAGATCGTGTAGGTCGTTTGCTAAAGCTTTTCTAATGTCAAGTATCATTTCCTTAGACCATGAGATTGTGCAACTCCCGGATACCGTAGGAGTGCTTTGGGTGTGCCAAACGTCACAACATAACTAGGTGGCTATAAAGGTATACTACAGGTATCTCCGAAAGTGTCTGTTGGGTAGGCACGAATCGAGACTGGGATTTGTCACTCCGTGTAAACGGAGAGGTATCTCTGGGCCCACTCGGTAGGACATCGTCATAATGTGCACAATGTGATCAAGGAGTTGATCACGGGATGATGTGTTACAGAACAAGTAAAGAGACTTGCCGGTAACGAGATTGAACAAGGTATCGGGATACCGACGATCGAATCTTGGGCAAGTATCGTACCGATAGACAAAGGGAATTGTATACGGGATTGATTGAATCCGCGACATCGTGGTTCATCCGATGAGATAATCGTGGAACATGTGGGAGCCAACATGGGTATCCAGATCCCGCTGTTGGTTATTGACCGAAGAGTTATCTCGGTCATGTCTGCATGGTTCCTGAACCCGTAGGGTCTACACACTTAAGGTTCGATGACGCTAGGGTTATAGGGAATAGATATACGTGGTTACCGAATGTTGTTCAGAGTCCCGGATGAGATCCCGGATGTCACGAGGAGTTCCGGAATGGTCCGGATGTAAAGATTTATATATGGGAAGTCATCATACGGTCACCGGAATAATTCGGGGGTTACCGGTATTGTACCGGGACCACCGGAGGGGTTCCGAGGGTCCACCGGAGGGTCCACCTGCCCCGGAGGGCCCTATGGGCTGTATGTGGAGAGGGACCAGCCCCTTAGTGGGCTGGGCGCCTCCCCCCTAGGGCCCATGCGCCTAGGGTTTGGGGGAACCCTAAAGGGGGGGCGCCCCCCTTGGCCGCCGCCCCCTCCTCAGATTGGATCTGAGGGGACCGACCCCCTCTCCCTTGCCCCTATATATATGTGGGGGGTGGGAGGGCAGCTGAACCCAAGTCTTGGCGCAGCCCTCCCCCTCTCCCAAGTTCTCCTCTTCTCCCGCGGTGCTTGGCGAAGCCCTGCAGGATTGCCACGCTCCTCCTTCATCACCATGCCGTCGTGCTGCTGCTGGATGGAGTCTTCCCCAACCTCTCCTTCACCCCTTGCTGGATCAAGGCGTAGGAGACGTCACCGGGCTGTACGTGTGTTGAACGCGGAGGTGCCGTCCATTCGGCACTAGGATCATCGGTGATTTGGATCACGACGAGTACGACTCCATCAACCCCGTTCACTTGAACGCTTCCGCTTAGCGATCTACAAGGGTATGTAGATGCACTCTCCTTCCCCTCGTTGCTATATTACTCCATAGATTGATCTTGGTGATGCGTAGAAAATTTTGAATTTCTGCTACGTTACCCAACAGTGGCATCATTAGCCAGGTCTATGCGTAGTTTCTATGCATGAGTAGAACACAAGTTATTGTGGGCGTCGATTTTGTCAATTTGCTTGCCGTTACTAGTCTTATCTTGGTTCGGCGGCATCGTGGGATGAAGTGGCCCGGACCGACCTTACACGTACTCTTACGTGAGACTGGTTCCACCGACTGACATGCGTTGCATAAGGTGGCTAGCGGGTGTCTGTCTCTCGCACTTTAGTCGGATCGGATTCGATGAAAAGGGTCCTTATGAAGGGTAAATAGAAATTGGCATATCACGTTGTGGTTTTCGCGTAGGTAAGAAACGTTCTTGCTAGAAACCTATAGCAGCCACGTAAAAACATGCAACAACAATTAGAGGACGTCTAACTTGTTTTTGCAGCAAGTGTTTTGTGATGTGATATGGCCAAAGGATGTGATGAATGATATATGTGATGTATGAGATGATCATGTTCTTGTAATAGGAATCACGACTTGCATGTCGATGAGTATGACAACCGGCAGGAGCCATAGGAGTTGTCGTAATTTATTTATGACCTGCGTGTCAATATAAACGTCATGTAATTACTTTACTTTATTGCTAACCCTTAGCTGTAGTAGTAGATGTAATAGTTGGCGAGACAACTTCATGAAGACACGATGATGGAGATCATGATGATGGAGATCATGGTGTCATGCCAGTGACGATGATGATCATGGAGCCCCGAAGATGGAGATCAAAAGGAGCAAAGTGATGATGGCCATATCATGTCACTATTTGATTGCATGTGATGTTTATCATGTTTTACATCTTATTTGCTTAGAACGACGGTAGCTTAAATAAGATGATCCCTCACTAAAATTTCAAGAAAGGTGTTCCCCCTAACTGTGCACCGCTGTGAAGGTTCGTTGTTTCGAAGCACCACGTGATGATCGGGTGTGATAGATTCAAACGTTCGAATACAACGGGTGTTGACGAGCCTAGAATGTACAGACATGGCTTCGGGACACATGCAAAACACTTAGGTTGACTTGACGAGCCTAGCATGTACATACATGGCCTCGGAACACGGAAGACCGAAAGGTCGAACATGAGTCGTATAGAAGATACGATCAACATGAAGATGTTCACCGATGATGACTAGTCCGTCTCACATGATGATCGGACACAACCTAGTTGACTCGGATCATGTAATCACTTAGATGACTAGAGGGATGCCTATCTGAGTGGGAGTTCATAAGATGAACTTAATTATCCTGAACATAGTCAAAAGGTCATCGCAAATTATGTCGTGACTCGCGCTTCAGTTCTACTGTTTAGATATGTTCCTAGAGAAAATTTAGTTGAAAGTTGATAGTAGCAATTATGCGGACTAGTCCATAAACTGAGGATTGTCCTCATTGCTTCATAGAAGGCTTATGTCCTTAATGCACCGCTCAGTGTGCTGAACCTCGAACGTTGTCTGTGGATGTTGCGAACATCTGACATACACATTTTGATAACTACGTGATAGTTTAGTTAAACGGTTTAGAGTTGAGGCACCAAAGACATATGAGATGTTTCGAGGGCTGAAATTGGGATTTCAGGCTCGTGCCCACGTCAAGAGGTATAAGACCTCCGACGATTTTCTTAGCCTGCAAACTAAGGGAGAAAAGCTCAATTATTGAGCTTGTGCTCAGATTGTCTGAGTACAACAATCATTTGAATCGAGTGGGAGTTGATCTTCCAGATGAGATAGTGATGTTTCTCCAAAGTCATTACCACCAAGCTGCTAGAGCTTCATGATGAACTATAATATATTAGGGACATATATGATGATCCTTGAGATATTCGCGATGTTTGACACCACAAAAGTAGAAATCAAGAAGGAGCATCAATTGTTGATGGTTGGTGAAACCACTAGTTTCAAGAAGGGCAAGGGCAAGGGCAAAAAGAGATACTTCATGAAATGGCAATTCAGCTGCTGCTCTAGTGAAGAAACCCAAGGTTGAACCCAAACCCGAGACTAAGTGCTTCTATAATAAGAGGAACAACCACTAGAGCAGAATTACCCTAGATACTTGGTAGATGAGAAGGCTGGCAAGGTCGATAGAAGTATATTGGATATACATTGTGTTAATGTGTACTTTACTAGTACTCCTAGTAGCACCATGGTATTAGATACCGGTTCGGTTGCTAAGTGTTAGTAAACTCGAAATAAAAGGCTGCGGAGTAAACGGAGACTAGCTAAAGGTGAGCTGGCAATATGTGTTGGAAGTTTTTCCAAGCTTGATGTGATCAAGCATCGCACGCTCCCTCTACCATCGAGATTGGTGTTTGTGTTGAGCATAGACATGATTGGATTATGTCTATCACAATACGGTTATTCATTTAAGGAGAATAATGGTTACTCTGTTTATTTGAATAATACCTTCAATGGTCTTGCACCTAAAATGAATGGTTTATTGAATCTCGATCGTAGTGATGCACATGTTCATGCCAAAAGATATAAGATAGTAATGATAGTACCACCTACTTGTGGCACTGCCACGTAAGTCATATCGGTATAAAACGCATGAAGAAGCTCCATGTTGATGGATCTTTGGGCTCACTTGTTTTGAAAAGTTTGAGACATGTGAACCATGTCTATTGGTGTATATGCATGAAGAAACTCCATGCAAATGGACCGTTTGGACTCACTTGATTTTGAATCACTTGAGACATGCAAATCATGCCACATGGGCAAGATGACTGAAAGCCCCGTTTTCAGTAAATGGAACTAGAAAGCAACTTGTTGGAAGTAATACATTTTGATGTGTGCAGTCCAATGAGTGCTGAGGCGTGTAGTGGATATCGTTATGTTCTTACTTCACAGATGATTTGAGTAGATGTTGAGTATATTTACTTGATGAATCACGAGTCTGAATTATTGAAAGGTTCAAGTAATTTTAGGGTGAAGTTGAAAGATCGTCGTGACAAGAGGATAAAATATCTATGATATGATCATAGAGATGAATATCTGAATTGCGAGTTTGGCACAGAATTAAGACATTGTGGAAATTGTTTCACAACTAATACAGCCTGGAACACCATAGTGTGATGGTGTGTCCGAACATCATAACTGCACCCTATTGGATATGATGCATACCATGATGTCTCTTATCGAATTACCACAATAGTTTATGGGTTAGGCATTAGAGACAACCACATTCACTTTAAATAGGGCACCACGTAATTCCGATGAGATGACACCGTATGAACTATGGTTTAGAGAAACCTAAGCTGTCATTTGTTAAAAGGTTTGGGGCTGCGACGCTTATGTGAAAAAGTTTCAGGCTGATAAGCTCGAACCCAAAGCGGATAAATGCATCTTCATAGGACACCCAAAACAGTTGGGTATACCTCCTGTCTCAGATTCGAAAGCAATAAGGGATTGTTTCTAGAATCGGGTCCTTTCTCGAGGAAAAGTTTCTCTCGAAAGAATTGAGTGGGAGGATGGTGGAGACTTAATGAGGTTATTGAACCGTCTCTTCAACTAGTGTGTGGCAGGGCACAGGGAGTTGTTCCTGTGGCACCTACACCAATTGAAGTGGAAGCTTATGATAGTGATCATGAAACTTCAGATCAAGTCACTACCAAACCTCGTGGGATGACAAGGATGCGTACTACTTCAGAGTGGTACGTAATCCTGTCTTGGAAGTCATGTTGCTAGACAACAATGAACCTACGAGCTATGGAGAAACGATGGTGGGCCTGGATTCCAAAATGGCTCGAGGCCATATAATCCGAGAGAGGATCCATATATGTAAACAAAGTGTAGACTTTAGAAGAACTACTTGATGGTCGTAAGGCTGTTAGGTACATATGGGTTTTTTAAAAAGGAAGACGGACAATGATGGTAAGTATCACCATTAAGAAAGCTCGACTTGTCGTTAAGATGTTTTTTTTCGACAAGTTCAAGGAGTTGACTACGATGAGAATTTCTCGCCCGTAGCGATGCTTAAGTCCGTCGGAATCATGTTAGCATTAGCTGTATTTTTTGATTATGAAATCTTACAGATGGATGTCAAAACAAGTTTTCTTACCAAGTTTTCGTAAGAAAAGTTGTATGTGATACAATAGAAGATTTTGTCAATCCTGAAAGATGCTAACAAGTATGCAAAGCTCCAGCAATCCTTCTAAGGACTGGAGTAAGCATCTCGGAGTTGGAATGTATGCTTTGATGAGGGGTTCCGGGGGTCCACCGGGAGGGTCCACCTGCCCCGGAGGGCCCTATGGGCTGTATGTGGAGAGGGACCAGCCCCTTAGTGGGCTGGGCGCCTCCCCCCTAGGGCCCATGCGCCTAGGGTTTGGGGGAACCCTAAAGGGGGGGCGCCCCCTTGCCTTGGGGGGCAAGGCGCCCCCCCCTTGGCCGCCGCCCCCTCCTCAGATTGGATCTGAGGGGGTCGGCCCCCCTCTCCCTTGCCCCTATATATATGTGCGGGGTGGGAGGGCAGCCGAACCCAAGTCTTGGCGCAGCCCTCCCCCTCTCCCAAGTTCTCATCTTCTCCCGCGGTGCTTGGCGAAGCCCCGCAGGATTGCCACGCTCCTCCTTCACCACCATGCCGTCGTGCTGCTGCTGGATGGAGTCTTCCCCAACCTCTCCTTCACCCCTTGCTGGATCAAGGCGTAGGAGACGTCACCGGGCTGTACGTGTGTTGAACGCGGAGGTGCCGTCCGTTCGGCACTAGGATCATCGGTGATTTGGATCACGACGAGTACAACTCCATCAACCCCGTTCACTTGAACGCTTCCGCTTAGCGATCTACAAGGGTATGTAGATGCACTCTCCTTCCCCTCGTTTCTAGATTACTCCATAGATTGATCTTGGTGATGCGTAGAAAATTTTGAATTTCTGCTACGTTACCCAACACTTCCTCGCTGCCGTGGTGAGATATCTGCACCTTGTATGCGGGGTATTGAATTGTGAAGAACTCACTATGTTCAGCCTGAGCTCGATGAGGTGTGTCTGCCCAGTTCCAGCGTGCGGCCTCGTCGAAGACAGCGTCTCGCGTGACATGTACACGTTTGCATGATGGATCATACGCCCGATAAGCCTTGCCTCCATCCTCGTACCCGACGAACACCATTGGAGTGGATCGATCATCGAGCTTCTTCTGGTGTGGCTTCACCGTATTCACATGCACTACACACCCAAAGGTGCGGAAGAAGTGCACTGCTGGTCGTTCGCCGTGCCACGCCTCATATGGCGTCATGCCTATCACAGAGCGCGTCGGTGATCGGTTCAGGATGAACATGGCAGTGGTGACAGCCTCCCCCCAGAACTCTCCTGGCATGGCTGTGGCTTTCATCATGCTCCTTTCCATGGCCACCACAGTCTGATTGCACCGCTCCACGACGCCGTTTTGCTGTGGCGAGTACGGCGCCGTGAGCTGACGCTGCACCCCACGCTCGGCGCAATAGTCGGTGAAGTCGACGGACGTGAACTCACCACCGCGGTCCGTCCGCAGGGCGCCCAGCTTGCGCCCCGTCTCCGTCTCCACCCGCGCCTGAAAGCGTGCGATCGCGCCGGCTGCCTCATCCTTTGACTGAAGCACCGTGACCCACATATGCCTTGACATGTCATCGATGAGGAGGAGGAAGTAGCGACGCCCTCCAGCGGTTGCAGGCGTGATTGGTCCGCACAGATCGCCGTGAACCAACTCCAGGGCATCCTTGGCTCTGAAGTTCGCTTCCGCGGGGAAGGAGTTTCACCTCTGCTTGCCGGCGAGGCACCCGTCTCACACCTGGTCGACGTGGTCGATGGCGGGCATGCCATGGACCAGCCCATGCTGAGCTAGCTTGCGGAGGGCCTGGAAGTTGAGGTGCCCGAATCTGGTGTGCCACTTCCACGCCTCATCTGTGGCGCACTGCGCAACTAGACAGATGGGGCGCGCGAGCTGGAGCGGGTACGGGTACAGGCGGTTGCCTGCTCGCCGTACCTTTGGGATGATGCGCTGCTGCGGGTCGATCAGTGTGAACACGCCGTGCTCGATCTCCGACCTGCACCCGACCTGATCGAGCTGCCCCATGCTGATGATGGTTCTCCGGAGACGCGGGATGTAGTATACCCCGCTCAGTACGCGGTGCCCGCCGCCGTCGTCGGTGAAGAGCACGCTGCCGCGCCCCTGGATGTCGACGACGGACCCATATCCGAACTTGACAGTGCCGGTGACGCCGCGAGCGAGATCAGTGAACGACGCCTCCTCCCCGGACAGGTGGTTGCTAGCCCTTGTGTCCAGGTACCAGATGCCGGAGTGCGCGTCCGTGGAGAGGCCCAGGTGAGCCTCGACGCGCTCCTCAACCAGTTCCACGTGCCCGTCATGATCACCTGTGGGCACGGACATATCACACACCTGCGCCGTGAGGAGATGCGTGGGATCGGCGTCGTCCCCGTCGTGTCCTTGCGCGAGGAGAGCCTTCGCCTCCTCGTCCCGCTTCTTCTTCCGACACTCGCGGGCCCAGTGCCCGCTGATGCCGCAGTAGCGACACTTGTCGCGATCATCGTCGTTGCCGGTGCCACCGGCATTTCCTCTGCCAGCACCTCCGTTCTGGCCGCGTCCGCCACCACCGCCGCGATGCCCACGGCCTCTTCCACGCCGACCTCAAGATGAGCCGGAGCCCGAGCCACCAGCGTGTGAATCGCCGTTCTTGAGACGGGCGTGCCACTCCTCCTCAGTGAGAAGCAGGCGCTCCATGCCGTCAGTGGCCTGCTGCAACTCATGGCATTCCTTCGCCGCTTTTAGTCTCCCAGTCAGCTCCTCGATAGAGTGCTGATCGAGATCGACCAGAGTTTCGATCGAGAGAGCGATCTGCGAAAACTATTTGGGAACTATTGACAGAAATTTTCTCACAACTCGTTTTTCAGGGATGTTCTCACCGAGCTGTGCCATCTGTCCCACCATCGCGGTGAGACGCATTGCGAAGTCGTCCACCGACTCGCCGTCGGCGAACTTGATGTCGCCGTACTGCCTGGTGAGCGTCGCGAGTTTGGCCTCCCGCACCCGCGCCACACCGAGCCGCATCGTCTTCAGAGAGTCCCACGCCTCCTTCGTCGTCGCCTTGGCGGCGAGCGTGGGTCCCATCTCTGGTGGCACGCCGCGCAGGATCGCCTCGAGCGCCAAACGATCCTCGCTGTGCTCGGCGGTGCCTATCTGGACGGCGTCCCAGAGGTACCGACCCTCCATCATGACCTGCATCACGACAGCCCAGTCGGTGTAGTTGGATCGGGTCAGCTGCGGCCATCCCGCATCGCCGATGTCGCGCGCCATCCGCGCCGTGGGTCTCTCGGCCACAACAAGCTCGTTGCCGTCGGAGACCTTCGCCCGCGGAGTGGCCGGCGACTTGCTGCCGCTGGAGTCGTCAGGGCCCGCCATTCCCCCGATCAGGAACCGGCTCTGATGCCAATTGTCGGCAAATTCTAGCCTATCTGCCTCACCTCACCTCGATCTCACCCTGGAAAACACTGATGACAGGAAGAACAGGGAGGTTTTGTGCTGCGTAAAACTTGCAGCTTTTCTGCTCTTCTTCTTTGCTCTTTATTTTCGGAAAGCAACAAGGGAAACGGGTCGTGGCCCCTTACAATGCGCCACCACCGATCGTGGTGCTCGTGCCATCCCACGAGCGATCTAGAGGGGCGCAGGACTTGTTCAAAAGTCCAACAGAAACCGAGCTAATCTCGCTACCTGAAACTACCTGACGAAACTGAAGAAAAACAAACTATGCTAGCCTAAGTACTTTAAGACTTGGGTTTATTCAACATAAAGCACATGTTTCGTCACCTTCACCCTGGGACTGCAGTAGCCCAAACCCCGTGATGATCAGGATGCGAGAAGGGTGAAGACCTTGGTGCAGGTGATGATGGGACTCCGCCGCCGGTGTCTATCTGAGATGAGAGGAGATTCGACTGTGCTATGTTCTATGTTCAGTAGTATTTTGACTAATGCTATCCATCTGGGAGGCTAAACGAGGCTATAGTATATTAGTGTGCGAACTTTTATGAAAGTAGATTTGTATTATACAAGAAGTTTGAACTAAATGTTTATAATTTCCTATATATCTACCATTTACTTAATTATATCCACCAACGATTGAATTTTGTACTTCGTCACCACTTGGAAGGCTTACCCACAATCACGATTTTTTACTGTTGCTTGTGTGATCGTTCATTTTTTTGGCAGCATTAGAAGCAATAAAAAACCTCCCATGCTTAAAAATTCATATTAGCTAAATGTCAGTCGACTGATTTTCAAATTGTGGTCAGTCGATTTTAAGAGTTCGTCAGATGGAAGGAAGGAAAAGGGGCTCGCCGGAGAGCTGCCCCATTATCTATCTTGGGGATTAGGGTGGGGGCGGTGGTGAGGGCTTGCCTGAGAAAAAAACGGACACGAATGCGGCTACAGGGATGGCCGGGGGGCGACGGCAAGATCGGCGGTGGGGAGCGGCTCCGGGGAGGGGGCCGGCGAGGCTGTGCGGGAGTGCCGCCGGCCGTGGGCGGCAGTCGCAGGCGGTTTGGCCGGCGGCCTGTGCGGCGGAATGGGGAAGAAGAAGCTGGAGGAAGAAGAAGGGCTGCCCACTGTTTGATCCGCATCCAACGGCCAAAAAGATCGACTGGCTCAAATTTAAAAATCAGGCAACTGCGGTGTAGTGATTCCCTTAAAAATATACCAGAAAACGGCATCAGATATTCAAATATCTTAACTCCATTATGTCTGCAGAAATATTCTTAAGGATATTGCATGATGCCGTGGAAGACAATACAGTACACCAATCGGTTAATTCCTGGTTTGGGTGTTGCATGGCACTCCCCTTTTCCTAATATTGTTTGTTTCCAAAATTTAGAGCTTTCCTAGAGCTATGGATGGATTTAACGGATGATATCTACCGGCTGACGTGTCATGAAAAATCAGGGGAGACGAGAGATTAGTTGAGAGATACTCTCTGTTTCCTTTTAGTCTGCCAATAAAATTTGATCAAAGCTTAGTAAAGTTTGACTAATTTTATATTAAAAAAATCAACATTCACACTATGAAATCAACATTATTAGATGCATCATGATATATATTTTCATACTGTATTGTAGATGTTTTATGTTTTTTGATATAAATTTGGTCAAATTTTGTATAGTTTAACTTCAAACAAATTTTATGTGCATAGTAAAAAGAAATCGAGGAAGTACAAGATATCAGTCCGTAATGACTCTGTATATCCTTCAAGGTCTAGTGGTTTTGCACAGTTTACATGAGATGGGGTTCAAAAGAACTCCCAGAATACATAACACCAGCACTGTGTGTCAATACTGACAAGCACTAAATTACAACCAAACTGTTGCGGACAGTGCCGTCATAAAAGGCGAGCGGACGCGTCAAGACTGGTTGCGGACGTCCAGTAATGCCTCTGTGGCAGTCGGAGAGGTACAACGACAGTGATGAAGATGGAGGGTGCGAATACAAAGTAAGGGGAAGAAGGGACAGAGTGGAAGGAAATGAGATCTGGAGGGGTGGATTTAGTGGGCCTCGGGTGTCGGAGTCTTACGTGACTACTGTCCAGACTCCTCTGCCCCCCTCCCCACCACACACACATCTTGTATCAGAGTGTAAAGCACTGTCGGAGTCTTTTTCACATCAGATTTTCCATAGCTGTTTTTCCACAGCAGATTTTTTACTGCTGCTTTTAGAAATCAACAGCCGAATCAAACAAGGCATAAGTGTCATGTTTGGCCCAACATATATGTATTTGCCACATCCTTTTCTCTATTAGGAGTTGAGCCCGACAAACTAGGAACTGGCTAGCCCAATGCGTATCCATTCCGGAGAGGAACAGGAAGACGGGAGAGCAACTAGTTAACGAGCGCTTCTTCGGGAGCCTCGGAACGATCAACACCGTTTGGCGCGCTTTTAGCCATTCGCCACGTGTCGCGCTCTGAATGCTTCCCCTGAATTTTGTTTTTTTTTCGCACCTGTTTTCGGCTTTTTAAACGGTTTTTTCCCGGGTTTTTTCGATGTTTTGGTTTTCCCCCGATCTTCCTTAGCTTCTCGATAAAAAAATCGAAAAAAAAATTTGCACAAAAAAACGTGTTTTTCTTTTTCTTTCAGAGAATCACGGTTTTGCTTCCGCGAGAGGCACGGTTGTGTGCTTTCGCGGGAGTCACGGCCGCATGCGGAGGAGAAGCTCGCCGGCGAGGAGGGTGCGCTGAAGAGGAACGCGCCGCCGACCAGTCTCGAGGTGGACTCCGACATGACTGCGTCGGCCGACGATCCCTTGGACGGGGAGGAGGAGGAGGACTTCGCTGTGTTCTACGAGAAGCTCCGAGCACGATATGCAGCGCAGTCGAAGGATCTGTTTGGTCCTAACAGTCGAGGTGGGAGGTGGAGCGGGCTGCATGATCCCTATCCTACTGATGATCAGGACGGCGAGGAGGAGGAAGAGGAAGAGCTCGGCGCTGGGGATGATGGCACTCGGCCGCCGGTATCTACATGAGATTGGAGATTTTTCTTTTTTTTTGTCTTTTCTTCTTTTTAGGAAGAGAGATGATGAGATTTGACTGTCAGCGGTGTGCTAATTCATCCAGTTGTCAGCACGAACAAACCGGCCTCGCTTCGATCGTTCACCTGTTTTCTAGCCACACTAGATTCGGTTGTTATTATATAACGTCAGTTCTGCCTTATCATGGATTTGTTGAGCACACAAGATATTACTCCCTCTGTCCTGTAATATAAGACCTTTGAACAACGAGAACAAAAAGAGCTCGCCCCTCTCGCGTCGCTCCCGCGGCGGCCGAGGGGGAAAACCTAGCACCGCCGGCCCCGCGCCCCTCCCCCTCCTCTCCTCCTCGCCGCCGCCGGGGCGCGCCGCCGGGCAAAGCCCGGTCGGCGGCGGCGGCGGCGGCGGGACCCTCTCTCCCCTCTGCCGTTGGGCTCGTCGTGGGCGGTCTCCTCGGCGGGTGGCGGGGCGCTGGTGGCGGGGCGCGTTGGCGTGGTCTCGGGCAGCGACGGCGGGCTCCTGTGCGCGGCCATGGGCCGCTGTGGCCCCTGGGGATCACGGGGATGGCTGCTCGCGGGCGTGCCCATGGTGCCCGGCCCTTGATCTGGCGCGGCCAAATCTGGTCATCGGCGTCTCGGTGGCGCGTGGCTGCCCTTGGCGGCGGTGGCTGGCTTGGGCTGGTGGTGCTCCGGCAGGTCCTCGCGGTGGGGGTAGCTCTGGTGGTGGCGCTGGTTGTCAGTGTGCTCGCGGCACGGCGATTGGACTCGACGGCGGGGTGCAGGGGGTGGAGGTGGCTCTGGTAGGTGTTGGCGGTGGGGCCGGCTGGTCTCTTGCTGGATCCGACCGGATCTGGCGTTGGGGGTCGGCCGGCGGTTCGTGGCATCGGTGGTGCGTGCCTGGTGGCTCCGGCGCTTGGAGCTCGCCGGGCGACGCGGGTAGGGCAGCGGCCGGGTGTGGCCGCTGCTCCGGCCGTGTGCGGCGGCGTGGGGAGGTCCGGCGGTGGTGTCCTCCCGGTGGCGTGCCAGCTTCACGGTGGCTCGACGGTTCTTCCCGCGGCAGCGGCCGGTTTCTCCGGCGTCGGCTTGTCTGCGTTTAGACCGTCTCGGCCTTCGGCCCATCTCCTCAGTGCCCAAGCGCGACTCCGATCAAAGGGATAGTCCTCTCCCAGCTGTGGTCCACCGCTCGTCTCGCGCACGGTGCAGCAGGACCGAGCTCGTCTCACACACGGTGCAGCAAGACCGAGCTCGTCTCGCGCACGGTGCAGCAGGATTGACCTCGTCCCCCTCTCTGTGCTGCAGGACCGAGCTCGTCTCGCGCATGGTGCAGCAGGACCGAGCTCGTCTCGCGCATGGTGGAGCAGGATTGACCTCGTCCCCGTCTTTGTGCTGCAGGACCGAGCTCGTCTCGCGCTCGGGGCAGCAGGATGGATCGGTGGATGCCAGCTTTGGCCGGCCTATTGTGTCCCGACGCTGGGGGTCGCTCAGCGGTGCGAAAGGTGGGACCTTTCTGCTCATCTCTTTCGCTGGGGTTGCGGCGGGTCTCGGGTGAGGTGGTGTCAAGGTCGTGGATGCCTGGGCGGCGGCGCTGGTGGTGGCAGCGCGGTGCTCTTGGGCGGAGCCCGTGCCTTGGTGCTGCCCAGTCACCATGGCCGTGTGGGCGGCATGGTGGCCGGGGTGTGGCGGTCAGTGGCGATGGGTGTTGGCCGAGGTGAAAACCTGTTCTATCTTCGGACGGACCGGCGGCGGCGAAGATCGTTCCCTTCTTGAAGGCGTCGTCGCGGTTCTCACTGCCCGGCATGCGGCTCCAGGGGAAACTCTGATCTTCGGATCGGGCGGTGGCGGCGCTCCGGTGTCGTGTCCTTCCTGAAGGCGCCGCCTTGAAGCTCATGGTCCGTCATATGTAGCTTCATCTCCTCGTCGTGGTAGTGCTAGGGTTGGTGTTGCTGTGCTCAGCGCCTATGTATCCTGCTCTGGGTGTGTGCGTGTGTTGCGGTGGCGTGTGTTTATATTGCATGCTTGATGATCGGTGCTTTATAGATAAAGCGGGGCGAAAGCTTTTTCGGTATATAAGACTTTTTTTAACACTATGGGGTATTAACTAGTCAAACACAACATATGCACAATCCTCCACGCCAGGTCAATAACCATGTCCACAAGTGTAGATCACTAAAACGATCTCGAAGGGAAGTTCATCTTCTATGGACGTGACTGGCTGGCGCACGGGCGCCCAATCGCAGGAGCGAGCGCTCTTTCAGAAAAGGAAAGAGCAACCCTGCAAGTGACCAAGACAACCCAAAAAGGAAACCCACCCACCTGTGCACGATCACGCTCACATTATCTATCCCACCTGCATTTATTAGGGGATCAAAAACTTTAAAAAGTTGTAACTTTTGATTAGAATGTCAAAATTCAAATCCGTTTTCACTGTTGGGTTTCTCAAGACGAGTTCTTCAAAACTAGATTTCATATGAGTATGTTTCAACGAACTTTTTTGGAGCAACTTTGTGTGCTATAGAGGCAACTTTGATGCTATAGAAAATCAACTCATTTTTCTCCTAGTATGACTACCTATCAATGGAGGAACCTTCTAACTTGCTTATCATGACTACCAATTGACTAGCTTCACCTCTAAATCGCCTACCATAAAGACTACTCCAATGTGGATCACCAAATCGCCCTAAAAAATTTCGGAATCGGCCTCTCTAGACACTTTTAACCATCCAACGACGGTCATCTAATTTGTTTCAACAAGTTCGTACGTCTAAAATCCTCCAAAATGAACGATGACGGGGCGTTCTCAGGGCCCCTTGGCCTCCATTGCTCCTTCCGACATCAAGTCAGCTCCCATCTTCTTAGATGACAAGAGGAGCAGAATCCGCACCTCCTAAGCAAGGCCCCCGAGATGGACAAAGAGCTCGCACTACAAATGGAGATGCTAACCCAACAACCAACCTCCCACCGATGTCTGACAAAGCCCTCTCCGCCGCTCCCGAAGAAACACGACGTCCAAAACTAGATGCCTCATAAAGGAGGAGACGTGAGACGTCGTCCCCACTGCGCCAACCATTTCTGTTGTAACAAGGAGGTGGCAACAACAACTTCGAGTATTGAAAAACACAACCACATATAGAAAAGACTAAGTTCACCTAGAAGCGCTCGTTGGGGGTAGAAAAGAAAACAACTATGTGACTTATATGCACCGGAGTTGTACTTAAAAAGGCCAGCAACTTTTGGGGTGTTTTTACGCAACTCCAATGCATTCACCAGACAACTTTTGGGTCTTGGTAAATATTTTTGTTCGTGAGGATTGGGCAATTGGATACATGGTTTTAGGCAAACTATTTGTTGATAGTGGGCAACTGGATACTTTCTTTTAGGCAACTCTATGGTTGATTGCGGGCAGCTGGATACTTTTTTAGGCAACTTTAGGTGCGAAGGAGGCCACTATTGTGCTATAGGGGAGCAACTTCTTCTCTTTGGCCTAGTAGGACTTCCTATTAGGTTTGTTTGCATAAAAAATAAGAAAAATCACACAAAACATAAGGCCCCTTTAGTGCTACATACAAAACAACTTCACTACACTATGTGTACTTGTGCATTTTACTAACATTATCCCAACTTGCCTATCATGGTTGCTCATTTTCCTATTGTTTGATAGTCAGTTGCCTACAATTGATGTGCAGTTGCATATACATATTGTAAATTGCCTACCATTGATGCCTAATTGCCTACTATTGGTAATTAGTTGCCTATCATTGCTGCTTAGTTGCCAAACTTTGCAAAAATAGTTGCCTACAATATTGTGAAGTAGTTTATCATTGTTTTTCTAAGTTGCCTGCAAACACTTTAAAGTTGCCAAAATTGACCACCAAGTTGCCTATCGTAGTTAGCAATAGCAGACACAAGTGTATCAATGGTAGATGACTTCATATTATCATAGGAAATTTAGAAACAACAACATACAAGCATGAACAATATGCAACTTAGAAGTATCGGTGAGGAAGTTAGGAGAATATGCAACTTAGAAGTACCTATGAGGAAGTTAAGAGAATGTTAGAGAAAATTAATTAGGAGAAAGTGCAGTGAACTTGCCTATTTTTAGCACTAAAGTTGTCTCTCGTAGAAAGAAAGTTGCTTATAAAGATGATATGATATTGCTACTTTTGTTCAAAGTTGTTCTCTATTACTAGCTTATTGTTGGTAATTAGTTACTTTAAATTGGAGTGGAGTTGCTTCTGTTTAGCACTAATGTTGTCTCATCTAGCGTCTAAGTTGCTTTCTGAAAGAAAGAAAAATCATCAAAACATATCCATGTGGGTTTAGTTTTGAAGAGCTCGTCAGGACCAGGCTAGCTAACACCACGTGTGTGCTCAGTAGCGTTGGCGGGCAGACTCCCCCAGAAAAGGAAAGCACACAGATCTCATACCACCCATCCCCACTTTAATGCCCCGAGACCGATGTGCCAGGTGTCCTTCAGTTTTTCGCTGTTGTTTCCTTGTCATTGCTTGCGTGTCATGCATTGCATATCATGTCATCATGCGCATTTCATTTGCGTACATGTTCGTCTCATGCATTCGAGCATTTTCCCCGTTGTCCGTTTTGCAATCCGGCGCTCCTATGTCATCCGGTGTCCCTTTCTACCTCTTTTCGTGTGCGGATGTTAAACGTTTTCGGATTGGACCTATACTTGTCTTGTGGCCTTGGTTTACTACCGGTAGACCGCCTGTCAAGTTTCGTGCCATTTGGATTTCGTTTGATACTCCAACAATTAACCGAGGGACCGAAAAGGCCTCGTGGGTGTTGCAGTCCAACACCCCTTCAAAGTGGCCCAAAACCCACCAAAATCCCCTCCATCATCTCGGTCGTTCGATCACAATCGCGTGGCCGAAAACCGCACCTCATTTGGACTCTCCTAGATCCCTCTACCTATAAATATGTGCCCCTCTCCAAATTTCGCGGTCTAACCCTAGCCCCCTCCCCCTCCTCGCGCGCCGGACACAAATCCTGCCAACGGACATGTCCGCTCCGCCATCCGCCGCCAAGTGGCATCCACTGATTCGCCGCCGCCCGCGCCCACTTCACCACGCCGCCGCGGCCCGCCCGGCCCACGGTCGGCCCTCCCGGCCTGTGACTGGGCCGAGAGCCCTGCGGGCCTGCCCCGCCGCGGCCCACCCGGCCCACGGTCGGCCCTCCCGGCCCGCGACCGGGCAGAGAGCCCCGCGCGCCTGCCCCGCCGCCTTAGTGCGCCCGCGCCGCCCGAGCCTGCAGCTCCTCCCGCCAGTCGTCGCCGGCGCCGCCACGTCTCGCCGGCGCTGCGTCGCCCGTCCCCTCCATGCGAAGCCGCCGCCCTGCCTCCGTTCCTCGCCGGCGGCCTCGCAGTCGTCGCACGCGCCCCGACCCGGCCGTAGCTCCGATTCGTGCGTGTAGCATATCGAAATGTTCGCCTCGACGAGTACATCATTTCATCCCATTGCATCATTTTCATTTGAGCTCATCTTGATGCTCGAAATGCTGTTGGAAGAGGACTATGTGATGAATATGTCAGATCTGTTTCAGCAAATAGTCTTTTGTCATTTTTGCCATGATTAATGTGTGCATGCTATGATCCTGATCTCTACATATGTTTTGTTATATGCCATGTCATCTTTACAGGGGTGTATGCCATGTATTTTTGTGATCTATGTGGTGACTAGCACAAGGATGCAAAGTAGCTTACTCGTTGATGCTGATTTCAGGGACTTAGAATTTCACTAAGTCCTTGTCCTGTATTTATTTTATGACATATGTTCATGTTGTTTCCTAGTGATCCGTGCCTCTTTTGAGAATGATCAGTAAGGATGTTTTGTTAACATTGTGGTGCTCTATTCATCCATGTCTTTGTTTGTATTTATGGAGCACTCTAGCTTGATTCTATCGAGCTCTACTTTTGCTATAAAATGCTTCTGGCAGATTGTTAACATGTTTAGCGATTTTGCCGAGGTTGTTGCTATTGATCCGTGCATGCTATGATGTTGTTCTTGCCATGTCTAGCTTCTATGCCATGTCTTCGTCATGGGTGTATGCTTAGTTTGTCATTCCATGCTCTGTAGTGAGTGCATCGAGCTCGTAAACATGCCTACTCGTTAATCTGTTTTGCACGCTTCAGTTTTTCACTAAGTCTGAATCTGTTTATATTTTTGCTATGTTCACATGCTTGCAATTATACTTTCTGATCCCTTTTGGCTCAAGGTCACTAAGGGACTTTTGTTAAGTGCTTTGAGTAGCTTCATGCCATGCCTTACTTTGCCATGTTAAGTTCCTGTGGCATGTAGTTTTCATGCTCTAATGTGTGCTTCCTGATGATAAATTCCAGACTTGTGTTAATTTCACTAAGTTTGAAACCTGTTATCTTTTGCACTTTTGCCATGCTTGTTTGAACCTGTTAATGGATGAATTAGCCGTAGCTCAGTGTTCATCTTTTGTCAAGATTCATGAGTGGATCCCTGCTATGTATTTTTTGCCATGTTTGAGTGTTGTAGCATATTTTACATGATGCATTTAGTTGGTCACTTGCTGATTATCGCAGACCGGTGCCATATTTGTTTTGCTTGCCATTTCCAAACCGTGCATCCGATTCCGGTGATCTTTATATCGATTTCAACCGAAATCATCTCTTCTTTCCAGTGGCACTCTTGGTTTTCCAAGTTGAGGCCAGGTTCAATCATTCCTTTCCAAATCATGCATATGCACCGCATACCGCATCCCGCATATCATACCATGTTCATGTGTTGTTTGTTTACTATGTTGTGTGCTTCTTTCTGGTGTTGCTTCTTCGGGTTGGTTTCAATAACGTTGCATTTGTGAGGACCCATTCGACTACGTCCATTTGTCTTCTTCATGGACTCGTTCTTCTTCCTTGCGGGATTTCAGGCAAGATGACCATACCCTCGAAATCACTTCTATCTTTGCTTGCTAGTTGCTCGCTCTTTTGCTATGCCTATGCTATGATACCTACCACTTGCTATCAAGCCTCCCATATTGTTGAGCCAAGCCTCTAACCCACCTTGTCCTAACAAACCGTTGTTTGGCTATGTTACCGCTTTGCTCAGCCCCTCTTATAGCATTGTTAGTTGCAAGTGAATATTGGAGTTTGTTCCTTGTTGAAACATGGATATTTTTGTTGGGATATCATAATATCTCTTATTTAATTAACGCATCTATATACTTGGTAAAGCATGGAAGGCTCGGCCTTATGCCTGGTGTTTTGTTCCACTCTTACCGCCCTAGTTTCCGTCATATCGGTGTTATGTTCCCGGATTTTGCGTTCCTTACGTGGTTGGGTTATAATGGGAACCCCTTGACAGTTCGCCTTGAATAAAACTCCTCCAGCATGGCCCAACATTGGTTTAACCATTCTCCACCTTGCCTTTTCTTTCCCTTGGGTTCTGCAGACTCAAGGGTCATCTTTATTTTAAACCCTCGGGCCAGTGCTCCTCTGAGTGTTGGTCCAAATTGAGCGATGTCCGGAGCTACCAGGGGCAACTCTGGGCTGGCCCACCCGATGTCTGGCTCATCCGGTGTGCCCTGAGAACGAGATATGTGCAGCTCCTATCGGGATTTGTCGGCACATCTGGGTGGCTTTGCTGGTCTTATTTTACCATTGTCAAAATGTCTTATAACCGGGATTCCGAGTCTGATCGGGTCTTCCTGCTAGAAGGAATATCCTTCGTTGACCGTGAGAGCTTGTGATGGGCTAAGTTGGGACACCCCTGCAGGGATTGAACTTTCGAAAGCCGTGCCCGTGGTTATGGGCAGATGGGAATTTGTTAATGTACGGTTGTAAAAAACCTGAAACTTATCTTAATTAAAATGCATCAACCGTGTGTGTAGCCGTGATGGTCTCTTCCCGGCATAGTCCGGGAAGTGAACACGGTGTTGGAGTTATGCTTGACGTAGGTTGTTCTAGGATCACTTCTTGATCATAGTTTTATCGACCGTGCTTTGCCTTCTCTTCTCGCTCTCATTTGCGTATGTTAGCCACCAAATATGCCAGTCGCTTGCTGCAGCTCCACCTCATACATTTTACCCTACCTATAAGCTTAAATAGTCTTGATCGCGAGGGTGTGAGATTGCTGAGTCCCCGTGACTCACAGATACTTCCAAAACTAGCTTGCGGCTGCCGTTGAACCGTGCAGATGACGCAACCAAGCTCAAGGAGGAGCTCGATGAAGATCTTGTCATTTGTGTTGTTTCGTTCTAGTTGATCAGTAGTGGAGCCCAATTGGGGTCGATCGGGGATCTGTTTAGCATTTGGGGTAGTCTTCTTTTATTTTGGTTTCGTAGTCGGACCTTGATTGTATCTGGATGATGTAATGCTTTATTCATGTAATTGCGTGAAGTGGCGATTGTAAGCCAACTATGTATCTCTTTCCCTTATGTATTACATGGGTTGTGTGAAGGTTACCTCACTTGTGGTTATGCCTCTAAGTCGTGCTTCGACACGTGGGAGATATAACCGCATCGAGGGCGTTACACCCACATAGTTCAAAATTTGAAATCATGATAGATGACTTAGATCCCACAAAAACTTTTTGATATTGTAGGCAACTTAGGTCCCTTGATGGACAACATTCATAGTATTTTAAGAAATTGAGGATCACTCGTAGACAACTTCGTAGTGAAAGGACAACCTAGTTCCTGAGGTAGACAACTTAGAAGCCATGCTAGACAAGTTTCTACTCTACGATAAGAAACTTTCATAGTATGATAGGCAACTAAATAATCCACAACTTATTTTCCAATGTATGCAACTTAGAAATCATGGTGACCATATATTACATGGTTGCACACAACTAACTAGGTGGCTACTAGGCGAAATTAGTTATACACACGGTGCAATTCATCTAGCATCACAATTGCTCATGTTTAGCACTAAAATTGCTTCATCTAGCATCAAAGTTGCTTTTGAAAAAAATCATCAAAACATATTCATATGAGATCTAGTTTTGAAAAGCTCGTCACGAGAAACCCAACGGTGAAAACGGTTCTGCGGTCTGACACTTGGTTCAAAAGTTGTAGCTTTTTGAAAAATTGAAACAGAATAAATAGATGACATCGGCACATGCATGCGCATAGGTATTCTTTACACTACCCATTGGATAACGCGTTTGTTCCGAACAGCGACCTATTTTTTTATCGTCTAGCGCGTGCGCTCGCTGTGTCCAAATAGCGCAGCTACGTGTTTAAGTATTTAGGCTTTATCAAAGGCCATAATCTCAGTCTTGTTCCAAAAACAATCCATATCAAAAGAAGTCGAAAAATCATATAGGGAATTAAATAAGATAACATGATTGTCCAAACTCTAAACCTAATACTCCTACATAACGACAATCAGGACCGTGGCATATTCCCAGAATATGCCTCTGTGAGATGATCGAGTTGCCCTCGAAGGTCTTAGTGCATCTAAGGGTGGGGCCAAAGTCCGAATAAAGAGATAGCTCGTTTTCTTCTTTGCAACATCTATTGCCTCCCTGTTGCGTGCAAGGTCTCCTCATGTTGCACTACTAGAAAAAGAGCTATAGATAATATGGACATTAATGACACACCGTGTATGTGGTACGCCACTGACAGTGGTGCACCAGGTACAGGCGTGCCATTAGTAATATATTACTAATGGCGCATCTGGTGTGTGGTGCATTATTAGTAGTTTTCTAAAAAAATAAAAAAAACTATTAGTAATGGCGCACCATGGGATAGTGCACCATTACTAGTTGACATAGTAATGACGCACCACAACCACCGTGCGCCATTAGTAGTTTTGAAAAAAAATAAAAAAATTGTTAGTAATGACGCACCAGTGGACAGTGCGCCATTACTAGTGCGCACCACACACCAGATACGCCATTAGTAATATATTTAGCACCAGGGTTACTAATGACGCACCTGATGTGTGGTGCGCCATTAGTAATCCTGGTGCTAAATGCACCCCCTGGACCGTCTTTTCAGTTTAAAAATAAAATAAAAGAAAATGATGGAAATGTCAAAAAATAAAAAAAATAAGTTTCCCATGTGATATGTGGTCTAGTTGTTGGGAAAATTTACAAATATGAATTTTGACTTTATTTGCAAAATCTCTCTGAAATTTAGTAAAATGGGCATAATTTTTGTATACGAATTCGGATTAAAAAAATTTATATGAAAAATCATCTACTTGAAAAGTTACATCCAAATTGACCGGGACTTTTAAGATCTAGAGGGGGGAATTGAAAAAAATAGGAACCCCGTTCAACATCTTCAAAATCCCAAAAACCTAACAGAACGAAAGATACGGGGCTTTTAAGATCTAGAGGGGGAAAATGAAAAGAAAATTCAAACTTACTAGTGGTGCATCATTTGCTAGGTGCGCCACTAGTAACAGAAAAAAATTTGGTTTCAAAAAATAAATTGGAATTTTTTTCAAAATATGATACATAATATGAGCGGGAAGTTTGAAATATTTTTTAAAAATTTCATCGTACTCATGAACATGAACAAAGTCCTAGACATCAACAAGGTTTAATAGGATTGATATGATAGATTTATTAACAAGTGCCTATGAAGTGAGCTGGTGCTGGGGTTGGATAGAACTGCGAAATTAAGCATGCTCGGGTGCGCCACTAGCAGGTCTTGTCCTAATAGTGTCGGGTCATCGGTGCGTGCATGTGCGCTTCTCTGTCTCAAGTTTCTCGCGGCATCATGCGATTCTCGCGGCATCATGCGACTATCTTCATATCCGGGTGGGGCTGCCACAAGTTTCTTGTCTATAGGTTTGATGCTACGATAGTTCGTGCCGTCTGTGGGAATCTAGAGAACACGTGTGTGACTAGAGAGCTGGCTATCACTGACGGACATGGCGCGAATGCTGAAGGATAGGAAGGAAAATTTACACCCATCTCATGCACTCTCTTGGAGGACTACACGGGAAAACAAGGAGATGGCGCCAAAGAAGCAGAAGGTCATCAAGAGGAAGGCGACAACCAAGCTCACATCACCTACAAGGGCGCGACATGATGTTCAGCTCATGCTCAGACTCACACGACACCTGACACTCCGTTGATGCATAAGTCATTGACTCAGAAAGACCTACACATGTCATCATCAACGCGGAAAGAAGTTCAAAACGCCACTGACGCAAGTGCGATGGCAGAAGAACTGCAAGCCCACTAGGAAAAATCCCAAGTGTGCTCCTGTCACGACTGTCAAGGTGACCTCACCAGCCAACAAGCGGGAAGAGGAACTGGTCAAGGCGCTTGCTGATTCGACAGAAGGGCCGACCCGTTAGCAGGCCGCGGTGTCTTGGGTGCGTGGCCTTGTGGGCCGTATCGAGCCTGCGAGCTCAGGGTTAAGTAAGTGGCTTGGCACCGTCAAGGGCATCAAATTGTATCTCACTGAATAGACAGAGAGAAGCTGCTCTTCTCCTGGTTATCCCCTTCCTTCTCCACCTACCTCAATCTCACCTGCCCCCTTCCTCCTCCTCTCAGATCTGATCGATTAGGTAGATCGGGCCGTTACAAGTGGTATCAGAGGTCGGGCGATCTGGATAACCCGTACCGCAAGCCGCGCTACGCCACCAAGCAAGTTACGCAAGCTGCAGCGATGGAGGAGCAATTGGCGGCGCTGGCCAAGGCGGTCAACGACGGCCGCACCGCCAACGAGGCCCGGCTCGAGGCCATCCAGACCTCGCTCGAGTTGTGGCGTCCAGCGGTCACCAACCTGCAACAACAACTCAACGAGCTCCAATCCCAAGTGGGGCGGATCGCACTCCACCCCGCGCTGGCAGATCCGCAACAGCCACCGGTGGAACAAGTGGTGCACGGCGCGCCGACCGAGTCGGCGGGCGACTTCGAGCACCACGGGCCATCTGGCCACGGCGAGATCGACAAAACCGGGGGTCGGGCACACGGGGTAGTCACTACCCTCGCGCCACCTCCGGTCAAGGGTGCGTACTCATCCCAATCTATCATACCTGCTTCTCCTCGCGGTGATAGTGGTCCAGAGGCGGAAAGGAGGGGCACTCAGGACAACCCGTTCGTTCCATTCGCGCATCACGCTCACTGGGCTCTGCCCAAGATGGATTTTCCATCGTTTGATGGAGAAAATCCGCAGTTCTGGAAGACCAAATGTGAAAAGTATTTTGATGTGTATGGAGTGGCTCCGGATCTCTGGGTTCGATTAGCCACGCTGAATTTCACAGGCACAGCGGCCAGATGGCTGCAACTTCATGAGACACAGAGCACTTCATTCACTTGGGCGTCACTCTGTGAGGCCTTGTGCCATAAATTTGGTAGAGAACAGTACCAGTCCCATCTCCGTCAGTTTAACACCCTTCGTCAGTCAGGGACTGTAGCGGATTACATGACACGATTTGAAGAATTGATGCATCACATATTAGCTCACAACCCAGCGTTCGACTCCGTGTATTTTACTACCCAGTTTCTAGATGGTCTTAAGGGAGAGATTCGTGCTGTTGTTATGCTTCATCAACCAAAAGACTTGGACTCCGCCTTTTCCTTGGCTACATTGCAGGAGGAGCTGATGGAGGCGTTACCGCGAAGGGAGTACAAGCGACAGGATGCAGCTAACCAACGGTCACCTGCACAACGGCCTTTGCTGGCGATTGGTGCTCCGCCCGTCCGGCAGGTGTTGCCAGGACCGCCACCTGCAGCTGAAGATCGACGGGCGATCGATGCGGCAAACCCTCCGGATCGCCGCGATCAAGGCAGAGGTGATGATCGGGTAGCAGCCCTCCGTAACTACAGGCGTGCTCGGGGGCTCTGTTTTAAATGTGGTGAGCGATGGGGCCAAGGGCATCAATGCGGGCCTACAGTTCAATTACATGTGGTCGAAGAACTGCTAGAACTGTTGCAAGCTGATCAGGGCGTTCCAGTAGTGCCTGACCCTGATTCTGATGAAGATGTTCTGATGTGCATCTCCAAGGGAGCCACCACGGGGCAAACTACTCCCCGTACAGTCAGGTTGCTGGGGCAGATAGGTGGACAAGAGATGTTGATCCTCGTGGATTCGGGCAGCTCTCATAGCTTTCTCAGTGATACAGTGGTGGCGCGACTTCAACTACCAATTCAAGCCATGTCCACGGTTGCAGTCAAAATAGCAGACGGGGGAACTCTATCATGTTCAGGTGTGGTGCCAGAGTGCAGATGGAAGACACAAGGACATGAATTTGTCACTGACCTCAGAGTTTTAGCGCTTGGGTGCTATGATATGATAGTTGGCATGGACTGGCTGGAGTCATGTGGGCCTATGTGGATCGATTGGTCTGCAAAGCAACTGATATTCAACCACGGCGGGCAGCAAATTCAGTTGGCAGGGGTGCAAACGCAATTGCGACAAGTCCAACCAATCTCCTCGGCTCAGTTGTGTGCACTGGAAGAGGCTAATGCGGTGGCTCACATCATCTGTTTGCATGCGGTGGGGGATGATGTAGTGGTGGAACACATTCCAGTGGAAGTACAAGCTGTGCTGCAAGAATACAGTGTGGTGTTTGAAAAGCCTACTGATCTACCTCCACACCGCGCTTGGGACCATGCAATTCCAATCATCCCTGGAGCCAAGCCGGTCAACATTCGACCGTATCGGTATACCCCGGAACAAAAGACAGAGATTGAGCTTCAGGTGAAGGAAATGCTTAAAGCTGGACTAATCGTGCCTAGTACCAGTCCGTTCTCCTCGCCTGTTCTGTTAGTGAAAAAGAAAGATATGACATGGCGCCTCTGCGTGGACTATCGTCACCTGAATGCAATTACACTAAAAAGCACCTATCCATTGCCAGTCATTGACGAGCTGCTCGATGAGCTTGCAGGATCGTGTTGGTTCTCAAAGATGGATCTACGAGCGGGCTACCACCAAATCAGGTTGAGAGAAGAAGATGAACCAAAAACAGCCTTTACAACCCATCAAGGGCACTTTCAGTTTCGGGTGTTGCCGTATGGTGTGACCGGAGGGCCAGCAACATTCCAAGGAGGGATGAACACAATGCTGGGTCCTTTGCTCAGGCACGGTGTGTGTGTTTTCATGGACGACATCCTCACCCACTCAGCAACCTTAGAGGGACACGTGGAACTGCTGCGGCAAGTGTTGAGTATTTTGGCACAACATGGTTTGAAGGTCAAAATGTCCAAATGCTCCTTTGCACAACGCAAGATCGATTTCTTGGGGCACACCATAAGCAAGGAAGGTGTAACCACTGATGAGAGCAAGATTGCAACAGTCCGGGACTGGCCGCGCCCAGGGTCAGTTCGCGAGCTACGAGGCTTCTTGGGGCTTGCGGGATACTACCGTAAGTTCGTCAGAAACTTCGGCGTCATATCCCGTCCTCTGACAGACATGTTGAAGAAGGGCACCCTCTTTATTTGGACACCGCTAGCAGAAACAGCATTTGCAGAGTTGAAGCAGGCACTCATCCAGGCCCCCGTGCTCGCATTACCTGATTTCAACAAGAAGTTCGTCGTAGAAACTGACGCAAGTGCCAAGGGCGTCGGTGCAGTCCTGATGCAGGACTTCCACCCGTTAGCTTACTTGAGCAAGGCGTTAGCGCCACGCAACCTTGGTCTATCAGCATATGAAAAAGAGTGTCTTGCCTTGATTTTAGCAGTTGATCACTGGAGGCCGTATTTACAGCATGCCGAGTTTCTGGTGCGCACCGATCAAAAGAGCTTGCTGAATCTGACCGACCAGAGGCTCAACACACCAATCCAGCAGCGGGCTTTCACCAAGTTAGTGGGGCTGCAGTTCCAGATCCAGTACAAGGCAGGCATCACTAACAAAGCAGCAGATGCGCTCTCACGGCGCGAACATGACACTGAAGCAGCAGTGGCAGCGATTTCAATTTGCAAGCCCGCCTGGTTGGAAGCAGTGGCCGTCAGTTATCGCGAAGACAAAGAAATTCAAGACAAGATGGCGCAAATCGCACTAGATCCTGGAAGTGACTCGGATTACTCTCTGAAGGATGGAGTCATGCGTTACAAGGGGCGTATCTGGATTGGCTCAGATAGTATGATACAACAATCGCTGGTCAAGGCGCTCCACGACAGTGCAGTGGGTGGACATTCAGGGTTCTACGCCACGTATCACAGAATCAAAAACCTCTTCTTCTGGAAAGGCATGAAGGCTCAGATTAAGCAATATGTCAAGGAGTGTGTCACTTGTCAGCGTGCGAAAACAGAACGAATCGCTCCAGCGGGGCTGTTACAACCCCTCCCCATTCCAAAGCGGCCATGGGCAGTGATCTCCCTGGATTTTATTGAAGGCCTTCCCAAATCCGGAGGCCATGATGTGATTTTGGTCGTGGTGGATAAGTTCTCCAAATATGCTCACTTCGTTCCACTGACTCATCCATTCACGGCTCTGACGGTGGCTACGGCCTTCATGAAAAACATCTTTCGGCTTCACGGGCTGCCTCTAGCTATTATATCTGACCGAGACCGGATCTTCACAAGCACAATTTGGCAAGAGTTGTTCAAACTGTCTCAGACCCAGCTGCGTTTGAGTTCGTCATACCATCCCCAAACTGATGGGCAGACAGAGCGCGTAAACCAGTGCTTAGAAGGATACCTGCGCTGTGCAGTGCACTCGTGTCCTGGTAATTGGATCAAGTGGCTATTCTTAGCCGAGTATTGGTATAACACGACATTTCACTCCTCTCTGGGGCGCACTCCATTTGAAGTAATCTATGGCCATCTGCCAAGGGAGTTCGCTGTTACTCAAGTGGAAGAAAGTTCAGTGCCGGACCTGGCAGCTTGGCTACAGGAACGAGAAGTGATGGCTCAGCACTTACAGCAACAACTGAAACATGCTCAGGATCGCATGAAAGCTCAGGCCGACAAACACCGCACTGACCGTTCATTCGAAGTGGGTGACATGGTTTTCCTCAAGCTCCAGCCACATATACAAACATCCGTAGCCCAACGCCCTTACCAGAAGCTGGCATTCCGCTACTACGGGCCATACCAAGTGCTCGCTCGGATCGGAAAAGTGGCATACAAACTTCAGTTACCAGCTGACAGTAAGATACATTCCGTGGTGCACGTCTCACAACTAAAAAAGGCTGTTGGTCCTAGCACCCAGGTGAGCTGCGATCTTCCTCCTGTTAACTCTATTCTGCAGGCTGAACATCAACCAGAGGCAATTCTGGACACCAAGTTCATCCGCGTCCGGGGAGAGATGCAACCTCGTCTTCTGGTACAATGGGGTGCGCTGCCGGCGTCGCTCGCCACCTGGGAGGAGCCCGCTGAACTGCGTCGTCGCTTTCCAGCAGCATCGGCTTGGGGACAAGCCTCACCTCAAGGGGGGGAGGATGTCACGACTGTCAAGGTGACCTCACCAGCCAACAAGCGGGAAGAGGAACTGGTCAAGGCGCTTGCTGATTCGACAGAAGGGCCGACCCGTTAGCAGGCCGCGGTGTCTTGGGTGCGTGGCCTTGTGGGCCGTATCGAGCCTGCGAGCTCAGGGTTAAGTAAGTGGCTTGGCACCGTCAAGGGCATCAAATTGTATCTCACTGAATAGACAGAGAGAAGCTGCTCTTCTCCTGGTTATCCCCTTCCTTCTCCACCTACCTCAATCTCACCTGCCCCCTTCCTCCTCCTCTCAGATCTGATCGATTAGGTAGATCGGGCTGTTACAGCTCCGTTCACCTAACCAGACCCCTTTGCCTAAAAAAACTAACCAGACCCCTTAGGGCATCTCCAGCCGTTCGGCCCCCCAGGATGCCTAAATAGAGCGGCTTGGGGGCGTGCCGGCGCTAGTTCGGCCCTTGGGGGCGACCTAGCGCCCAGTCACGCCCCCACGCGCCGGCTCCAGGATGCAGGAAATTTAAACTTGGTCGTTCCCGCTCACAAAAGACGCCGCAAATCCGGCGATCGGTCGTAGTCTGGCGTTACAAAAAACAGAGTTCGCGTGCGCAATGATTCACTCGGCGGGGTCGGCTATAGGCGTTGGCGGAGTCGGCGTGCTTCGGCGAGGCATTCCTCCTCCTTGGACGTCCACTTGATGCGCGGTTCGCCTGACTTGGCCGCCCGCTTCTTCTTCTTCTGGCGCCCCTTCGTCGGAACAGGAGCCGACTCATCCTCCTCCTCCTCCTCCTCCTCCTCGGGTTCCTGCGCGTCCTCGCCATAGATGTAGCCGAGCTCGGCCTCCATGTCGCCGTTGAGATCCACTACTTTGTCCTGGGTGGCTAACCCGGGAGAGGCGGGGGCCGCGGTCGATCCTATCGCGATGATGTCGTCCATGTCGGCTCCCGTGTCGTCGGCGTCGCCGAGGTGCGAGAAGGGCAGAGGTCCACGGTAGAGATGGGTCGTCGGTGTGGACGCGTAGGAGGCGGGTGGCGAGTAGTTGTATGGAGGATACTGCACGCCGACGAAGGCGGGCGAGGGCGTGCGCGTAGCGGGGTGACCATGAGGGAAGGTCACGCTTGGGTTGAACCCACCGTGCGCGTCGCCGTCGGCGTAGCCGGGCGACGATGAACCCCATGGAGATCCGGCGCCTTGCTGTCCCCAGGGCGCGTACTGGGCGTGGCTGGCGACGGGTGGATTCATCCCTGCCTGGTCGACCGATGAGGAAGACGCCGCCAAGCGCGCCACGTTGTCGCGGACCTTCTTGGCGATGGCCCTGTTCCGCCTGTCGGCGGTGACTGCTTCGCGCCGTTGAACTTCCACCCTCCACTCGGCGTTCGACAGACCCGGCGGCTTCGATGGCGGCGCCCTCGGCTTCCTCTGCTTCGGCTGGACCACGGCGCCAGTCGCGTTTGCCGCCGCGCGCGGCATGGCGTACTTCTTCGGCGGCATGGCGGCGACTGGAAGGCGAGCGAGAGGGGGTTTGGCGGGAGAAAGGGGGAGAATGGTGGGAGGAAGGCGAGCGAGCGGGAAAGATGCGAGGGAAAAGCGTCAACAAACGGCGGGAAAAGGCCCTCGGGTCGCCTCCAGGGCGGGCCCACGCGCCTTTTTCGCTTGCGCCGGCTCCCCAAGCGCCCCCCAGGGCGCCGGGTTCGTCCTGGGTCCGCCGGCACCAGTTTTGGCCTGAGCCGGCGAAAAACGGCCTTCTGGGGACGCGACTGGGGCCTTTTTTTGGCGCCGGCGCGGCAAAATCGCCTGGGGAGGCCCTGTTGGGGGCGCGGCTGGAGATGCCCTTACACACCTTGCAAAGGATATTTTTGTCATGTGGTTGCAAGTTTCAGCGATTGTTGCGGGCGCATCTATTGCCGCCACCTTCACCATCTTGTTGTCCAGGGGGATTATGGCGGGCAACGTTGCTGGCGGGGGAGTGTTACTCTAGCTTTGTGCTATGCTGCTTCAGGTGCTGCTCGAAGATCAACTGGTGGGTGAAGAAGTCATTGAGGGGAATGACGCTAGTGTTGCTGAAGAGTTTTTGACTATTTGTGTGCATTGGGCCAATGCATAAATTGAGCTTTCGCCAATGCCGATCATCTCCTAAACTCTATTCTAGGAACAATAGTTTCGTTTTATCTCATATATCATTATATAAGTATGCTTAGCTTATGTATACTTGGCTTATTTCTCCATGGAAATATTTAATTAAACATTGTTTATCTTCTTCATCTATTTTGATCTTTGTAAAGCGCATCACTTAAATTGGTGATTTTCCTGTTCATGTAGATAACCAATTTCAGCAAATGCCTTCTCTTTGTTACCCTTAGCAGCAGTTTGTAGTATATTTTATATACAGAAAGCTCGTTATGTTTGTCTATGTCTTATATCCATTCTTTGATGTCTGAACATTTAGAATGGTCATGTTACTGACTTAACTTCTCTCTTTTTTAGGAACCTTTAGAGAAGTTGAGCCAAACATTAAAGTTTGGAATATTTCTAATTACTCCCTCCGTCCCATAATGTGTCAAAAACGCTCTTATATCATGGGATGGAGGGAGTACAAAACATTGCATCCAAGTAAAGTTGATACCTTCGGGGATTCAGTTCTCTAAACCTGAGCAAATTGATTTATAATCAAAGATGGTGCCTGATGGTCCAATGTTGGTTCTGTTGCCAACTTGCTTTCAAATGGAGAGACAATCTCTTCACATCGTTAGAAAGTAGTAAAACACTCAAACCTTGTCAGTCGTAAGCTTCCAGCCTATAGAACCAGCTTGATTGATAAACTAATTTCAGAAGCTTGGGTACTTCTAATTAGTTTGAACCACTCATACCGCCAAATATTTGTTAGCAGATTTATTAAAACCGAAGAAGAGAATTACTGCAGAAAGTTACTCATGTTGTTCAACAGCGGTGCAAAATTCTCGCCTCTATATTGCAATTGGGGGGGGGGGGGGGGGGGGGGGTTGAAAAGAAGCTCGAAGAGCAGTAGGTTGTAGTTGTTGCGTCAATGATCACTGGCCATTAGAATAGAACATGCTGGGGTAGACCCAGAGGCTCTGCAGTTGCCGCAACATATTTCTTGTGAACATAAGGTCACGACCGGTAGATGGATCCTTCGCAAGATCAGGCTCATTACACAACCAGCGTACACCCCAAGGCTGAGAGCCTTGAGTGTAATACAAGCAATTGCTTCTCCCTCCCCATCGTTCTGGGTTAATGCAAGAAAAGGGTGGATCTCTTGTGTCAGCAGCAACGAAGAGTGCCCAATTGTTCAGCTTCTTCATCTCCATCCATTTTGCGGGATTGATTGACATGTCCAGGAGGTGGAGTGTACAGAAGGCTGATCTCTGGAATGGAAACCTGAGATCATAACAACCCATCAGAAGCATATCATGGCAAACCACTAGCCATGGTTTTAAACACTGGCGTGGGGTCTTGCCGTGGCACCACTCGGCCGGTAGCTCCTGCAGGACAAGCTTTGGTGCCAACTGCAAAGTGTAGATCTTCATATGATCATCCATGGCGATAAATTGACCATCCAATTCCACGATCTGCTTTATTGGTACATTGGAAAATTTGAGTTCAGACCAAGAGTCACTTCCAACTAGCCAATCAAATAGAGAGGATTCAGTACTAACAAGGAGGTGTGAATTGGGTGATGCAAGTGGACCAGTCAGAGTGCTACAATAGTACAACTCAGTCACACTAGGGAGACGTGGAGGTGAAACTTCCGCACCACTAAACGCATCAACAACAAGACAATCTTTGTTGTGGAAGAAGATGAGGTGACCATAGGAAGAACCAGCATACCGGAACTCTAGCAAAATTTCTTCCCGAATCCGGCAATGACGGTTGATCTTTGGGTTGGATGGATCAATGAATTTTAATGTATGTCGATTGTGAGGACCACTGATAGGAGTTTGGATGCCGAGATTTTGTCGGACGAGGAGAGGGGGGCATAAGGTGCGGAATGCAGATTTGGACGGGTATGCGAAGAAGGCAACACGCCAAGAGCGGCAGGTGGCAGCAAAGGCGACAAGGTCAAGGGAGGAGTGCAACATAGCAACAATTGAGTGCAGCAGGCAATCTGGGAGGTATGCCCAGCCTTGAAGGGTAGCCACGTCAAGGTGTTTGGAGACAGAGGTGACAAGCAGTTTGCCGGGGATGTTCATGATGACAAACTCTCTGCAAAATATAATAAGAAATATAAAGGAGGAAAGATTAGAAAGATGAGCCGGCCAAGAAATGCAAAAAGGAGGCATATATATATATATATATATATATATATATATATATATATATATATATATATATATATATATATATATATAGTTTGCTAGAACTACAAATAAGCATACATTGTTGTTTATATCTAATCAATAGCCATGCATAGAGAACCACATATACACATGTGCAAATATGGACTTCCATTTGGAAGTGGAGTATCTGGACCCGAGCTCAAATGCTTCCCGATGAAAACATTTGTCAAAGTTAGTAAAAATAATAATCAGTTTTTCTGATTCTTTTTGCATTTTTTTTTCAATTTGACTGTTATCCCGAGCTCAAATGAGCTCGGAATTAGAAGAGGACTTTCGGCTTCATTAGGGGAATTGTTAAAGCTGCGAAGCTACGACAACGAAGCAAAAGAAAATACACAAAGCAGGGAGGAACCATGACGGCCAGTCGGCCACACGCCTCACAGATCCCACTCAAAGAATACATCCTCCAAAGCCCTTCCTACCCATCAATTGCACCCTAGCTACAGTTTTCAATCCTTGGTTGGAGTATGTATATCTATATCTTACACCAAAAACGAGCGGAATCTAGTCATACCAGGTACCAGCCGAGTTCTTCTGAAGAGAACCACTGCACGATGTGTCTCCTGGTAGGTCTGGATTTGGAGACACATACACACGAGAGTGGGAGAGGAATAGAGCGGATGCCGCGTAGAGGTGCAGATGCATGCTGCGTTCCTTCAAATGGAGGCCAGCTGCGGGCGTCGTTCTCGCCGGGTGGCTGCAACTACAAGAACCGCACTGATGAATTCAAGAAAGCAGGTTTGTTTTCTTTGGAGCAAACAAGGCCGGCGCTGGTGTGTCTCTCTCAGCCTGCTCTGTAGTCTGTAGTAGTCTTTTGGAGTTGTTTGTGGGCCTGGGCTTGTACGGGCCCGTCTTGAGCAGAGACGAAAGTCGAAGCTGTATGAGCTGGACCAAACTAAACTGCCTTTGTCTCAAAAAAAAACTAAACTGCCTAAAAAAATGAGCTGGACCAAATAATTCCCAAATGAAAATAATCTGGACCAAATGGAAGTTATTATTACATTTTCCTATAAATACATTAGAATTCAAATTTGTTTCTCCATTTTTTCTATTACATTTACCTCTTGGACCAAATGAAAGCATGGGTGGAAGTTTTTCGTGAACGGATCATGCCGTCGCACACATACTGCCCCTTTAGGTTCATCTAACAGTGTGTGTACGTAAATGACTGCCCCTCTATTCCGTGGCACATCACGGCAACGCGTACACGGCTACACAATGTGTTAGAGCAACATTGAGTGAATGAATGATTTACAGAAGTTGAGCAAGAAGAAGAAAAACTTATTAGGATCTCCTTCTCTGCTGCATGTAATGGCCACCTTGCCTCTAGCGACCAACCATGCGACATAACTTGGTGATGATGGTATGGATGGCGTACTAGTAACACAATAGCGACCTCACATTGCGTTCTTGAATGATGTGCATGTCGTAGGGTTAAATGTGCTTTCGCGTGTGAAACGGTTCATGCACTTGCTGCCAGAAGGTCCCCTCGCTACTCCTGCCTACAAAATCCGTGGATACGGCTAACCACACATCACATAACAGCTCATCCTCTCCTACCAGCCTTCGTACTATGAGAAAAACGACATGGCGTCCGAAATTAAGCTCAATGGCATTTGACCGAACAGCTGCCGAGCGTGGTGTCCGCCATGGAGGTCATCGGTAGGGGGGTGGAGTGTACCTAGGTATAAACGACTCCAGGGTGGACAGCGCCGTCATAAAAGGCGAGCAGGTGCGTCGGTGCTGGTTGCGAACGTCCGACAAGCCTCTGTGGAGGCCTGGAGGTACACCCGCGATGGTGGAGGTGGAGGGTGCGGATGCAGAGCAAGGGGCAGAAGGGGCAGAGTGGAAGGAAATGGGATTGAGAGGGGGATTTAGTGGGCCTCTGGTGTTGGAGTCTGACGTGACTGTTGTCCGGACTCATGCACCCCCCCCCAGTCTCCGGTTTGTAGGGAAAAGTGCGTCTGGACAACAGAGCGGGCCAATATAGGACCACATTGAATGGCATAATATATCCAGATTGTACGACCCGGACATATGCAGGCGGTATAAGGATCCGTGTTGGAGATGCCCTTAGTGGCTGAAATATTTGTGGCAAAAAGAAAATACTGGAATCGTTTTTTGCTAGACTTCCTTTTTGAAGGCTGGCGGTCGGTGGTGGCCCTTTGCACACGATGCTAGATGGCGGTTTATCGAGCAGATCCGAGTGAAAATCTTGCGCTTGGCTAGTTGCGAAGGCCGGCGATGGCGGCGTTCTTCTGTGTCATCCCCTTCTTGAAGGCATTAACGTGGAGTAGCTCCAGACCTCTATCGACTACCTTTAGGAGAACCCTTCGATCAGTCGATCGGATGTCGCGGTGCTCTTGTGTCGTTCTCTCCATGAGGCGTCATTTTTGGAGGTATACATTGGCTCGAGGGACCATCACCGACCTCCTCTTCTCCCTGCTTCGACCGTGGCCACGCCCACCTTACCTCGATAGCCAGCCACCATAGATGTTGCTCGACCAACCACCTCCAAGCCAACCCCTGGCTGCCTGAAGACCGTCTCGCTGCCACCCCATCCCGCTTGTCCGAACCGATTCTAGCGATCTTTGCTATCCTGGCCAACACAACCGCCCTGAAAAACACCTTGAGCCCTTCGAGCTTCACCGTCCATTGGACCCCGTCATTCCGTGTCATTGCCGCCACTAGAACCACCTCTGTTTTTGCAACAAGGGTCTTGTTGAAATGACAATGGACACGACGGCAAGTCGAATATGCTTTAGTGCAACCTTTTCTTTTCAACTCCTTGCTCAGAGCATCTCCGGCCGTTGGCCCCCCAGGAGGCGCTAAAAATCGCCCCCTGGGGGTGCACCGGCGAAAACCGTGTGCTGGGGGCGTGATGTCCCCCCCCCCCCCAGTCGCGGCGCCCACGATTTATTTGAAAACCACAAACTAGGCGCAAATTCATCCAAACTTCGGCGAGTTCATACATATTTAAAATATTTTTTTAAGAAAAGAAAAAAAGCTACTCGCCGCGGCCGCCTTCGCCCTCGCCGCTCCTCGCCGCTCGCCGCCCTTGAAGCTCTACATGCCGAGGAGCCTGTAGAACTTCATGTAGTCGCCGCCGTCGTTGTCGCCTCCTCCGCGGACGCCGTCCCTGCTGCACCCCTTCCCAGATTGGCGCGGCGGGTTGGACGGTCCGGGGGCGTCCTCGTTGTCACAGCCCTAGAGCTTGCTTGTAACTAGTGGCATTGCATCCATGCATCATGTCTAAATTTCTTTAAATTTGAATTGAGGAATTTACAAAGCCTCAGGAAACCTCTAAAAAGAACCAACATTTAAATCTTCTTAAATGAGTCCAAGAAAATGTTCCTGTTATTCCATAAAAATATTGGTAAGAGGTAAAATTCAAACCAATATTTTTGGAGTCTCAGAGATATTTATTTTGACCATTTGAATTAATCCAATAACTACTTGCTTTGGATTTATATTTTATATATATTAAATATGACTCCAATAATTCTGGAAGTTTGTGAGTGGCTTTGTATATATTTTAGCAAGCCACATAAAAACCTACAGAATTTATAAAAAATGATTTAGTGTCTAAAACTAAATCAAAACAAACTGCAGAAAATAGAAAAGATAAGGAAAGAGCAGAGGGACTACCTGACGCTCACCTCTCAGCCCACCGGCCCAGCTCCTGTGCTGGCAGCCCACCGGTGCGGCCCAGCCCACCACTGCAGCCCCTCCGTCGTCTTCCTCCCCTCGCCCCGAAGCAGCTGCGTGCGCGGCACGCAGGCGAGCCGCGCCAGCTCCTCCCTGCCTGCCTGGCTACCCCCTCGTCGCCCTGGAACGCCCGGACGTCGCCACGCCCCCCCGTACCCTCTCACTCTCCCCCGATTCTTCCTCTCCTCTCCCTCGCTCCCTCTCTCTCGTGTCCGAACGCGCCGTTCGCCGCCGTTCGCCATAGCCGCAGCCACAGCCTCCCCCTCGCCTCTCCGACACGCGCAGAAGCTCCGCCTCGACCCTCTCGTCCTCTCCACCAAGCCACGAGGTCCCGGACGCGCTGCAACGCCGCCACCGTCGTCTTCTCCACCACCGGCCGCCGAGGATCTTCACCGTCGATTCGCCACCGTCGTCGCTTCCCCGAGCCCGCTTCGACGCCCGTTGCAACCGCGGTGAGCTCCGCCACCGTTCCCCTCTCTCCGTTTAGCTGCCCGCACGTCGTAGCCCTCCTCCCCACCATGGCCGAACCTTCGCCGCCGCCGAGCTCGCCGTCGACGTAGCTTCGGTGACCATTTGGTCACCCGGCGAGTCCAACAAGCTCGTAGGGCCACGTAGAGCATCCCTAGTGCGCTGCTTCTCCCGTTTTCGCGTTCCAAACGCGCTCTCGTGCACGACCGAACTCCGGCAGCCGCAGCCGAGCTCGCCGCCGTCGACTCCGGCCACCCCAGGCCCAGCCACGGCCACCGCCCGACGCGCCATCGAGCTAGCTCTCCAACGCGCCTAGCCGCGCGCCATTTGGAGCACCACAGAGGAAACCCGGAGCACAAGTACGCCGCGGATCTCGCCGGCGACTAACCGCCAACGGGTTTGACTTGTTTGACCTGGGGTTTGACCCCCCAGGGTCGCTGACTAGTGGGGCCAGGCCCTGCTAATTTTAGTTAAATATTAACTAAACCTAATTAGCCAGTAACACTGACCAGTGGGCCCCGACCCCCCCTAATCCTTTAATTAAGCAAATAACCCCCAGTTAACTAACTGTGACACTGACGTGTGGACCCCACACGTCAGGTTTGACCCGGACCAGCCCCTGTTGACCTGCTGACGTCATGATGATGTCAGGCTGACGCAGTAATGTTTTCTGGATTTATTTTTATTCAGGAAATTCCAGAAAATTGTATAAACTTCTAAAAATCATAGAAATTCAACCGTAACTCCAAATTAAATAAATTATATATGAAAAATTATCAGAAAAATTCAAGGAATCCATCTGTACCATTTTCATGCATGTTAGAACAACTTATAGCTGCTGTTTAGCACAAATCAATTAGATGGCATTTGAATAATCACATATGGAGTTTGAATTTGAATCTTGTATTCAAACCAACTTCATTTAAATCATAGCTAGGTGCATTAGCCCAAAACACATTCATATTGCCATGTCCTAGCATGCATCATATTGTGCATTGCATTGATCGTGTTTCCTCTGTGTTTGCCGGTGTTGTTCCCCCTCGATAGACGTTGTACCGATGACGTGATCGTTGACACTGATGAAGACTCAATGTTATCTTCAGAAGTGCCAGGCAAGCAAACCCCCCTTGTTCATTCCGATAAAATCCTACTCTCTCGCTCCTGCTCTCTTTTAATGCATTAGGACAACACCGATTCATCTGTTACTTGCTGCGGTAGCTGAACCCCTTTATCCTTTGCATGACCTGTCATTGCCACAGTAAATAGATGAAACCCACTAGCATGAGTAGGAGTTGTTTGAGCCCTGTTGTGCCTACTCATTCATGCTTGTTTGTCATGCCTGCTACTGCTTAGAGTTGAGTCAGGTTTGATTCATCGGGGATGAATCAGAGGTGTGTGAACATGTCCTACCGTTGAGAGCTAAGTTTGTGAACACGATTTGGTAAAGGTAGCGGTGAGAGGCCATGTAGGAGTACATGGTGGGTTGTCTCATTGCAGCCGTCCTCAGGAACTGAGTTCTGTGTTTGTGATCCATGACCAGTTACTACCACACATTGGGTTCCGGTAACTCGACCCCTCTCGACTTATTAATCAGCATGATCTCTGTCCAGGAGTTGCAACTAGTTTCTGGTGTTTGTAGGTAGTGTTAGTAGTCTACCAAGTGGCACCCGGTACAGGTGGGCTTGGGACAGACTAGGCACAGTGGCACAGTATACCAAGTGGCACCCGGATAGTGGGCTTGGGAACCCTGCTCACATCGTTTGGGGCCGTGAGCGACACCCCGGCCGGATCTCCTTGCGGATGGAACCCGAATAGGCGATAAACCTGGACGAGAGACTTGTTTGGTTAGTCAGGTCGTGGCCGACTCCCTCGCCCGGCTTCCGCTTGAAGGTTGCCGAGATACATGACGTGTACAGGGCGATAAGTGGCGGAAGCGTGTGTGAAGAAGTACACCCCTGCAGGGTTATCATTATCTATTCGAATAGCCGGATTCCTCGGATATGGAAACTTGGACCCCTTGTACAGTTCATAGACAAGTGAAAGTGGATACTCTAAAATGCGCAAGATAAGGTGAGTGCTATGGATGGCGTTCTCGTAGGGAGACGAGAGCGGATCCATAGTGGTGTATTGATATGGTGAATATGTGGACTCGTGTGCGCCACCTCAAAGAGTTACATTGCAGTCGTAGTTCAGGATAGCCACCGAGTCAAAGCTGGCTTGCTGCAGTTAAACTCAACCATCCCCTTTGTTGATAATGATGCATATGTAGATAGATCTGATGTAAGTCTTGCTGGGTACATTTGTACTCACGTTTGCCCATTTTATGTTTTTGCAGAGAGACTTCAGTCTCGCTAGTAGTACCGCGTGGACTTTGACGTTTAGCTTGTTACCTCAGCTACGATCTTGTGCCCTCGGCAGGATCTGGTAGATAGTCAGGCTTTCAACCTTTTTCATTTATAGATGTCTGTACTCAGACATGATAGCTTCCGCTTGTGCTTTGACTTGTATGCTCTGATTGTTGGGTCATGAGACCCATGTTTGTAATTTCTCGCTCCTCGGAGCCTATTGAATAATACTTGAGTTGTAGAGTCATGTTGTGATGCCATGTTGTATTGCACATATCGAGCATATTGTGTGTATGTTATTGAAATGCTTGGTATGTGTGGGATCTGACTATCTAGTTGTTTATCCTTAGTAGCCTCTCTTACCGGGAAATGTCTCCTAGTGTTTCCACTGAGCCATGGTAGCTTGCTACTGCTCCGGAACACTTAGGCTGGCCGGCATGTGTCCTTCTTCGTTCCTGTGTCTGTCCCTTCGGGGAAATGTCACGCGATGAATACCGGAGTCCTGTTAGCCCGCTACAGCCCGGTTCACCGGAGTCCTGCTAGCCCAGTGCTACAGCCTGGATTCACTCGCTGATGACCGACACGTTCGATGTTGGGTCATGGATGCCTGTCCCTGTAAGTTAGTGCCATTTTGGGTTCACGACTAGCCATGTCAGCCCGGGTTCTTTGTCATATGGATGCTAGCGACACTATCATATACGTGAGCCAAAAGGCGCAAACGGTCCCGGGCCAGGTAAGGTGGCACCCGTGGGAATACCGTGCGTGAGGCCGCAAAGTGATATGACGTGTTACATGCTAGATCGGTGTGACTTAGGATCGGGGTCCTGACAGCTTTGGTATCAGAGCTTGACTGCCTGTAGGATTACCAAGCCAAACTAGTCGAAGTTGAGTCTAGAAATTCTTTAGTTATATAAGGGAATTGATTGTGGTTGGGAACGTAAGGCTCTTTTTACTCCTTATACCTCATGCCCTTCTGATCTGAGTCATCTTATCTTTTCTACGGGGTTAA
Source organism: Triticum aestivum (assembly GCF_018294505.1). Lineage (NCBI taxonomy): Eukaryota > Viridiplantae > Streptophyta > Magnoliopsida > Poales > Poaceae > Triticum > Triticum aestivum. The sequence continues at coordinate 672,053,764 of NC_057812.1, forward strand.
GGAACTAGGCTTTCTCTTCTTCTATCAGGATCACGTGTTACTAATCCGTAGACTTATAGAATTGTTGGACTTAAGCCTCTGTTCAGTTTCTACTACTCCCGTACGTTAACTGATGATCTCGAAACCTTGATATTGTGCTTCTGAGTGGTTATGCCACCATTTTTGTGAATGTCTCAAATCTTTTCTGAGCATTTACAGCCGTTATGCCGTCCGAGTCATCCCAGGTTTCTAAATAGTCTGATGCATTTGCAAATCCTTTCTTTCCGTTCCCGATGTCCTTCATGGTCAGAATAAGCACACTAACCGGTGCGTTGAGGTAATTTATCGCCTCGACATATATGTTGGAATTGTTATTATGACCCTAGTTGTCTTAGGGGATCATCTAGTAATTTAGCCATGATTCGTGTCCTAGTGTGATGATTCTGGCCATCATTCCCAAAAGCATCCCGTGATGCCATTTAGTTAGTAGGTATTCTATTCCTGGGTTCTTAAACCCGAGATTCACTCTATTTACCTCATGTTGATAGTGTTGCTAGTTCCTTTAGGAAATTAGTAACTTTTGCATTAGTCCTCGAGGTCCATGGTATTTTCCTTCTTCCAAATACTATGAACGACTTACGGCAGAAGTTTGTTGGACCAAAAGATCACAACCAGAGTGCTCTTGATGAGTTCTCCATTCTATATTGTGACTCTGCCAGTCCTACCTCTCTGCATGGCTTATCCGGAAGAAACATGTTGAACTTGGTTCGACATACTAATCTATGCATCCATAACTCAGAAAATTATATGTTCTTTGAGTTGTCCCTCTTAGTTGTCTTCTGACCCTCGTCTATCAATTGATAGTCAAGAGTATGCGTGCATTCGTTTATCGATGCCTATTACTCTTGTGGCCCGTCAAGCCATTCCATTCAGGATGAATAGGAGAAACAAACTCCAGACCCTCATCCATATCTAGGATTGGGTCAAAGCAATTGTATTCCGCAGGTCAAGTTGCAATCCAGCTTCTGGTCTGTTCTACCTTGGAGTATTACCATCTTTTATATCGGGATTGTTATATGAATTGCACACCATCCTATGAACTCTTGGTACAGTGATACTTCTTGCCATCATTGTTCATTCCTCGGTTCCTAAGTTATTGTAACCAGAATGCCGACAAATGAATCATGGCGTGTGAAATCAACACTCCTAGCAACCTCGTTGCTTGGTAGTTAAAGGACAATAATTTCATTCTTAGCGTGTTGGTTTTTGAATCATCCTTCTAAGACTGATCGTGCTACCTAGCCCTTATTTCGGTGCACCCTTCGATTGATGAGTTAGGATCTTGTCAAGTCCTCACTCATTTGATCATATCGTCTTGCCCTCAAAAGCAAGGTTGTTCTTGAGCTTAGTAACATATCGGTGGTTCGTGATTTTCCGAATATCTTCTCGGAAGTATCACCAGGTCGCCACCTGACCGCTATGCTGAGTTCGTGATCAAGATGGTTTCCTGTAAACCACCCCTTCTCCAAGAATCGGTGTTAGATATCCCTGAGCTAGTTGGTTAAGCTAGACAACAACTTGGAGAGTTGGAAGATAAAAGCTTGCCTGACTTAGTTCGTTCCAAAGGGATATTCTTGCGTAGTGTGTGTTGAAGAAAGATGATATCTTCATCAATTGGTCCCTGTGATCAATTGTTGGATCTGTTGTCTTACCCAAACCTTTGATTGAGTATGGGCTATCGTCAAATCAAATCAGAACCAACGATATTCGTAATGTTGTCTTCCTCGTGGTTTTTCCTCGAGCATACACCATTATATTCTTTGGTCTCACCAATGCTATCACCGTGTTCACTTAACTATGGAATTCCTTTTAAAAGGAAACCCGGATGAATTGTTGCTGAGCCCATTGACAACATCCTTATCTCCTCCATGATTTTGTTGAACATTAAGCTAGTGTTGGAAACTTGTGTAAGCATTTTCTTCATGCCCCGTTTATGAAGTGTATGTTGGATGAAAGAAGTGACTTCCTTTGATTCACGTGCATTTGATGTAAGTTGCCATCGTGAATTCAAGAAAGTTTGTTTTTGCTCCTCTGGAATCATCCCAAGTCAGTCATGCATGTGCGAAGTATTCTATGGTCTGATAGACTGATCATCTTCATTCCATATGTATCCCTAGCACACCAAGCCACTGATTGAATTGTTCAAGGAAAAGGAGTTGTTGTGCAAATACTAGTTCATGCACAAGATTCCTATATCCCCGATGATGGTTCCTACCAGAACTCGGTAGTGTTTTATTGTAAGACTACCATGTGATCATGTTTGTCTAGGACAACGTGTTCACATGTTTGTAGCAAGACCAGCTCATATTTTGGAGCTTGCTATCGTAGTCCATTTTTCGAGAATCTCGCAACGTCATCTCGTTGATTTGTGTTGCAAACTTTAATTTTTCTTTCTAGACTGGATGAGTCTGGAATATTCTGACACCAACCAGATCTGAATCTCAGGCAGATATGATGGTTGGAACATTTCCCAAGAACTATAATACTGGTCCCTCGATAACCGGTAAAGTGGATGTCATGGCCAACACGCCCAGCCGGAAGACCTATTGTTGTAGTATCTTGATTGAAGAAGTTGGCCACCTCCCCATAAGGATCTCGTAGAACTTATTCTAGTAGTTGTTCCTTATGGAATTTTGTGTTTCCGAAGTCCGACCTTTACTTGATGTTCTAGATACCAGACCATTTCAAGGAATGGGATACGCTAGTACATTAAGGAGAGCATTAGAAGCGGAGTGCTAAATGTCTCCCGGTCGATCATCCAGATTTTATTTCCTTGGCCCCGCCAAGGGTGAAATCTGAGAAAGTGTTATCTTCCTTTGCATCTGCATCATCCATCATCATTCATCATGGTAGCAAGTTGTGTTGCTAGGATCCTTGACACGAATATTGGTAAAATCTTGATGATTATGGAAATGCTCAAGTTCTTGAGAGCACGCGCAAGCGCTAGGTGTTATCATCGACACTAATTGGGATGCTCTCAGTTTCCTCGGCAATGCCATGATCTTCTCAAACAGTGAATTCACTCTCTATTGCTGGGTTCTTCCCCAGTTACCAGAATCATTCCCAGCATTTGCATTTTGTTCCCAGCTTGCACCGCCAATGTGCCATTCTACCATGGGTCTCTTCCATTTCCGGTGGTAAGCAAATTCATCCATTACGTTGTCTTCAACAAGGTAATCCACATCATCCAAGTCCGGGTATGCCATTCTACCGACCCCCTCCAAATGATCGCTTGTGATTGCCTTAGGCTGGTATGAAGAGTTTCAATGATCTCTGAATCAAAGGTAATTCTTTTTGCCACCTAAGGGGATATATCTACGAGTCACGGTTCCTAAGCTGTCTCGTTGTGGTATCATGTCAACTCAACTCCTCGCTACGTTGACAATCGTTCACCACCTTTTTAAGTGTGAAATTGTTGTCTACCTAGTGAACCTTCGTTATCTGCTTCACTCCATTCCTATGGATGTGTGCTTCGTCTCTCAGCTCGAGAGATGTTGCTATGTCTCATTACGAGAGTTAATCTTGAGTTGTTCGACCTCCGAGAAGAACAATTCTTTTAGGGTCTTTCCTTTCCTCTCGTTGTCATGTTAGTTGGAGTTCTCAGAGCAAGACTTCGAGACAATGATGGTGAACGAATCAACGTTCATTTGAAGTGCAACCTGGATCGTGAAGATTGTGCTAGTTTGCGTTCCCCCTTCACCTTACCCTACGCTTGAATCTCGGGACGAGATTTTTGTTTAGTGGGGGTGAGTTGTCACAGCCCTAGAGCTTGCTTGTAACTAGTGGCATTGCATCCATGCATCATGTCTAAATTTTTTTAAATTTGAATTGAGGAATTTTCAAAGCCTCAGGAAACCTCTAAAAATAACCAACATTTAAATCTTCTCAAATGAGTCCAAGAAAATGTTCCTGTTATTCCATAAAAATATTGGTAAGAGGTAAAATTCAAACCAATATTTTTGGAGTCTCAGAGATATTTATTTTGACCATTTGAATTAATCCAATAACTACTTGCTTTGGATTTATATTATATATATATTAAATATGACTCCAATAATTCTGGAAGTTTGTGAGTGGCTTTGTATATATTTTAGCAAGCCACATAAAAACCTACAGAATTTATAAAAAATGATTTAGTGTCTAAAACTAAATCAAAACAAACTGCAGAAAATAGAAAAGAGAAGGAAAGAGCAGAGGGACTACCTGACGCTCACCTCTCAGCCCACCGGCCCAGCTCCTGTGCTGGCAGCCCACCGGTGCGGCCCAGCCCACCACTGCAGCCCCTCCGTCGTCTTCCTCCCCTCGCCCCGAAGCAGCTGCGTGCCCGGCGCGCAGGCGAGCCGCGCCAGCTCCTCCCTGCCTGCCTGGCTACCCCCTCGTCGCCCTGGAACGCCCGGACGTCGCCACGCCCCCCCGTCCCCTCTCACTCTCCCTCGATTCTTCCTCTCCTCTCCCTCGCTCCCTCTCTCTCGTGTCCGAACGCGCCGGTCGCCGCCGTTCGCCATAGCCGCAGCCACAGCCTCCCCCTCGCCTCTCCGACACGCGCAGAAGCTCCGCCTCGACCCCCTCGTCCTCTCCACCAAGCCACGAGGTCCCGGACGCGCTGTAACGCCGCCACCGTCGCCTTCTCCACCACCGGCCGCCGAGGATCTTCACCGTCGATTCGCCACCGTCGTCGCTTCCCCGAGCCCGCTTCGACGCCCGTTGCAACCGCGGTGAGCTCCGCCACCGTTCCCCTCTCTCCGTTTAGCTGCCCACACGCCGTAGCCCTCCTCCCACCATGGCCGAACCTTCCCCGCCGCCGAGCTCGCCGTCGATGCAGCTCCGGTGACCATTTGGTCACCCCGGCGAGTCCAACAAGCTCGTAGGGCCACGTAGAGCATCCCTAGTGCGTTGCTTCTCCCGTTTTCGCGCTCCAAACGCGCTCTCGTGCACGACCGAACTCCGGCAGCCGCAGCCGAGCTCGCCGCCGTCGACTCCGGCCACCCCAGGCCCAGCCACGGTCACCGCCCGACGCGCCATCGAGCTAGCTCTCCAACGCGCCTAGCCGCGCGCCATTTGGAGCACCACAGAGGAAACCCGGAGCACAAGTACGCCGCGGATCTCGCCGGCGACTAACCGCCGGTGGGTTTGACTTGTTTGACCTGGGGTTTGACCCCCCCAGAGTCGCTGACTAGTGGGGCCAGGCCCTGCTAATTTTAGTTAAATATTAACTAAACCTAATTAGCCACTAACACTGACCAGTGGGCCCCGACCCCCCCCCCCTAATCCTTTAATTAAGCAAATAACCCCAGTTAACTAACTGTGACACTGACGTGTGGACCCCACATGTCAGGTTTGACCCGGACCAGCCCCTGTTGACCTGCTGACGTCATGATGATGTCAGGCTGAGGCAGTAATGTTTTCTGGATTTATTTTTATTCAAAAAATTCCAGAAAATTGTATAAACTTCTAAAAATCATAGAAATTCAACCGTAACTCCAAATTAAATAAATTATATATGAAAAATTATCAGAAAAATTCAAGGAATCCATCTGCACCATTTTCATGCATATTAGAACAACTTATAGCTGCTGTTTAGCACAAATCAATTAGATGGCATTTGAATAATCACATATGGAGTTTGAATTTGAATCTTGTATTCAAACCAACTTCATTTAAATCATAGCTAGGTGCATTAGCCCAAAACACATTCATATTGCCATGTCCTAGCATGCATCATATTGTGCATTGCATTGATCGTGTTTCCTCTGTGTTTGCCGGTGTTGTTCCCCCTCGATAGACGTTGTACCGATGACGTGATCGTTGACACTGATGAAGACTCAATGTTATCTTCAGAAGTGCCAGGCAAGCAAACCCCCCTTGTTCATTCCGATAAAATCCTACTCTCTCGCTCCTGCTCTCTTTTAATGCATTAGGACAACACCGATTCATCTGTTACTTGTTGCGGTAGCTGAACCCCTTTATCCTTTGCATGACCTATCATTGCCACAGTAAATAGATGAAACCCACTAGCATGAGTAGGAGTTGTTTGAGCCCTGTTGTGCCTACTCATTCATGCTTGTTTGTCATGCCTGCTACTGCTTAGAGTTGAGTCAGGTCTGATTCATCGGGGATGAATCAGAGGTGTGTGAACATGTCCTACCGTTGAGAGCTAAGTTTGTGAACACGATTTGGTAAAGATAGCGGTGAGAGGCCATGTAGGAGTACATGGTGGGTTGTCTCATTGCAGCCGTCCTCAGGAACTGAGTTCTGTGTTTGTGATCCATGACCAGTTACTACCACACATTGGGTTCCGGTAACTCGACCCCTCTCGACTTATTAATCAGCATGATCTCTGTCCAGGAGTTGCAACTAGTTTCTGGTGTTTGTAGGTAGTGTTAGTAGTCTACCAAGTGGCACCCGGTACAGGTGGGCTTGGGACAGACTAGGCACAGTGGCACGGTGTACCAAGTGGCACCCGGATGGTGGGCTTGGGAACCCTGCTCACATCGTTTGGGGCCGTGAGCGACACCCCGGCCGGATCTCCTTGCGGATGGAACCCGAATAGGCGATAAACCTGGACGAGAGACTTGTTTGGTTAGTCAGGTCGTGGCCGACTCCCTCGCCCGGCTTCCGCTTGAAGGTTGCCGAGATACATGACGTGTACAGGGCGATAAGTGGCGGAAGCGTGTGTGAAGAAGTACACCCCTGCAGGGTTATCATTATCTATTCGAATAGCCGGATTCCTCGGATATGGAAACTTGGACCCCTTGTACAGTTCATAGACAAGTGAAAGTGGATACTCTAAAATGCGCAAGATAAGCGTGAGTGCTATGGATGGCGTTCTCGTAGGGAGACGGGAGCGGATCCATAGTGGTGTATTGATATGGTGAATATGTGGACTCGTGTGCGCCACCTCAAAGAGTTACATTGCAGTCGTAGTTCAGGATAGCCACCGAGTCGAAGCTGGCTTGCTGCAGTTAAACTCCACCATCCCCTTTGTTGATAATGATGCATATGTAGATAGATCTGATGTAAGTCTTGCTGGGTACATTTGTACTCACGTTTGCCCATTTTATGTTTTTGCAGAGAGACTTCAGTCTCGCTAGTAGTACCGCGTGGACTTCGACGTTTAGCTTGTTACCTCAGCTACGATCTTGTGCCCTCGGCAGGATCTGGTAGATAGTCAAGCTTTCAGCCTTTTTCATTTATAGATGTCTGTACTCAGACATGATAGCTTCCGCTTGTGCTTTGACTTGTATGCTCTGATTGTTGGGTCATGAGACCCATGTTTGTAATTTCTCGCTCCTCGGAGCCTATTGAATAATACTTGAGTTGTAGAGTCATGTTGTGATGCCATGTTGTATTGCACATATCGAGCATATTGTGTGTATGTTATTGAAATGCTTGGTATGTGTGGGATCTGACTATCTAGTTGTTTATCCTTAGTAGCCTCTCTTACCGGGAAATGTCTCCTAGTGTTTCCACTGAGCCATGGTAGCTTGCTACTGCTCCGGAACACTTAGGCTGGCCGGCATGTGTCCTTCTTCGTTCCTGTGTCTGTCCCTTCGGGGAAATGTGACGCGATGAATACCGGAGTCCTGTTAGCCCGCTACAGCCCGGTTCACCGGTGTCCTGCTAGCCCAGTGCTACAGCCTGGATTCACTCGCTGATGACCGACACGTTCGATGTTGGGTCATGGATGCCTGTCCCTGTAAGTTAGTGCCACTTTGGGTTCACGACTAGCCATGTCAGCCCGGGTTCTTTGTCATATGGATGCTAGCGACACTATCATATACGTGAGCCAAAAGGCGCAAACGGTCCCGGGCCAGGTAAGGTGGCACCCGTGGGAATACCGTGCGTGAGGCCGCAAAGTGATATGATGTGTTACATGCTAGATCGGTGTGACTTAGGATCGGGGTCCTGACACTCGTCCTCGTCGCTGTCGAGGATCACCATGTCGTGCTCGTCCTCGCGCCCACTCTTGCGGGCGGCTATCTCCTACAGGGCTCGGCGCTGCCGGACTATCTCTTCGCGGAGGTAGTCGTCCCACGCCCATTTTAGGGCCTCCTCGTCGAAGAAGCAGCACCGGACAATGGCCTCGTACTCCGCGGGGAGGCCAGCCTTCGGCCTGACGAGGACGAGGCGGCCAGAGGTGGGGGAGGAGTCGGCGATGCGGACGCCGGAGCTGCGGGTGTGGTGGCTGACCGGCGCGTCCTGGGGCTCCGGCTTAACGGGGCGGAGGCTGGGAGAGCCGGTCGAGCGGCCGGACGAGGAGGAGGACGCCCCCGGGTCCATCCGCCTTGGCGCCCACGAACTCCCACGTAGACGGGAGAAGGCCGGGGGAGCGGGATACTCCAGCCTGGGCGTGTTGCCGCCCTCGATGTACTCAAAGACGGCCTCCAGCGTGCGGCCGTACACGCCCCACCATTGGCGGCGGCCTTTGGAGTTGAGCCTCCCGGAGGGCACGACGCCGTTGGTGGCCTCGAGCTGCTCGGCGTGGCGGCGGCGGAAGTAGGGCTCCCACAGCGGGCTATCGGGGACGTACCGTGGGCCTTCCCTCACCGCCTGCGGCAGAGAGGCGCGGATACGCGCGATCTCCGCATGCCGCGCCGCTCCGGTGGTCGGCGGTGGCTCCGGGACCCCCCGGCGCTGATCCTCCACGCCGCGAGCACCCGCATGTCCGGCGGAACCGGGTACCCGACTTCATAGAGGAGCCGAGCTTCGTCCTCGTGGAGGTGGCGGCGGCCGAACGGCCGCCGCCACCGCCACCTCCACCAGGACGAAGCTTGGCTTATATAGGCGGAGGCTCCACACGTACGCGTGGCCGCCGTGTTACGCGTGGCGGGCGAGGGACGCGCGGCGTCCGGTTTTCACTGCGCCGCCCTGTGAGGCATCAATGGCAATGATTCGTCGCGAGAACCGATGCGATGAGGACGACGAAGCGTCGAGAAGAGCCGAGTCGCTGTCAAGAAGGGCCCGCCGACTTTCGCGCCAAAAACGATTCGGCCGGCGCCCCCAAGCGCCCCCAGCGCGCCGGGTTCGGCCTGTGTCCGCCGGCGCCAATTTCGTCCCGAGCTGACGAAAAAGACTCTTTGAAGACACGACTGGACCGATTTTTCGGTGTCGATGGCCGAAATATCGCCTTGGGGGCGCGACTGAAGATGCTTTCAGTCTCACCTAATTATACCCCACCGGCACGGTCTCCTTCCCGTCGACTTAGTCGCCGCCGGCAGTCTTCTTTTTCCTTTTCGCCCCCTGGGATTCACCCTCGCTCCCTCTCCTCCCCGCCGGTCCCCTCTCCCGGCCGCCGCTCCCCCGGGATTCTCCCAGGCAGGTGCGGCTTGCCTGGCCCCCAAACCCGGCCGCAACCTCCAACCTGATCCTCTTAAGCGGACGGACGCCGGGAGATCAGCCGCTGTCCTCGTGGTCTCGTCCGCCGGCACGACTCGCAGTGTTCCGGTGAGTCGTCCCTCCTCGATTACCCGGCCTTGTCCGCGCCGATGTCAGGCTAACCCTGTAATTATTCAGCTGTACTAATTCAAGATCGTCCACGCGCAGAAACTTCAGTCTTCAACGGATCTGTCCAGATTGATCCTTTTAGCTGACGCCGAGAGACCAACCAATCGACCTCAGCCTAGCCGCGGCCCTCGTCGTCTCCTGTGCCGGCGAAACTCGCAAGCAGATCAGGCACCACTGTTCACTGGCACGGTGAATCTGACTGTCTGAGTCGTCAGGTGCCCCCTCCATTGGGCGGCCTAGTCCATCGCTTCCGTCAGACTAGCGTGGAGGTGAAGGACATGGAGGTGGCAGCATTCAGGGCCATGCTGCACTTCATCTACACCGACACGGTGCCCGAGCTTGATCAACCGCTCGAGGTGGTGGCGACGCTCGCTCAGCATCTGCTTGCGGCTGCTGACTGGTACGTTCTCGATAGGCTCAAGCTGATTTGTGAAGTAAAGCTCTCTGGTGGCATCACTGTCGACACCGCAGCGACAACTCTTGCTTTGGCGGAGCAGCACAATTGCTCGAAGCTCAAGGCCAAATGTGTCGAGTTCATCGTCAGCACTCCTGCAGTTCTTGATGACGTGTTGGCGATGGAGGGGTATAGGCACCTGGAGGCAAGCTGCCGTTCGGTCTTGACTGAGCTTCTCAAGTCTGTCCATGGGAGGAAGTGTTGAAGTGTTGCCATATTGCTAGACTTCCAAGATCTGACAATGCGTGCAGTCTCTGTTTGTGCTTGTGAGAAATGATTAATGCATACTAGGAACTTGTGACTGTATTTACCTAAAATGGAAAACTTATGCCCTGTTATGAGCAACGTAATGCTTTCATCCGCCTACAGTAGTTGTAATTTAGTGACTGCCAATGTTGACACAAGGTTTTACACAGTCCAGGTGTCGTGTATATGCTCGTAGTCTTTTGAACCGAGTGTGCAACTGTGCATACAGATACATGATTTGCTCAGCTGCAGCCACACCCATCCTGGTGTTGGGACGTCTTTTGAAGACCTTCTCACAAGGAAATTAGTGACAATACTAGTACAATTAGAAATAGGAATCCATTCCTACAAACCAAAAAAACTTCAAAGGAATTTTTCCTACAAAAAAATTTCTATGCTTTATAATTCCTACAATATTCTAGGCCCCCTTCCCTGCTCCGCACCCGCCTGCCACCCCCCCCCCCCTTCCGGGAGGAGTCTGTCTGTTGAGAAGTTGTAATCACACCACACACAAAAAAATTAAAAAAAGAGAAGTTGTAATCACGATCCGCTTCCTCTCCTCTAATAATCTCCTTCCTTTTATAGGAACTGTGCAATTGGGGAAGAGAAGAGATAAATTTCTGTTTGTGCAGCAAGGGCGGTCCAAAAGGAGTAATTTTTGCCCGGAAGAGTCTATCTATTGAGCAAGGTTTTTGAGTCGCCGACTAATCGCCAAGTCGTTGGAGCGAGGTTGGCTTGCGTAGGCGACTTGGCTTGAGGAGCGAGTCGCGCGGCTGGTAGGCTAGTCGACGATTAGTCGACGACTAGTCGGGCGACTAGGACCTCAGAGCAGGGCGGCTTGCTTCAGCAAGGCCAAGGGAGGGAAGACTGGGGAGGTGAGCAGGCCAGAGTTCGAGGGAGGGGAGGAGGAGACGAAGCTGGAGAGTGCGCCGCCTGTACGAGGAGAAGCACGGAAGAGACGAAGGAGAAAGGCACATGGGAGAGCAGATGCACGGTCCAGATTAGAGCATATGGACGGTTGGGATTTTATTTGGAAGCTAGGGTTGCATAATGGGCCTATTGGGCCAGCTCTCTAGCACGAAACAGAGGAGGAGCAAGCCGCGTGCTCCCATCCCACATCAGAATCGCCGCCTCCATTGCTCCTACGAGCTGCTCCTGCCTTCTCCGAGCCGAAGTATCCTCCAAGCAGCTGCCTTCCCTCTCCTCCGCCTGCAACAGCACCTCTTCCCCCTCCTCCTCCTCTTCCCCCTCCTCCTCCTCTTAACATCTGGGGTGACTTGGGGCGATTAATCACAACGAGTCGCAGACTAATCGCAGCGAGCCACTAGTCGGAGGCATGGCGACTCGACTTGGCTAGGCGACTCAAAAACCTTGCTATTGAGAAGTTGTAATCAGGATCCTCCCCCCTCTCCTCTAATATCTCCTCCCTTCTCGACGACAGCCGGCCTCATTAAATAAAGAACATAAGATCAATGACATAGGACTTAAATGTGCAAATACTTATAACACATCTAGATGTGCTTTAGCAAAACTGTTAAATATAGGAGTTGGAGGAGTAGGAAATTTTATTTTCGCCGGCGATTAGTCTGATTTCTTGTGCTGGCCTAAATAAACAGAGGAGCAGGGGGGATTCGAGTATGGGCAGATCAGGCATCTGCTACTTGTCGCAGTTCAAATAAGGTCGATCCAAATAGTGCATGCATCAAGCTGTTGATCTAACCAGCCATGACCAAGAAAAGACGTCACCGCAGACACAATGTAAGTGTTATTTTTTCTTGTGCCTGATTGATATTTTGTACTACTAATGAAAGGTTCTTCCTAAACAACAGTTGATTATTTGTTGTTCCAGGTAAATGCAACACAAAAACAACTCTCAGCAAACAAACTGCCGGCAGCGAAGGAGTCAGAGACAGGCTCAACAAGCTGCCTAATGACCTTCTGCTCAACATTCTGGAGAGGGTCGACACGCTTGATGCAATAAGGGCCTGCCTCCTCTCGAAACGAATGATGCACCTTTGTACCAAGCTCTCACGCTTCTTCCTAAGCTGTAGTTCCATTCCAGGTCACCATGTTAGAGCTCATGTTTTCGACCCCAGTGAATTTTTCAGAGCCAACAGTGCTGTAGCTCATGTAACGGATAACATCTTGAGCACAAGGAGCCCGGAGATCACCATTAGCAAACTCAAAATCAGATTCATCTTGACGCAACCTGATTGTTACACAATTGGCAAATCCGGCGCCCGCGCCATGACAACACACAAGGTTGGTGCAGCTGAGTTTGAGATCATAACAGAGAAAATTCACAAGTGTTCTCCTGCCGAGCTCCTCGACCATGCGAAGCAGTTCAATGATTTTTTTAGTGCTTGTCCGGATGCATTTGATGGCCTCAAGCGCCTGTGGCTGTGCAATATGAGGTTTGGTGAGTCGGACATACCCAACATCCTCAGCACCTGCAAGCTCTTGGAGTCTTTGCATTTAACCAATTGCGACTCGGGGATGAATTCTGTGCTGCAACTAGAACATGCTAAACTTACTGAGCTCGAGGTCGACTTTGGGAAATTTGAGATAGTTGAGCTGACATGCCTACCAAAACTCCAACGGGTGAGCTATAAGGGCTGGTTACTCTCATAAAGGTCCCCTGTATTTTGGTTTTGTACCACAACTTTCAAAGCAGAGGCTAACTAAAATTGGCACCCGACCAACTAGGACTCTTGAGTTAAGTCAGCTCCTTGCTAATGTTCCTTACATAGACAACCTACATCTGGATTTTCAAAGTGAAAAGGTACTAATTATTAGTCATTGGAATGATACCTGTCCATTCTCTCTCTCTCTCTCTCTCTATATATATATATATATATATATATATATGTATATATATATATATATATATATGGATGGTTATATGTAATACTCCGACACTCAATATGGAACGGAGGGAGTAACAATAGTAGCTTAAGTTGGTCTTCTCCGCCAGTTGAGAATGTGATTTATATGCAACTTGCACTCAGTTTTTAAATTGTTTTTTCTTTCTAAGATTTGGGTTCTGCCAGAAAGCCCGAAGCTTCTCAGACCTGTTCTCAGCTAACTACAGCAGGTGAATCTGGACAATCTTTCTGAAGGATGTGATTTAGCTTGGACAATGTTTATTTTTGAAGCTGCACCGTCCCTAAAAGAGCTCTGTATCACAGTCTTGGATCATTGGTGCAATATGGTGACGAGAGACAAAGAGTTCCGGAAGAACAATGATTTTTGTGAAAAGGAAGACGTGGAGTGGAAGGCATCCCTCCCTGACTTCAAGCACTAGAATCTAGTTAAGCTCACCATCTATGGCTTCCAACCTGACGACATCTTTGTGCGATTCATCTGGTGTGTCATGGAACATGCGGTTAATATGGCAGAGATATCTCTGCATGACAAGACGAAGATATGTCTGCGCTGTGGTGTCTTGGATCCCGAGATGAAGTACCCATCGAGGTATCCACGGAATGCTGATGAACGCACACATATCACTGAAGAATTGAGGATGTCTTTGCTTGCTATGGTTCGCTTCTGGACGTAATTGGCAAAAAGAGATGTACTACCTACAAATCCTCTGAACTACGTATAATTCAGTAGTACTCTTACTTTCCCTTAAATTGAAGCTATGTGAAGTGTTGTCTAATGGAGAAAATATTTAGTAATTTTTCTAAGTATTTTGACATTTTTTTTGATGGGTCCGAATAACTGCCACACGTGTGGCATGGACAGGAACCCGCCCGCACGCCTCGTGTGGCATGGACGGGAACCGGCCCGCACGACCACGTACGCGCGCACAAAAGCACGGCCCGCACGTCCGGTGTGTGGCAACCCTGCCCCGTCCGGGCCAGACGACTCGCTGCCCGCACGACCCAGCCGTTCCCGGCCTCCGATCCATCCCCTCTCTCGTTTGCCGCAATCGTCCCCCACCTCTCGAACCCCGACCTCCGTCGCCGGCCATCTTTGGTTGCCATGGCAACCAGGGCAGATCCTTAGGGCGCTCCCACCACAAACCACACCCCAACCCTCCCCACCCCCAGCACCCCACTCCAACCCAGCCCTCCAGAGACGATCATCTGAAACCAGGTGAAATCTCCCGATCTCATCCTTCTCATCCTTAAGGCTGAAAATCTCCCGATCTTGTACTGGGTCCATGCTATAGGGGTAGAACACTGCATGGTTTAGTGTATATTCGCAATTGCCAGGCAGAGTACACCAGATCTGCCATGTACTACGTTTGACATTAACTTAAGTTCATAGTTTAATTGACGCAAGTAGTTGGGTATGAAATGGATGAGTAGGAATCCCTAAAAAAGGGCGGGAAGGACAATTTTTGGAATGAAGGGGGTGGGAAAAATTAATTGCCACTTGTGTATAAAGACAGTTGCCACCTTTCGTTGTCAGTAGCTGCCACCTATTTTGACCTGTTGCTTGCCATCCCTATCTTCTATGTGCAAGCAGCAGAAGAATGCAATTCTTGTGGATTGTTGATGCCTTCTTGTTCGTCCAGTGATTGAGAACACATCGGAAAGAAGCGAGACACGGAAAGAATGAATCACGAAGATGGCGCTGATGCTTGGGGTTCTCAAAGGCCAGAAACGCCCCCTTGGGATGCATCAGAGTACAGTCAACTCATCTCTGCAGGGCCGTTGCTGCCACTACTAGAATAGTATGCAGGCGTAGGTATGATGCGTGATAACAAAAGAAGAGAACAGTTGCCATCTTCACAACGATGAAGATGACATTCTACTTATGTCATACACTGTCATTTTTTCGCAGGTTCTTATGACCAAAACACTCATAGGGGGCCCCCGTGGCAAGTTCAGTCACAAGGTGCTAACACTGACAAATGTACGGGCAGCCAACTTCAACTAGCTAGTATGTCTAATCAAGGTAATGCAAAACGAAAAAAGAGCACATACTGCTGTGGACATGAAAAATGAACATGCAAAAAAACTGGCAAAAGGACTCACGAGTTATCACGGGTGAAAATGCAGAGCCTTCATGCAGCACGTGGCATCAAGCAGCACCCATGTACCTGCCATCGACGTCATACACAGGTGAGTCCATAAAAAAGGTGAAGTTGCGGATGCTCAATTAGCAGAAGGAGCATAGTTGAGAACTACAATTGCCATGACTGGACATCTATAGTTGCCATGAATTGAAAACTACACTTCTCATCCCTGGACAACTGTTGTTGCCATCCCTGGACACCTGTAGTTGCCATGGAGGAACAACTGCAGTTGCCATGCCAGTGCAACTACATTTGCCATGCCATGGCAACTGCAGTTGCCATACAGGAACAACTGCGGTTTCCATACCGACGCAACTACAGTTGCCATGCCAGTAAAACTGCAGTTACCACATCAGGGGCAACTGCAGTTGCCGTGCTAGCACAAAACTGCATTTGCCATGAATTGACCAATCAATACTATGCTTACAGGTTATTACGCTGGTGGTAACCCGGCAAACGTCTCATGGTAAGCTTCACAAATTGCAGGTGGAGCACGTCATTATGGTGTCACAGACCACACAAGATGGTCAAATGCAGCACAACAAGTTAAGGAAAAAATCTGAACCACAAAAAACAGCGCTACATTTGTTATTTGTAGTTATTTGTAAACAAAACAATTAGTTGCCATGTTTGTTGAACAGTAGCTGCCATGACTGGACATCTACAACTGCCATACATGTCCACGCGTAGACTCATGGCTTCCTGTTTGAAATGATGTCATGCCAAATCGCTCGAAGATGGTGTGATCCGTTGCGATACACATGTTATCCAAACAAAAATCTTACTCTCGTACCTGTTTTTTCTATTACAGGGCCTACAACTACACTGAACAGCGGCACAGGGACATCTACGGCGGGGAGCTCTGAGCGCACGGAAGACGCGTTCCACCAGCCAGCAGACAATCGTGCCGCAAACAATTTCGAGTCAGAGTCGGGAATGGCAATCATTCCAGCAATGCCGACAAGCACCCCTTTGAACACAAGCACTGGCAACACTCAATTAGATGGAACTGCTGCTGATACCGAAGTGAATGATGAAACTGACGACGATGCACAAGGGGATGAAGATGGTGGGGAATCAGAGATCATGGTACCTCAGCCACCGTACATTGGGCAGAGATTTGAATCGTTCGAACAAGCAAAGGAATACTACCAGACATATGCAAAGTTCCATGGATTTTCGGTCAACACCGAGTACCATAGGAAAATTAAGAAAACTAACGAGTACAGCAGAGGTGAGATGAGGTGCCACAAGGCACGGAGGAACAAGAAGGGGAAATGTGTTGCGCCTGTCATTACGGAACGAAAGAGAGGTATCATTCTCAAGACTGAGTGCCCTGTCCGGTGTAAGCTAAACGTAGATGGAGCACAGTGGGTGGTCAATGAATATTTTGACGAGCACAACCACCAACTCATAAAGAAGTTCGACCTGGTAAAATTTCTGACCGCCCACAAAGGGTTCACCCCCGTCGAAAGGCAATTCGTAAAGCTGCTACATGATTGTAACGTCGGTTCATCAAGAATGGTACAGATACTATCTCTCATCCATAGCAAAAAGGGGACTCTGAGTAGCATGCCGTACATATCAGCTGACGTCACAAACCTACAGGCCAAGTACCGTAGAGAGAGCAATTTGGTAGACATAGAGGCCACAATGGCCTACTTCGATGAAAAAACGAAGGAAGATCCAGATTTCTTCTACAGGATAAGGTTGGATGATGAGGACCGTGTCAGGAACATGTATTGGGTGGATGGTGCTGCAAGGAGAGCCTATAAACATTTCCGAGATTGCATTTCATTCGACGCGATGTACCTCACCAATATGTACAAGATGCCATGCGCTCCGTTCATAGGAATAAATAACCACAATCAGTCGTTTCAGTTCGGCTGCGGGCTCGTCCGGAACAAAGACACGGATGGGTACGTTTGGCTGTTCAAGACCTTCTTGGAGTGCATGGATGGACTTGCTCCGATGAACATAATAACAGACCAAGATTTCAGCATGCGTGCAGGCATAGAGGAGGTCTTTCCGTTGGCAGTGCACAGGCATTGCAGGTGGCACATTATAAAGAAGGCTGAGGAGACACTAGGACCGTACTTTGCTGACCGTCCAGAGCTGCACAAGGCATTCGAGCTGTGCATGGACCACAGCTTGACGGTGGAGGAGTTTGAAAGGAGTTGGATGGCCATGACTAAAACACATCAAGTCCAAGACAACGAGACTCTTGTTAGCCTGTGGGAGAAGCAAATGTACTGGGTGCCGGCCTACTTCATGCAGTGCTTCTTCCCCTTTCTGCAGACTACGCAGCGCACGCGAGGGGTTCAATGCTGTTTTGAAGCGGTACGTCAGCCCTGGCAATTCATTGCTACAGTTTGCCAAGTAGTACACAGCTTTGCAATAAAAAATTCTGGGATCTGAGCTACAGCAAGAAGTGACCACAGCACTAAAGCAGCCAAAATTGCTAACGTATTTACTGATAGAGAGGCAAATGAGCAAGATATACACCAACAAGATCTTTAACAAGTAAGTCAGTTGTGTTACAGTCTTATTTACAGAAAAAGCACCAAGTTAGTAGGTGCCTTATAGAGTGCAATGCAGTTGCCATGATGTGCAGTTGCCATGTTTAATGAAATACTGTTTGCCATGCTTACTCAGCTGCATGATGCCATGTTCAATGAAAATTATGTTTTGCCAGGCTTGCTCGGGTGCATTTTCCTTGTTGAATGAAGTTCAGTTGCCATATTTAATGCACTGTGCTTCCATTGGGCCATGTTGGCATGCAAATGCCAATGTCAATTGGAAAAAATGTTATATTGGCGACACATATGCCGAAATGCAGTTGCCATGTTTAATAAAATGCATCTGCCATGTTTGTTGAAATGCAATTGACATGTTTACTCAACTGTAGATGCCATGTTTAAAATAAAAAGGGCAGTTGCCATGTTTTATGCAATGTGCATCCATTGGGGAATGTTGGTGTGGAAAAATGACGATGTCCAGTTGAAAATGTACTACAGTTGCCATGTCTAGTGTACTGCATTTGCCATGTTCAACGTACTATATTTGCCATGTTCAATGAACTATATTTGCCATCTTCAAACAAAATGTATTTCTATTTCCATGACAACATAAGGTGGTACAAGAAAAGAGCGCACGATGTTTTAACAGGAAACACACAAAACTTGCAGATTCCAGGAAGAAATAAAGCGTGCCAGCATGTTCACGGCTTTCCAAGTGGACGAACATACGTTCAAGGTGTGTTCTATTTTGGGCATGTCAGATTTAGAACCTGAAGACCCGGAAGGAAGGAACTACTTCGTCAAAGCCTCAATAGGCGAAGGCGAGTACTACTGCCAATGCTGCAAGTTCGAACGGGACGGCATTGCGTGCTGTCACATACTAAAAGTAATGGACATGAACGCTGTGACACGGATGCCCCGTCATTTCATAAGGCGGCGATGGACTTGGGACGCTGACGACGCGTTGGCGCCGCAGACAACACATGCAGTTCTGGCTATGCTTGACGAGAGACCTGAGTCAACCATGGAAGTCGTGAGGCACGTTGTGCTGACAAAGAACTATGCTGAGCTAATTGATGAAGTGTGCAAGAGTGATGAGACAGCGAGAGTAGCAGAAAAACACAGGAAGGCACTCGAAAGAGAGCTTGATGAGATCAAGAAGAGAAAAGCTGAGGAAGCCTTACACCGGTTCCCCCGCACATCAAGTGTGCCTTCATCCACGGGGCCATCATCTGAAAACTCGGAGATAGGATCTGGAACAACAAGCACACAGACCCAGGTCAGGAACCCACCCCGTTCTATCACAAAGGGTCGTCCGAGAGAGAGAAGGTACAAGTCGGGATTAGAGATCCAAGCAAAACACAAGAAAACAAAGAAAGGGGCGGGCAATCCATGAGCAAAAATTGGGGCGATGTGACATGGTCCTTGTGGACAGTTTGTTTTGTACCCTATATGATGAGAATTTTTTTTTAAATTGGGAGAATGACTCTTGAGGGGCATCAGAAGTGCAAGGAAAATTCATTGAATGGATAAATGCAGTTGCCATGTTATGGGTACTTAATCTGCCATGTTATGTGTAGTTAATCTGCCATGTTATGTGTAGTTGGTCTTCCATGCTATTTTATACTAAATATGACATGCTATTTTATAGTAAATATGCCATGCTAGTTGTACTGGATCTGCCATTTTAGTTGTACTGGATCTGCCATGTTAGTTGTACTGTATCTGCCATGTTAAGTATGCTGGATCTGCCATGTTGGTTGTACTATATCTACCATGTTAGCTATACTGAAAATATACCATGGTATTTGTAATTACTCTGCATGGCATATATTTCCATGACAATACGACGCGGTTTAGAGACACATAGTGTGTTGGGTGCAAATGTATGGGAAACAAGTTGGAAAAATCGTAACGTGCATAAACCGCAGCAAAGGTTGTGGCTACATGATCAACCTACCCATGCTAGCCGGTGCAGTTAGCGATGAAAAAGAAGAAGCAAAACAGCCAAAATGAAAAACGACGATGACTTTCACTACCCATGTCTGATGAACTACATTTGCCATCTTTTTTAAAACATCGTAGACGCATTCGAAATAGCAAACCGGTGCTAGAAACGATGAAACCATTGTAATAATGACAAACATAAAAACATATCTGCTGTAACGCCTAAAATAGGTTCATGTCCACACATATATTATAGAAACTATTCAAAGGTCGCTCACACACCACCACTACATAGTTAGGCTACGCGGGGTTGCAGTCATAACATAGCACACAAACATAGTTTTCAACGAGAAACAAATAGATAGTACCTTACATTCCTCGGCAACAGAATGTAAGGTATGCGTCCGATGTGTAACACCACGTGATCACTTGTACTTCTTGATGACTTTCTTGACAACTTCCTCCACGAACTCGCATGCTCCGGACCGCTTGTTGAAATCTTCATTCGTCAACCAGTTCCATGTGTAGATTTTCCGGAGCTCAACGACCGTTGCAGCTGTGATAGGGGGGACAATTCTGCCTTCCCACTTTGCAAAGTATTCGAGCGCGTGAAAGACACAGTCCGACCTGCACAAGGAAAAGAGTCAGGTGAACACGCAAAAAGGACAGTCGTAACAAAGATAGGCTTCAATTCAGATGTGACAACAAAAGAGGGGTTGGATTGATGTAAATGGCACATGAAGGAAGGAAGAAATTACTATTGGAAATATGCCCTAGAGGCAATAATAAATTAGTTATTATTATATTTTCTTGTTCATGATAATCGTTTATTATCCATGCTAGAATTGTATTGATAGGAAACTCAGATACATGTGTGGATACATAGACAACACCATGTCCCTAGTAAGCCTCTAGATGACTAGCTCGTTGATCAATAGATGGTTACGGTTTCCTGACCATGGACATTGGATGTCGTTGATAACGGGATCACATCATTAGGAGAATGATGTGATGGACAAGACCCAATCCTAAGCCTAGCACAAAGATCATGTAGTTCATATGCTAAAGCTTTTCTAATGTCAAGTATCATTTCCTTAAACCATGAGATTGTGCAACTCTCGGATACCGTAGGAATACTTTGGGTGTACCAAACATCACAATGTAACTGGGTGGCTATAAAGGTACACTACAGGTATCTCCGAAAGTGTCTGTTGGGTTGGCACGAATCGAGACAGGGATTTGTCACTCCGTGTAATCGGAGAGGTATCTCTGGGCCCACTCGGTAGGACATCATCATAATGTGCACAATGTGATCAAGGAGTTGATCACGGGATGATGTGTTATGGAACGAGTAAAGAGACTTGCCGGTAACGAGATTGAACAAGGTATCGAGATACCGATGATCGAATCTCGGGCAAGTATCGTACCGATAGACAAAGGGAATTGTATACAGGATCTATTAAGTCCTTGACATCGTGGTTCATCCAATGAGATCATCGTGGAACATGTGGGAGCCAATATGGGT
The DNA here is from genome assembly GCF_018294505.1 of Triticum aestivum. NCBI lineage: Eukaryota > Viridiplantae > Streptophyta > Magnoliopsida > Poales > Poaceae > Triticum > Triticum aestivum. Next base: position 672,075,027 of record NC_057812.1, read on the forward strand.
ATCCAAATCCCGCTGTTGGTTATTGACCGGAGAATGTCTCGGTCATGTCTGCATGGTTCCCGAACCCGTAGGGTCTACACACTTAAGGTTCGATGACACTAGGGTTATAAAGGAAGTTTGTATGTGCTTACCGAATGTTGTGCGGAGTCCCGGATGAGATCCCGGACGTCACGAGGAGTTCCGGAGGTAAAGATTTATATATGGGAAGTCCTGTTTTGGTCACCGGAAAAGTTTTGGGGTTTATCGTTAATGTACCAGGACCATCGGAGGGGTCCGGGGGTCCACCCGGGGGGGGGGGGGGCATGGGCCACAGAGGCATACATGGGCCAAGTGTGAGAAGGCACCAGCCCCTAGGTGGGCTAGGGCGCCTCCCACCATGGCCCATGCGCCTAGAGGGGAGAGGGGGCAAACCCTAAGGGCAGATGGGCCCTAGCCCATGCTCCCTGCGCCTCCCTCTCCTCCCCCTCTTGGCCGCCACCCCAAAGCCATCTAGGGCTGCCACCCCCCTAGGGGTGGGAACCCTAGAGGGGGCGCAGCCCCCTCCCCTTCCCCTATATATACTTGGCCTAGGGGCTGCCCAATACGCGCGATTTGATCTAGCTTTCTTGGTGCAGCCCTACCCCTCTCTTTCTCCTCATATCTTGCAGTGCTTGGCGAAGCCCTGCTGGATCACCACGCTCCTCCACCACCACCACGCCGTTGTGCTGCTGCTGGATGGAGTCTTCCTCAACCTCTCCCTCTCTCCTTGCTGGATCAAGGCATGGGAGACGTCGTCGGGCTGTACGTGTGTTGAACGCGGAGGTGCCGTCCGTTCGGCACTAGGATCTCTGGTGATTTGGATCACGATGAGTACGACTCCTTCAACCCCGTTCTCTTGAACACTTCCGCTTAGCGATCTACAAGGGTATGTAGATGCACTCTCCTTCCCCTTGTTGCTGGTTTCTCCATAGATAGATCTTGGTGACATGTAAGAAAATTTTGAATTTCTGCTACGTTCCCCAACAGTGGCATCATGAGCTAGGTCTATTGTGTAGATTCTTTACACGAGTAGAACACAAAGTAGTTGTGGACGTTGATTTTGTTCAATATGCTTACCGTTACTAGTCCAATCTTGATTCGGCGGCATTGTGGGATGAAGCGGCCCGGACCAACCTTACACGTACGCTTACGTGAGACCGGTTCCACCGACTGACATGCACTAGTTGCATAAGGTGGCTGGCGGGTGTCTGTCTCTCCCACTTTAGTCGGATCGGATTCGATGAAAAGGGTCCTTATGAAGGGTAAATAGCAATTGGCATATCACGTTGTGCTTTTGCGTAGGTAAGAAACGTTCTTGCTAGAAACCCATAGCAGCCACGTAAAACATGCAAACAACAATTAGAGGACGTCTAACTTATTTTTGCAGGGTATGCTATGTGATGTGATATGGCCAAAGGATGTGATGAATGATATATGTGATGTATGAGATTGATCATGTTCTTGTAAAAGGAATCACGACTTGCATGTCGATGAGTATGACAACCGGCAGGAGCCATAGGAGTTGTCTTAATTTATTTATGACCTGCGTGTCAACATAAACGTCATGTAATTACTTTACTTTATTGCTAATCGTTAGCTATAGTAGTAGAAGTAATAGTTGGCGAGGCAACTTCATGGAGACACGATGATGGAGATCATGGTGTCATGCCGGTGACGATGATGATCATGGAGCCCTGAAGATGAAGATCAAAAGGAGCAATATGATATTGGCCATATCATGTCACTATTTGATTGCATGTGATGTTTATCATGTTTATACATCTTATTTGCTTAGAACGACGGTAGTAAATAAGATGATCCCTCATTAAAATTTCAAGAAAGTGTTCCCCCTAACTATGCACCGTTGCGACAGTTCCTTGTTTCGAAGCACCACGTGATGATCGGGTGTTAGATTCTTACGTTCGAATACAACGGGTGTTGACGAGCCTAGCATGTACAGACATGGCCTCGGAAACACATGCGAAACACTTAGGTTAACTTGACGAGCCTAGCATGTACAGACATGGCCTCGGAACACAAGAGACCGAAAGGTCGAGCATGAGTCGTATGGAAGATACGATCAACATGAAGATGTTCACCGATGTTGACTAGTCCGTCTCACGTGATTATCGGACACGGCCTAGTTGACTCGGATCATGTAATCACTTAGATGACTAGAGGGATGTCTATCTGAGTGGGAGTTCATAAGATGAACTTGTTTATCCTGAACATAGTCAAAAAGGATTTTGCAAATTATGTCGTAGCTCGCGCTTTAGTTCTACTGTTTAGATATGTTTCTAGAGAAAAATTAGTTGAAAGTTGATAGTAGCAATTATGCGGACTAGGTCCGTAAACCGAGGATTGTCCTCATTGCTTCATAGAAGGCTTGTGTCCTTAATGCACTGCTCAGTGTGCTGAACCTCGAACGTTATCTGTGGATGTTGCGAACATCTGACATACACATTTTGATAACTACGTGATAGTTCAGTTAAACGGTTTAGAGTTGAGGCACCGGGGATGTTTTTGAAACGTCGCGGAACATATGAGATGTTTCGAGGGCTGAAATTGGGATTTCAGGCTCGTGCCCACGACAAGAGGTATAAAGACCTCCGACGATTTTCTTAGCCTACAAACTAAGGAGAAAAGCTCAATTGTTGAGCTTGTGCTCAGATTGTCTGAGTACAACAATCATTTGAATCGAGTGGGAGTTGATCTTCCAGATGAGATAATGATGTTTCTCCGAAGTCATTACCACCAAGCTGCTAGAGCTTCGTGATGAACTATAACATATCGAGGACATATATGATGATCTTTGAGGTATTCGCGATGTTTGACACCGCGAAAGTAGAAATCAAGAAGGAGCATCAATTGTTGATGGTTGGTGAAACCACTAGTTTCAAGAAGGGCAAGGGCACGAAGGGATACTTCATGAAATGGCAATTCAGCTGCTACTCTAGTGAAGAAACCCAAGGTTGAAACCAAACCCAAGACTAAGTCCTTCTGTAATAAGGGGAACAGCCACTGGAGCAGAATTACCCTAGATACTTGGTAGATTAGAAGGCTGGCAAGGTCGATAGAAGTATATTGGATATACATTGTGTTGATGTGTACTTTACTAGTACTCCTAGTAGCACCAGGGTATTAGATACCGGTTCGGTTGCTAAGTGTTAGTAACTCGAAATAAAAGCTACGGAGTAAATGGAGACTAGCTAAAGGTGAGCTGGCGATATGTGTTGGAAGTTTTTCCAAGCTTGATGTGATCAAGCATCGCACGCTCCCTCTACCATCGAGATTGGTGTTTGCGTTGAGCATAGACATGATTGGATTATGTCTATTGCAATACGGTTATTCATTTAAGGAGAATAATGGTTACTCTGTTTATTTGAATAATACCTTCAATGGTCTTACCCTAAAATGAATGGTTTATTGAATCTCGATCGTAGTGATACACATGTTCATGCCAAAAGATATAGGATGGTAATGATAGTACCACCTACTTGTGGCACTGCCACTTAAGTCATATCGTTATAAAACACATGAAGAAGCTCCATGTTGATGGATCTTTGAACTCACTCATTTTTGAAAGGATTGAGACATGCGAACCATGTTTGTTGGTAGATATGCATGAAGAAACTCTATATAGATGGATCGTTTGGACTCATTTGATTTTGAATCACTTGAGACATGCAAATCATACCACATGGGCAAGATGACTGAAAGCCTCGGTTTCAATAAAATGGAACTAGAAAGCAATTTGTTGGAATTACTACATTTTGATGTGTGCAGTCCAATGAGTGCTGAGGCATGTAGTGGATATCGTTATGTTCTTACTTCACAGATGATTTGAGTAGATGTTGAGTATATTTACTTGATGAATCACGAGTCTGAATTATTGAAAGGTTCAAGTAATTTTAGTGTGAAGTTGAAAGATCATCGTGACAAGAGGATAAAAGATCTATGATATGATCATAGAGATGAATATCTGAATTACGAGTTTGGCACAGAAATAAGACATTGTGGAAATTGTTTCACAGCCGATACAGCCTGGAACACCATAGGGTGATGGTGTGTCCGAACATCATAACTGCACCCTATTGGATATGATGCATACCATGATGTCTCTTATCGAATTACCACGATAGTTCATGGGTTAGGCATTAGAGACAACCACATTCACTTTAAATAGGGCACCACGTAATTCCGATGAGATGACACCGTATGAACTATGGTTTAGAGAAACCTAAGCTGTCATTTCTTAAAAAAATTTGGGGCTGCGACGCTTATGTGGAAAAGTTTCAGGATGATAAGCTCGAACCCAAAGCGGATAAATGCATCTTCATAGGACACCCAAAACAGTTGGGTATACCTCCTGTCTCAGATCCAAAAGCAATAAGGGATTGTTTCTAGAATCGGGTCCTTTCTCGAGGAAAAGTTTCTCTCGAAAGAATTGAGTGGGAGGATGGTGGAGACTTGATGAGGTTATTGAACCGTCACTTCAACTGGTGTATAACAGGGCACAAAGAGTTGTTTCTGTGGCACCTACACCAATTAAAGTGGAAGCTTATGATATTGATCATGAGACTTCGGATCAAGTCACTCCCAAACCTCGTGGGATGACAAGGGTCCGTACTAGTTCAGAGTGGTACGTAATCCTGTCTTGGAAGTCATGTTGCTAGACAACAATGAACCTACGAGCTATGGAGGAGCGATGGTGGGCCTAGATTCCGATAAATGGCTCGAAGCCATAAAATCTGAGAGAGGATCCATGTATGGAAACAAAGTGTTAACTTTGACAGAACAGCTCGATGGTCGTGAGGCTGTTGAGTCAGATGGATTTTAAAAGGAAGACGGACAATGATGGTACGTATCACCATTAAGAAAGCTCGACTTGTCGTTAAGATGTTTTCCGACAAGTTCAAGGAGTTGACTATGATGAGCCTTTCTCACTCGTAGCGATGCTAAGAGTCTGTTGGAATTATATTAGCGATTACTGCTTTATTTATGAAATCTTGCAGATAGGATGTCAAAACATTGTTTCCTCGATGATTTCCTTAAGGAAAGGTTGTATGTGATACAACCAGAAGGTTTTGTCAATCCTGAAAGATGCTAATAAGTATGCAAAGCTCCAGCAATCCTTCTAGGGACTGGAATAAGCATCTCGGAGTTGGAATGTATCCTTTGATGATCAAAGATTTTGGGTGTATACAAAGTTTATGAGAAACTTGTATTTCCAAAGAAGTGAGTGGGAGCACTATAGAATTTCTGATGAGTATATGTTGTTGATCAGAAATGACGTAGAATTTCTGGAAAGCATATAGGGTTATTTGGAAAATGTTTTTCAATGGAAAGCCTGGATTAAGCTACTTGAAGATTGAGCATCAAGATCTATAAGGATAGATCAAAACGCCTAATGGTACTTTCAAATGAGCACATACCTTGACATGATCTTGAAGGTGTTCAAGATGGATTAGTCAAAGAAGGAGTTCTTTCCTGAGTTGTAAGGTATGAAGTTAAGACTTAAAGCTCGACCACGGCAGAATAGAGAGAAAGGACGAAGGTCATCCCATATGCTTAAGACATAGGCTCTACAGTATGCTATGCTGTGTACCGCACCTGAAATGTGCCTTGCCATGAGTCAGTCAAGGGGTACAAGAGTGATCCAAGAATGGATCACAGGACAGCGGTCAAAGGTGTCCTTAGTAACTAGTGGACTAAGGAATTTTCTCGATTATGGAGGTGGTAAAAGAGTTCGTCGTAAAGGGTTACGCCGATGCAAACTTTGACACTAATCCAGATTATTCTGAGTAGTAAACTGGATTCGTATACTAGAACAGTTATTTGGAATAGCTCCAAATAAAACGTGGTAGCTGCATCTAGGAGATGACATAGAGATTTGTAAAGCACACACGGATCTGAAAGATTCAGACCCGTTGACTATAACCTCTCTCACAAGCATAACATGATCAAACCTAGAACTCTTTGGGTGTTAGTCACATGGGGATGTGACCTTGAGTGTTAATCACATATCGATGTGAACTGGATTATTGACTCTAGTGCAAGTGGGAGACTGTTGGAAATATGCCCTAGAGGCAATAATAAATTAGTTATTATTATATTTCCTTGTTCATGATAATCGTTTATTATCCATGCTAGAATTGTATTGATAGGAAACTCAGATACATGTGTGGATACATAGACAACACCATGTCCCTAGTAAGCCTCTAGTTGACTAGCTCGTTGATCAATAGATGGTTACGGTTTCCTGACCATGGACATTGGATGTTGTTGATAACGGGATCATATCATTAGGAGAATGATGTGATGGACAAGACCCAATCCTAAGCCTAGCACAAAGATCATGTAGTTCGTATGCTAAAGCTTTTCTAATGTCAAGTATCATTTCCTTAGACCATGAGATTGTGCAACTCCCGGATACCGTAGGAATACTTTGGGTGTACCAAACGTCACAACGTAACTGGGTGGCTATAAAGGTACACTACAGGTATCTCCGAAAGTGTCTGTTGGGTTGGCACGAATCGAGACTAGGATTTGTCACTCCGTGTAATCGGAGAGGTATCTCTGGGCCCACTCGGTAGGACATCATCATAATGTGCACAATGTGATCAAGGAGTTGATCACGGGATGATGTGTTACGGAACGAGTAAAGAGACTTGCCGGTAACGAGATTGAACAAGGTATCGGGATACCAACGATCGAATCTCGGGCAAGTATCGTACCGATAGACAAAGGGAATTGTATACGGGATTGATTAAGTCCTTGACATCGTGGTTCATCCGATGAGATCATCGTGGAACATGTGGGAGCCAATATGGGTATCCAGATCCCGCTATTGGTTATTGACCGGAGAACGTCTCGGTCATGTCTGCATGGTTCCCGAACCCGTAGGGTCTACACATTTAAGGTTCGATGACGCTAGGGTTATAAAGGAAGTTTGTATGTGGTTACCGAATGTTGTTCGGAGTCCCGGATGAGATCCCGGACGTCACGAGGAGTTCCGGAATGGTCCGGAGGTAAAGATTTATATATGGGAAGTCCTGTTTTGGTCACCGGAAAAGTTTTGGGGTTTATCGGTAATGTACCGGGACGACCGGAGGGGTCCGGGGGTCCACCGGGGGGGATGGGCCACAGAGGCATACATGGGCCAAGTGTGAGAAGGCACCAGCCCCTAGGTGGGCTAGGGCGCCTCCCACCATGGCCCATGCGCCTAGAGGGGAGAGGGGGCAAACCCTAAGGGCAGATGGGCCCTAAGGCCCATGCTCCCTGCGCCTCCCTCTCCTCCCCCTCTTGGCCGCCACCCCAAAGCCATCTAGGGCTGCCGCCTCCCCTAGGGGTGGGAACCCTAGAGGGGGCGCAGCCCCCTCCCCTTCCCCTATATATACTTGGCCTAGGGGCTGCCCAATACGCGCGATTTGATCTCTCTTTCTTGGTGCAGCCCTATCCCTCTCTTTCTCCTCATATCTTGCAGTGCTTGGCGAAGCCCTGCTGGATCACCACGCTCCTCCACCACCACCACACCGTTGTGCTGCTGCTGGATGGAGTCTTCCTCAACCTCTCCCTCTCTCCTTGCTGGATCAAGGCATGGGAGACGTCGTCGGGCTATACATGTGTTGAACGCGGAGGTGCCGTCCGTTCGGCACTAGGATCTCCGGTGATTTGGATCATGATGAGTACGACTCCTTCAACCCCGTTCTCTTGAACGCTTCCGCTTAGCGATCTACAAGGGTATGTAGATGCACTCTCCTTCCCCTCGTTGCTGGTTTCTCCATAGATAGATCTTGGTGACACATAAGACAATTTTGAATTTCTGCTACGTTCCCCAACAATTACGTGTTCCCTTGCTTCGCGGTCGCCACATACTCAGTCGGGAAATGCCTGATCTGGACCTTTGAATGTTCATAGTGACGATTCCATGTCTCTTTGAGGTTGTTAATGAAGAATTCGGCATGCGTAGTAAGGTCTGCATTAGCTTCCGAACGGATTGAATCAAGCACCTCGAAACGTTGTTTCTTCAGGTCAAGGCAGATCGCATAGTGGTGACCACACTTGTCGCGTGGGTCATGTGGTGCAAGCTCCTGGAATATGGGGAACATGACCTGCATTTAAAAGTGAACAAATGAGAAGCAGAGTTCACGTAAAGAACAGCAGAGGGACAAAAAAATTAGAATCACGTAGAATGTTTGGTTATGGGTGGGGGTAGTTGAAAGAAAGTTGTCGTCCATGTATGAACAAAATGTGCCGTGTATTTTACTATCAAGTTGCCACATAGTTTGCACGGGATGCAAAAAACAAGAAGTCAGTGTGCACGGCAGCTGTTGCCACTATTGGGGAACGCTGCAGAAAACAAAAAAATTCCTACGGTTTCACCAAGATCCATCTATGAGTTCATCTAGCAACGAGTGATCGGATGCATCTACATACCTTTGTAGATCGCGAGCGGAAGCGTTCAAAGAACGGGGATGAGGGAGTGGTACTCGATGTGATCCAAATCACTGGAGATCCTAGCGCCGAACGGACGACACCTCCGCGTTCAACACACGTACGGTCAGCGCGACGTCTCCTCCTTCTTGATCCAGCAAGGGGGAAGGAGAGGTTGATGAAGATCCAGCAGCACGACGGCGTGGTGGTGAATGCAATAGTTACCGCAGCAGGGCTTCGCCAAGCTCTATGGAGGAGGAGGGGGTGTTGGAGAGGGAGAGGGAGGCCCCAAAGGCATGGGTGAGAAGCCCTCCCCCCCACTATATATAGGGGGCCTAGGGGGGGGGGCGCCGGCCCTAGGAGATCCAATCTCCTAGGGGGGGCGGCGGCCAAGGGGGGTGGAGTGCCCCCAAGGCAAGTGGGGAGCCCCCCCACCCTAGGGTTTTAACCCTAGGCGCAAGGGGTGGGCCTTGGGGGGCGCACCAGCCCACTATGGGCTGGTTCCCCTCCCCACTTCAGCCCATGGGGCCCTCCGGGATGGGTGGCCCCACCCGGTGGACCCCCAGGACCCATCCGATGGTCCCGGTACAATACCGGTGACCCACGAAACTCTCCCGATGGCCAAAACTTCACTTCCTATAGATAATTCTTTACCTCCAGACCATTCTGGAACTCCTCGTGACGTACGGGATCTCATCCAGGACTCCGAACAACTTTCGGATTACTGCATACTCATATCTCTACAACCCTAGCGTCACCGAACCTTAAGTGTGTAGACCCTACGGGTTCGGGAGACATGTAGACATGACCGAGATTGCTCTCCGGTCAATAACCAACAGCGGGATCTGGATACCCATGTTGGATCCCACATGCTCCTCGATGATCTCATCGGATGAACCACGATGTCGAGGATTCAAGCAACCCCGTATACAATTCCCTTTGTCAATCGGTACGTTCCTTGCCCGAGATTCGATCGTCGGTATCCCAATACCTCGTTCAATCTCGTTAACGGCAAGTCACTTTACTCGTACCGTAATGCATGATCCCGTGACCAGACACTTGGTCACTTTGAGCTCATAATGATGATGCATTACCGAGTGGGCCCAGTGGTACCTCTCCGTCATACGGAGTGATAAATCCCAGTCTTGATCCGTGTCAACCCAACAGACACTTTCAGAGATACCCGTAGTATACCTTTATTGTCACCCAGTTACGTTGTGACGTTTGTTACACCCAAAGCACTCCTACGGTATCCGGGAGTTACACGATCTCATGGTCTAAGGAAAGGATACTTGACATTGGAAAAACTCTAGCAAACGAACTATACGATCTTATGCTATGTTTAGGATTGGGTCTTGTCCATCACATCATTCTCCTAATGATGTGATCTCGTTATCAATGACATCCAATGTCCATAATCAGGAAACCATGACTATCTGTTGATCAACAAGCTAGTCAACTAGAGGCTTACTAGGGACATGTTGGTGTCTATTATTCACACATGTATTACGATTTCCGGATAACACAATTATAGCATGAATAAAGACAATTATCATGAATAAGGAAATATAATAATAATGCTTTTATTATTACCTCTAGGGCATATTTCCAACAGTCTCCCACTTGCACTAGAGTCAATAATCTAGTTACATTGTGATGAATCGAACACCCATGGAATTCTGGTGTTGATCATGTTTTGCTCTAGGGAGAGGTTTAGTCAACGGATCTGCTACATTCAGGTCCGTATGTACTTTACAAATATCTATGTCTCCATCTTGAACATTTTCATGAATGGAGTTGAAGCGACGCTTGATGTGCCTGGTCTTCTTGTGAAACCTGGGCTCCTTGGCAAGTGCAATAGCTCCAGTGTTGTCACAGAAGAGTTTGATTGGCCCCGACGCATTGGGTATGACTCCTAGGTCGGTGATGAACTCCTTCACCCAAATTGCTTCCTGCGCTGCCTCCGAGGCTGCCATGTACTCCGCTTCACATGTAGATCCCGCCACGACGCTCTGCTTGCAACTGCACCAGCTACTGCCCCACCATTCAACATATACACGTATCCGGTTTGTGACTTAGAGTCATCTAGATCTGTGTCGAAGCTAGCGTCAACGTAACCCTTTACAACGAGCTCTTCGTCACCTCCATAAACGAGAAACATGTCCTTAGTCCTTTTCAGGTACTTCAGGATATTCTTGACCACTGTCCAGTGTTCCTTGCCGGGATTACTTTGGTACCTTCCTACCAAACTTACGGCAAGGTTTACATCAGGTCTGGTACACAACATGGCATACATAATAGACCCTATGGCTGAGGCATAGGGGATGACACTCATCTCTTCTATATCTTCTGCCGTGGTCGGACATTGAGCTGAGCTCAATTTCATACCTTGCAACACAGGCAAGAACCCCTTCTTAGACTGATCCATATTGAACTTCTTCAATATCTTATCAAGGTATGTGCTTTGTGAAAGACCTATGAGGCGTTTTGATCTATCCCTATAGATCTTGATGCCTAATATATAAGCAGCTTCTTCAAGGTCCTTCATTGAAAAACTCTTATTCAAGTAGGCCTTAATGCTGTCCAAAAGTTCTATATCATCTCCCATCAAAAGTATGTCATCTACATATAATATGAGAAATGCTACAGAGCTCCACTCGCTTTCTTGTAAACGCAGGCTTCTCCATAAGTCTGCGTAAACCCAAACGCTTTGATCATCTCATCAAAGAGAATGTTCCAACTCCAAGATGCTTGCACCAGCCCATAAATCGAGCGTTGGAGCTTGCACACCTTGTCAGCATTCTTAGGATCGACAAAACCTTCCGGCTGCATCATATACAATTCTTCCTTAAGGAAACCATTAAGGAATGCCGTTTTGACGTCCATTTGCCATATCTCATAATCATAGAATGCGGCAATTGCTAACATGATTCGGACGGACTTTAGCTTCGCTACCGGTGAGAAAGTCTCATCATAGTCAACCCCTTGAACTTGTCGATAACCCTTAGCGACAAGCCGAGCTTTATAGATGGTCACATTACCATCCGCGTCTGTCTTCTTCTTAAAGATCCATTTATTTCCTATGGCTCGCCGTTCAACAGGCAAGTCAGTCAAAGTCCATACTTCCTTTTCATACATGGATCCTATCTCGGATTTCATGGCTTCTAGCCATTTGTCGGAATCCGGGCCCGCCATCGCTTCTTCATAGTTCGAAGGTTCACCGTTGTCTAACAACATGATTTCCAAGACAGGGTTGCCGTACCACTCTGGTGTGGAACGTGTCCTTGTGGACCTACGAAGTTCAGTAGCAACTTGATCTGAAGTTTCATGATCATCATCATTAACTTCCTCTCTAGTCGGTGCAGGCACCTCAGGAACATTTCTTTGAGTTGCGCCATTTTCCGGTTCAAGAGGTAATACTTCATCAAGTTCTACTTTCCTCCCACTTACTTCTTTCGAGAGAAACTCTTTCTCTAGAAAGGATCCATTCTTGGCAACAAAGATCTTGCCTTCGGATCTGAGGTAGAAGGTATACCCAATAGTTTCTTTAGGGTATCCTATGAAGACACATTTTTCCGACTTGGGTTCGAGCTTTTCAGGTTGAAGTTTCTTGACATAAGCATCGCATCCCCAAACTTTTAGAAACGACAGCTTAGGTTTCTTCCCAAACCATAATTCATACGGTGTCGTCTCAACGGATTTCGACGGAGCCCTATTTAAAGTGAATGCGGCAGTCTCTAAAGCATAGCCCCAAAAAGATAGCGGTAAATCGGTAAGAGACATCATAGATCGCACCATATCTAATAGAGTGCGATTACGACGTTCGGACACACCATTACGCTGAGGTGTTCCAGGCGGCGTGAGTTGTGAAACTATTCCACATTTTCTTAAGTGTGTGCCAAATTCGTGACTCAAGTATTCTCCTCCACGATCTGATCGTAGGAACTTGATTTTTCTGTCACGTTGATTCTCAACCTCACTCTGAAATTCCTTGAACTTTTCAAAGGTTTCAGACTTGTGTTTCATTAAGTAGACATACCCATATCTACTCAAGTCATCAGTGAGGGTGAGAACATAACGATAGCCACCGCGAGCCTCCACGCTCATTGGACTGCACACATCAGTATGTATGATTTCCAATAAGTTGGTTGCTTGCTCCATTGTTCCTGAGAACGGAGTCTTGGTCATTTTACCCATGAGGCATGGTTCGCACGTGTCAAATGATTCATAATCAAGAGACTCTAAAAGTCCATCTGCATGGAGCTTCTTCATGCGTTTGACACCTATGTGACCAAGGCGGCAGTGCCACAAGTATGTGGGACTATCATTATCAACCTTACATCTTTTGGTATTCACACTATGAACATGTGTAGCATTATGCTCGAGATTCATTAAGAATAAACCATTCACCATCGGAGCATGACCATAAAACATATCTCTCATATAAATAGAACAACCATTATTCTCGAATTTGAATGAGTAGCCATCTCGAATTAAACGAGATCCTGATACAATGTTCATGCTCAAAGCTGGCACTAAATAACAATTATTGAGGTTTAAAACTAATCCCGTAGGTAAATGCAGAGGTAGCATGCCGACGGTGATCACATCGACCCTGGAACCATTCCCGATGCGCATCGTCACCTCGTCCTTCGCCAGTCTCCTCTTATTCCGCAGCTCCTGCTTTGAGTTACAAATGTGAGCAACTGCACCAGTATCAAATACCCAGGAGCTACTACGAGTACTGGTAAGGTACACATCAATTACATGTATATCACATATACCTTTTGTTTTGCCGGCCTTCTTGTCCGCTAAGTATTTGGGGCAGTTCCACTTCCAGTGACCACTTCCCTTGCAATAAAAGCACTCAGTCTCGGGCTTGGGTCCATTCTTTGGCTTCTTCCCGGTAGCTTGCTTACCGGGCGCGGCAACTCCCTTGCCGTCCTTCTTGAAGTTCTTCTTACCCTTGCCTTTCTTGAACTTAGTGGTTTTATTCACCATCAACACTTGATGTTCCTTTTTGACTTCTACCTCTGCTGATTTCAGCATTGCAAATAATTCAGGAATGGTCTTTTCCATCCCCTGCATATTGAAGTTCATCACAAAGCTCTTATAGCTTGGTGGAAGCGACTGAAGGATTCTGTCAATGACTGCATCATCCGGGAGATTAACTCCCAGCTGAGTCAAGCGGTTATGTAACCCAGACATTGTGAGTATGTGCTCACTGACAGAACTATTTTCCTCCATCTTAGAGCTAAAAAACTTGTCGGAGACTTCATATCTCTCGACCCGGGCATGAGCTTGGAAAACCATTTTCAGCTCTTCGAACATCTCATATGCTCCGTGTCTCTCAAAACGTTTTTGGAGCCCCGGTTCTACGCTGTAAAGCATGCCGCACTGAACGAGGGAGTAATCATCAGCACGTGTCTGCCAAGCGTTCATAACGTCTTGGTTCTGTGGGACGGGTGCGTCACCTAGCGGTGCTTGTAGGACATAATCTTTCTTGGCAGCTATGAGGATGATCCTCAGGTTCTGGACCTAGTCCGTATAGTTGCTGCCATCGTCTTTCATCTTGGTTTTCTCTAGGAATGCGTTGAAGTTGAGGACAACGTTGGCCATTTGATCTACAAGACATATTGTAAAGATTTTAGACTAAGTTCATGATAATTAAGTTCATCTAATCAAATTATTCAATGAACTCCCACTCAGATAGACATCCCTCCAGTCATCTAAGTATAACATGATCCGAGTTAACTAGGCCGTGTCCGATCATCACGTGAGACGAACTAGTCAACATCGGTGAACATCTTCATGTTGATCGTATCTTCTATACGACTCATGCTCGACCTTTCGGTCTTCTGTGTTCCGAGGCCATGTCTGTACATGCTAGGCTCGTCAAGTCAACCTAAGTGTTTGCGTGTGTAAATCTGTCTTACACCCGTTGTATGTGAACGTTGGAATCTATCACACCCGATCATCACGTGGTGCTCCGAAACAATGAACTGTCGCAACGGTGCACAGTTAGGGGGAACACTTTCTTGAAATTATTATGAGGGATCATCTTATTTACTACCGTCGTTCTAAGTAAACAAGATGTACAAAACATGATAAACATCACATGCAATCAAATAATAATAGTGACATGATATGGCCAATATCACATAGCTCCTTTGATCTCCATCTTGGGGCTCCATGATCATCCTGTCACCGGCATGACACCATGATCTCCATCATCGTGTCTCCATGAAGTTGCTCGCCAACTATTACTTCTACTACTATGGCTAACACGTTTAGCAATAAAGTAAAGTAATTTACATGGCGTTTCTCAATGACACGCAGGTCATATAAAAAATAAAGACAACTCCTATGGCTCCTGCCGGTTGTCATACTCATCGACATGCAAGTCGTGATTCCTATTACAAGAACATGATCTCATACATCACATATATATATCATTCATCATCCATCACAACTTTGGCCATATCACATCACAGAACACTTGCTGCAAAAACAAGTTAGACGTCCTCTAATTGTTGTTGCAAGTTTTACGTGGCTGCAATAGGGTTCTAGCAAGAACGTTTTCTTACCTACGTGAAAGCCACAACGTGATTTGTCAACTTCTATTTACCCTTCATAAGGACCCTTTTCATCAAATCCGCTCCAACTAAAGTGGGAGAGACAGACACCCGCCAGCCACCTTATGCAACTAGTGCATGTTAGTCGGTGGAACCGGTCTCACGTAAGCGTACGTGTAAGGTTGGTCCGGGCCGCTTCATCCCACAATACCGCTGAAGCAAGATGAGACTAGTAGCGGCAAGAAAGTTGACAACATCTACGCCCACAACAAATTGTGTTCTACTCGTGCAAAGAGAACTATGCATAAACCTGGCTCATGATGCCATTGTTGCGGAACGTTGCAAAAAAAAATTTCCTATGGTTTCACCAAGATCCATCTATGAGTTCATCTAGCAACGAGTGATCGGATGCATCTACATACCTTTGTAGATCGTGAGCGGAAGCGTTCAAAGAACGGGGATGAGGGAGTGGTACTCGACGTGATCCAAATCACCGGAGATCCTAGCGCCGAACGGACGACACCTCCGCGTTCAACACACGTATGGTCAGCGTGACATATCCTCCTTCTTGATCCAGCAAGGGGGAAGGAGAGGTTGATGAAGATCCAGCAGCACGACGACGTGGTGGTGAATGCAGTAGTTACCGCAGCAGGGCTTCGCCAAGCTCTATGGAGGAGGAGGGGGTGTTGGAGAGGGAGAGGGAGGCACCAAAGGCATGGGTGAGAAGCCCTCCCTCCCCCCACTATATACAGGGGGGCCTAGGGGGGGGGGAGCCGGCCCTAGGAGATCCAACCTCCTAGGGGGGCAGCGGCCAAGAGGGGTGGAGTGCCCCCAAAGGCAAGTGGGGAGCCCCCCCACCCTAGGGTTTTAACCCTAGGCGCAAGGGGTGGGCCTTGGGGGCCGCACCAGCCCACTATGGGCTGGTTCCCCTCCCCACTTCAGCCCATGGGGCCCTCCGGGATGGGTGGCCAAAACTTCACTTCCTATAGATAATTCTTTACCTCCAGACCATTCTGGAACTCCTCGTGACGTACGGGATCTCATCCAGGACTCCGAACAACTTTCGGATTACTGCATACTCATATCTCTACAACCCTAGCGTCACCGAACCTTAAGTGTGTAGACCCTACGGGTTCGGGAGACATGTAGACATGACCGAGATTGCTCTCCGGTCAATAACCAACAGCGGGATCTGGATACCCATGTTGGATCCCACATGCTCCTCGATGATCTCATCGGATGAACCACGATGTCGAGGATTCAAGCAACCCCGTATACAATTCCCTTTGTCAATCGGTACGTTACTTGCCCGAGATTCGATCGTCGGTATCCCAATACCTCGTGCAATCTCGTTAACGGCAAGTCACTTTACTCGTACCGTAATGCATGATCCCGTGACCAGACACTTGGTCACTTTGAGCTCATAATGATGATGCATTACCGAGTGGGCCCAGTGGTACCTCTCCGTCATACGGAGTGACAAATCCCAGTCTTGATCCGTGTCAACCCAATAGACACTTTCAGAGATACCCGTAGTATACCTTTATTGTCACCCAGTTACGTTGTGACGTTTGGTACACCCAAAGCACTCCTACGGTATCCGGGAGTTACACGATCTCATGGTGTAAGGAAAGGATACTTGACATTGGAAAAACTCTAGCAAACGAACTATACGATCTTATGATGTTTAGGATTGGGTCTTGTCCATCACATCATTCTCCTAATGATGTGATCTCGTTATCAATGACATCCAATGTCCATAGTCAGGAAACCATGACTATTTGTTGATCAACGAGCTAGTCAACTAGAGGCTTACTAGGGACATGTTGGTGTCTATTATTCACACATGTATTACGATTTCCGGATAACACAATTATCATGAATAAGGAAATATAATAATAATGCTTTTATTATTGCCTCTAGGGCATATTTCCAACAGCCACATGAAAACATCTGCCACATAAACACAAAGTGCAGATGGTGGCAAAAAACCACACCATGTGAAAAAACATTGCAGACAGGGAAGGAGTACTCACATATTTCTTCAGTGTTTGCTTGAATTCACCGTGTTGAGCAAAATTCTTCCTCAGGATTTTGTGGTGGAAGTCACCATCCCATATTTTGTAGGTCACACTGTAATGCATGATTATCTTGTCGGCACACACATCGGTGTCATTGTTGATGTAGTCGA
Source organism: Triticum aestivum (assembly GCF_018294505.1). NCBI lineage: Eukaryota > Viridiplantae > Streptophyta > Magnoliopsida > Poales > Poaceae > Triticum > Triticum aestivum. Next base: position 672,092,247 of record NC_057812.1, read on the forward strand.
TCCTGCATGTAACTACATTCGTCGACATTTTACCGTTTGGCCTCACAGACTCGGCAAGATCACGCAGCTCAACGTACATCGCTCTGCACTGAATGACTTCGGTTCTGTCCAAACATAAGCTGTATGAAAACGATATGACATGGAATAATCATGGCTACTAAGTAAAAAATACATGAAAGTACGAAGAAGATGAATGGTAAAAAAGGAGCAAAGCAAAATGAGAGATTATGGGGTGTGGTCGTTTACGCTTTCAGCTCCTTCATGTGCTTGCTGCTGGCCCTCGCATTTCCAAACCGCTTGACGATATCGTACAGCTGGGTATGTTCCTTAGTGGCCCTGAATTCGGGCTCGTATTCTTCCGCGGGAGGTGGGTGAACTACCCTCTGCTGCCTCATAGAACCAGGAGTGGCACTCCTAATGGTATCCTCAGATATCGTATCTGCAGGCACATTGGAACTTGATTGCCCTTGCCCTCGTGAGGACCTCCTCTGCAATGCTGCCTCCTCAATCATGCGGTAAGCTTCATCAAGCGACGGTGAAATCTCCTCTGGGGTGGCGGCAATGATAAAAAAAAGTGGGTTAGGATACCTAGAAAATCAAAAACAGATGGATTGTGAGAAGATAGGGTGCATGATGTGAGATGTAGGTATAAAAAGTGGGGCAGTTGCCATGTGTTGTCCAACTACAGTGGCCATGTCATAGCAACTACAATTGCCATGTAGTTGCACTATAGTTGCCATCTAGTTGGACTGTAGTTGCCATGTCACAGCAACTACATTTGCCATGTTGTGTCAACTCCATTTGCCATGTGATTGCCGTATGGAAAAATGCAGCATGAAAACAAAAAATGCAGGTGACATGGCGTGGCAAATCTAGTTGCCATGTGTAATGCACTGTATTTGCCATGAGACAGCAACTACAGTTGCCATGTTGAATCAACTTCAGTTGCCACATGGTTGCCCAAATGTCAAAATGCAGCATGGCAGCAAAAGAAATGTAGGTGACATGGTACATCAAATCCAGTTGCCATGTCATCACATGTCAGTTGCCATCACAAGTGAGAACCCTCAAAAAATATGATTGGGACAAAAGTCAAACTACAAAGATGTATACAAGAAAAATCATAAGGACATGACAAGTGTACCTTGTACAATCGGCTCTGCGAACTTGATAGCCTTCCTGCCCTCGACCATTGGCTGTGCCATGATTGCGGGTATGCCTCCTGGGAAAGCAACGGCAACTGGCATAGGATCTTGCACCACCGGTTGATCTTGACTGATGCCAAGGCTGAAGCTCGGTGGGGTAAAGGCCATTGGGTGCCTCTCGTTCCTACTGGCCGGACCACGAACGACTTGCGGGGCAGAATCCAAGGGTGAAAGATCGACAAACATATCTGAATCGGCCGCTACAGAATGATCGACCTTATTTGCAGGGCGGGGCGTGTTGTCGGCGGTATCAGCCGCAGCTTTCATGACAATCTTCTTGTTTGGGCTGTAGGGGACACCGACATTGACTGGGAGCCTGGAAGTGCGCAAATTTATGCTGGGGATTTCCACTACGGGTAAAGGCACAGTCTGATCCGGTTTTTCACCAGCGTCACTCGTGCCTGGCTTGACACCTGCATCAGTTGTGCTCCGGTCTTCCGGTTTCTCCATCACATTGCTTTTGGCAGGTGGCGGGAACAGTGTGGACGCAGCAACATAACCAGACTCGTCTGTCCTACTCCTAGCTACAGCTGGTGCATTGGGTATGTCTGTTGGTTGCTTGCAGGGGCTACGACGCCTAGGTGGAAGACCAGCACGCGAAACAGTCGCCTTAGCAGTATCTGCACCGGTAGGAGCTGGAGCTGTTGTGCCAGGACTCTCACCTGTAGATGGCATATCCTTGTGAACTGCCGCCTCGGCCGCTTCTGTCGTGGACACAGGAGTGCAACCACGCACGCGCTTGGAATCAGTGTCAGATGAGCGGGAATCTTCCTTGCTTAGGTTCGTCTCGGGAGCGTCCACTTCAACACTTGCTGATGGGGTGGCATGGCTCACAGCAGCATCCTTCATTGCCAGAAGAGTTGGCAATATTTCAGCTGTCCTGGCAGATACCGACTCGTCACTCCCTGATGTACGGATTCCTGTTGTCGTAGCCTGCACATCTGCAGCCAGCGGAGATGGGTTGCCACTTGCATCAGAGTTGGTGGGAGCGGTCAACGGTGCAGCAACAGTATTGTCGCCTGGTGCCTCATGTACATCTGAGTTGCCCCTTGTTGACAACTTTGAATGCAAGCGTTCGAGCGGGTCCTTACTGATATGATTGGCCCTGCGCGTAGTAGTCTTCTTCACCCTGCAAAAAAAAGCACACGAAAAAGGTATTAAAAAGTGAACAATAAATATGTTTGCCTTGGTAGAAATCTTAAAAAAAATGAGAAACAAGTGGAAAAGCTGGTAGTTGCCATGTAAGGGGAACATGAGTTGCCATGTGTCATAGTTAGCAGTTGCCATCCAGCAGCAGTTGCCATGTTAGCCAAAATTGAAGAATGAAAAAAATGTCTGATCTTCCATGAATGCAATTTCAAACCTAGGTGTGGGATGAGCTCACAAGCCAACGGTAAAGATGGTAGTTGCCATTAGGTACATAAAGTTACCATTTGGCCTAGATTCCAGTTGCCATGTAAAAACAATAGGAGTTGCCATAC